>NC_141158.1:47826666-48163333 GCF_053477565.2 Lygodium microphyllum | reverse complement strand
AAGAAATTTCTACGTTAAGTATAATCACCAATTTTAATTTCTAGGTCATACACTTCTTGTGTTCCATTGTATTTAGTGCCTAAGAATGCAGCCTTGATGCGACAATGAGTCAAAATAGTATGTAAATTCAATTCTTTGACCAATTTTGTAGAAATAAAATAATGTGTGCTCTCGTCATCATGTAAAACAATATTTTCTCTACCATGCACAAGACATTTCATCATTAATAAAGAATGAGGATTTTGCATACCTAGTAAAATATCTGAAGTAGTACCAATATGGTCATCGTCTTCCGTGAAATCTAGCATTTTTTCATGATCTTCATCTTCAGTCGCTCCCAAATAGTTGATGTGAACAGTTGGCTTTTTGGACTGACAATTAACCGCTAGATGTCTAGGTTGATGGCACTTATAGCAGACTATGGATTTGGCTTTGGAAACATTATTGGTAATAGCGGGGAGTTTAGGAATGTTGAGATTTGGCTGGAAAGATGGCTTAGGATTTGGATTTGTTTTTTATGTTAAATCAGCGTGTTGTGTCCAAGATTTACGGAAAGAAGATGGAACAAGGTAGTTTTGATTGAATCTTTGAAAGTTAAAATTAAATTTCTTTGTTCCAAAGTTATCGTTAGTTGGAAATTGTTGTGGTTGCTTCTCTCATCCTCAAATTTTGTCTTCAACATCATGGGCCAAGGAAATCACATCCTTGAGAGTCATTGCCATGAACATGTTCACTTCCGCATAGAAGTGACCAAGCAAACCAGACATAAGCTTTCGCTTATGGGTCGCCTCAAGTACATCTTTGGGCATTTGAAGTTGCAATAAGGCATTCTAAAAACACTCGATATATTGTGAAATAGGCTCATGATCTCTTTGTTGCAGAAGATCCAACTGTTTGATTGCTTTTTCATGGAATTGAGGTGGAAGAAAATTCAGTAAAAATTTCTTTTAAAAAGTCGTCCAAGTAGTAGGACAGTCAATACTTTTGCAGACAACAATCCACCATAGTGATGCTCTATCCAATAAATGATTTGTGACACACTTGAGTTTGTCTTTCTCGGCACACTGTTCTTCATGGAAATAATCATCAAACTGAGTGATAAAAGCGAGAATAGTCTTTCCATCGCATAATCCATTCAAAGTATGGAATTTCAAATTTCTTTTACTTATCTTGGCTTCTTTTCGGATAGATTGTGCTTTGAGTGTCGCATTAATCTGTTAGAAATCAAGCTCACCGTCAGTGTGTCTTCATCTATGACCGACATCTATGACAGCTAGTGTGTACAGCTGTCTACATGTGACTACATTAAATAAGTCGGGTTAGTAGTCAGTCAGTGACCTGACTAGAGTTAGTCAGTCTAGTCTACATTTACACTACGTCACTTTATCTTGTAGTGTGTGTATGTGCTTTTCAGTTTAGTGTGTGGAAATGAAGGAATGAACTTGAGAGCCTGAAGGCTCATGGATATGGAGTCTTTCCCTTTCTCTCTCTCTACTCTTTGAACATGGTATCAGAGCTTCATCCATGAGGCTGTGGGAGAATGGGCATGACAACTTGCAGTGCAAAGGAGATGGAAGTAAGGAATGAGGAAGAAGCTGGACACTTGCAAATGAAGCTATAGTCAAAGGAAGGAATCAGCGTGGACTACCTTCTGAAAATCGTGGACTGCCTCCTGAAAATCAGCAACCTGTGTCTCAAAATCGTGGACTGCCTCCTGAAAAACAGCAACCTGTATCTGAAATCTGCGCCTGCTGATCTGAATGGACAGCAACCTGTATTTGAAAATCTGCGCCACCTGCTGATCTGAATGGACAGCAACCTGTATCTGAAAATCTGCGCCTGCTGATCTGAGTGGACAACAACCTGTCAATCTTCAGTGGGGCACCTGGACAAGGTTCATAGAGCATGTATGCTCACTATTGAAGGTATTTGAAGTGTGCAAGGAGTAGATGCTTGTGTGGGAGCTCTGTTATGAGCTGGAGTGACAGACACAGACCTGTAATCATTTCTGAACTGCTGTAAACATGAATGGACAGCATGCATTTAGTCATTATTGACACACAGGAGCCTTGTACTACACTCAGAAGGCATCTTTGGAGCACAAGAATGTGTCAAAGCATGTATACATTGGATCAAATGTCTTGGAGCTGATATCTCTTGCTCAGAATACTCATATCTGAAAATCAATGACAGGCTGAAAACTGTCATACACAGTTGCTCAGAATACTCAGATCTGAAAATCAATGACAGGCTGAAAACTGTCATACACAGTTGCTCAGAATACTCAGATCTGAAAATCAATGACAGGCTGAAAACTGTCATACACAGTTGCTCAGAATACTCAGATTTGAAAATCAATGATAGGCTGAAAACTGTCATACACAGTCAATGACAAGTACTGTGCATTACTGAAGCAATACAGGTCATCTTGGGGGTTCCATCATCTATATGAACTGGCCTATACATGCTGAATGCATGAAGAATTGAAGCAAGCAATGAGCATCATTGAAAACTGAATTTTGAAGCTGAAATAAATGCAGTTACACTGTCCTGGTTAATTACAAACAGCTCATGAGGTTTATGCCATTGGTCAATGAAGACAGGTTGTCTATGCCTACTCAGATGCTCATGTATTGAACTTGCCACTACAAAGTAAATGTATGACATGGTCAAAATACATTTTGGAGCTACTTGGAGCTTGGTATGCTGAATTCTGGTTGACTGTAACCTGAAACTGAATTTGTTGACACACTCAGTTTTGGACTTGAAATTGCTGCTGGTTACTCACAGTTTACAGTTTTCAGACTGCATGTATGTACCTTGGCAGTGAGGTTACATAAGCTTAAGCTGAAGCAAACATATAGCTTATGTATTGACAGTTATATCTATAGTTGAGACCACTTGTTTGAGGGTTGTTTTGGGATGTCAGTGGGCTGAAATACCCTGGTTTTTTTTCTGCAATTTAGTGCAGAAAACTGTCATAAACTGTTACGGACTGAACTTAGTCAGTCATACTTATTGGACTGCAGGGAGTCAGGCACTTGATAGACAGTCTATTGCATCATGGCTAATGCACATGGGACTGACAATATCACTCAGATAGTTGGAGAGAAGTTGGATAATAAGAACTTTACATGATGAAAATTCAGAATGAAAAACTTTCTAGTTGGCAGAGGTTATTGGGATTTATGTACAGGAGATGAAGTTGCTCCTGAGTTTCCTGCACACAATCCAACAAATGAACAGAAAAGAGCCTACAGGCTATGGAATGAAAGAGCATGCAAGGTGCTGCATTGGTTTTCCTTATGTATATCTGATGCTATGGTAATTCAAATCACTGGATGTGAGACTCCGAAGGATGCTTGGGACATACTGATGAAAAATTATGGAACCATGACACATGCAAGAAAGATCTAGTTGAAACAGCAGTTCAACAACATGTCTAGGAATGGCAAGAGCATCCAGACGTATACCACGAAGATTAAGACCATAGCTGATCAACTTGCTACTATTGGCTCAAGTGTATCAGAAGATGATATGATTGCTGTTGCTTTGAATGGCTTAGGAAAAGAGTACAAAGCTTTTGACACTTCCATTTTTGTCAAGGAAGAGCCCCCTAGCTGGGAAGAGCTAGTTGCTTTGTTGCTGCATGAGGAAGTCAAACTTGGTTTGAATACAGGTTCTAGTGTATCTCAGAGTAGAGAAATGTGTTGTACTCTAGCCAGTGTGGCAGAGGATCTAGAGGTCGTGGTTCATTTCGAGGTTGTGGTGACATTCGTAATACTTATGAACAGCAGCAGCAGCAGAGTTATTGGCATGGTGCCAATACACAGGGCCAGCGAGGATTTGGTGGTTTTAGAGGCAGGGGGAGATCACCTCGAGGAAGAGGAGGTGGATCTGGATCTTGGCAGTCTACTGATCAGTCCAACAAGGACAAGGACTGTCATTATTGTGGTAAGTATGGGCACATAGCGAAGGAATGTTACAAAAAGCAGAATGACATGAAGACAAAAGGAAAACAGCATGGGCATTATGCATCCTCTAGTGGTGGTCAAGATGATCAGGTTGATAGACTCTTTGCCATGCAGCATGTGTCCAAGGCTGCGTGAAGGCAGAACAGAGATGACAGGTGGTACATTGACTCTGGTGCGTCAAACCACATGACCCCGCATGGAGAGTGGTTTGATGAGATGGTTGCAGGTACACATGGTCATGTATGTATTGGGGATGATACCCAACATGACATAAAGCATAAAGGGATTGTTCCATTGATGATGCCTGATGGCAAGAAGAAAGGCCTGCATGATGTCTTACATGTACCGACCATAACAAAGAATTTGTTGTCTGTGGGTCAAATGGTAGAACAGAATCTGCAAGTGAGGTTTAACAAGGATGGATGTTTCATTGAGGAGTATGGAAATGGCTGCAAGCTAATTGCCAAGGGCAGAAGGGATGGCAGGATGTTTACTTTGGAAGCGACCATTCTTGAACTTAAAGCAGCTATGTTTGCTCATGATGAGAGTGCCATTCGGGTTGTAGAGATTTGGCACAAACGGATTGGACATGTCAATGTACAAAAGCTGAAATCCATGTAGCAAAAAGAAGTAGTACTTGGATTACCTAAATTCAAGTATAATGATTTTGGTCATGTATGCCCTGCATGTTAGTTTGGGAAGTAGGCATGGTTTCCTTTCATGAGACATGTAAAAAACAGCACTAGGCCTTTACAATTGGTCCATTCTGATGTCTGGGGTCCTTCACATAATGCTTCCTTTGGCGGTGCACGATATTATGTCTCATTTATTGATGATTTCAGTAGGTACATTTGGCTTTATATCTTGAAACATAAGGATGATGTGTTTGATGCATTCAAAGACTTCAAGAAACATGCTGAAAATGAATTGGGCTGTTACATATCATGTTTGAGATCAGATGGAGGAGGTGAATATGTCTCAAACTACTTTGATAGGTATCTTGCTAAACATGGGATCAGAAGACAACTCACATGTAGTTATACATCACAGCAAAACGGTGTTGTAGAGAGGAAAAACAGGGTTTTGATGGAGTCACCTAGAGCTATGCTGAATGAAAAATGTCTGCCAAATGGTTATTGGGCTGAAGCAGTGGTGACTGCTGTATATGTGCTGAATCGAACCCCTACAACAGGGATTCATGATGTCACTCCGTATGAATGGCTGTATGGTCATAAACCTGATATTTCACACTTGAAGGTATTTGGCAGCATTGCATATGTGCATGTAAGGGATGAGAAGAGGAAGAAATTGGATCCTATGGCAGTGAAAAGTGTGTTTATTGGATATGCATAGGAACAGAAAGCTTATAAGTGTTATGTACCTTCTACGCATGAGACACTCATAAGCAGAGATGTGGTATTTGATGAGTTAGCATCTTGGTATGGGAATCCTGTTGCAGTGTCTACTGATGGCTCACCCAGTTTGAGTCATGATGAAAATACTCCTGCAGAGAGTACTTCCATGACTGGTCAGACAGGTTCCTCTTGAAACTGCATCATAATTAGGTCCAATTTTTGCTCCATCGTTGGCTCCGGTAAATCACCTTCGATCATAAAATCTTCCATATTTTGATCGGTCATCCTGCAAAATTTCAAACAACCTTACACACTCAAAATTTTGTTAGCAGGATGAGCGTAGCTCAAAGTCGGGTTTATAAGGCTTGCTCTTTTTTTTTTAATGGCTTTTTTTTGCGATCTTTCTTCTTTGCGGATGCGGAAGTTCATGAAGTCCTTTGATGATGAATGCTTTTCCCGTGTAGACTGCGTATAGCAATCTACTTGCTGGAAATTATCTCTGTCACAATACGAGTGTGAACAGAGGCTTGTAAGGAGGTTGGAAACGAGTTCGAGATTGATCCAGTGTGAACGTCGACTATGGAAAAGATTTAAGCTTGGATTCTTGAAACTTTAGTAATAGCTTAAAACCTTAAGCTTTAGCTTTTAGAAAAGAAAGCTTTAACTAATGATTTGAACTGCACCGGGATGAAGGGATGAAAGTATGTTGACGTCGACGTCGCCGCTAGGGAGTGCATACTGCCACCGTCGACGTTGAATTCTTGGAAGGTTTAAGCTTTACTTAAGCTTTTTTTAAGCTTAATCTAAAGCTTCTTCTTTGTTCTCTGTTTTAACCAAAAGACTTACAAAGGATCTTCCCGGGTGGTCCTCTGCCAGTAGAGACAGGTTCTTCATGATCCAACAATGCAACAGGGGATTCTTCACTGCTAGGAACACGCTAGTATTGATGGATTATTGTGAGATTGACTGTAGAGCCCATTCGTTCCAAGAGCTTTGCTTTCATGCGAGATGGTAAGTGATTGGAAGCCCTTGATCTCAGCTTCGCTCTGATACCACTGGTGCGCAGATCGGATGCTAGATGTGTACGTAGTGAGTGCCGAAAGGTCCACAAGAACAAAGAACTCTACTTTAAGCTCAAAAATCAAGAAAATAAACTTGCACGACATGAAGCAAAGAGACCAATTGGATACAATCTCCCCTCCATGCCTTATGTGAGCACTCCACAAGGCATGTATTTATAAATTTATTCATCTTAAAGCTAAAAAATAGCCCAATTTTACAATTAGCATGCTTTTGTCTTTTGTGTTTGCTTTTATCCAAATAAAGAATAAAGCGGTTCGGCACCCCAAGAGTCCATTATGCCCAAATATTGGTCCAATAATGAAATATTTAAACCGTGGGTCCAGATGCATACAAAATAATAAATGTTTGTCAAGCGCTTTGATAAATAAGTTCGCCTAAATAAATATTAGCACCATGCCTTTAATGATAAGGCGTGCGCCCATCAAAAATGATAATTTCTTCTAGGTAATCTGGATACACACTATCGCTCAAAGCTTCCCAATGCCACCGTTGCCTACTCTACACATCAACTGAAGCATTCACAATTGTTAGAAAATAATAAAATTAAACCGAAAAAAGTGAATACCTACTAGCAGTGTTGAGCTATAAAATAAATAAATAGGTTGGAACTCTGTTCTAACCTTAATTTAATACGAGTGCGCACTCTAAACTCATAAATTTCCATTAATTTAAATATGTATTTTGTAGAATCACCTGCTATGGAATCACCCACGTGCACTTTAAATTAACATGACATCCGAAAAATGGATAGGCATCTCTGTCAATTTCTCACCCAAGGAATCCACCTCGTGTACGAGCCCCAGCAAATAAATATAGTTTTACGAAATCCACCGCAAAACCTCACGAAATCCACCGTGGAATATGCCTCTTGGCATCATTTCTTAATAAATAGATAGAGAAAAATAGCAACAAACAGAGGAAAATAGGTTTTTTGGCTACAAATAAATAAGGAAAAATATCATGAGTGTTTGTGAATGTATAGTAGTGGCGAAGCATGAGGTTTAGCCTTAGGTTGCCCTATCTCTTTGTCAAAGTTCGTGATTTATTGATTTTCATACATCAAAACATGACAAAACGAACCCCTACACCTATGCAGTGGAAGCAATACCTAAAAGTAGGGGGTGGGGTGTTTGAATGACATGATTTGGGTGTTGTTTATTGCTGATTTTGTTGATGTATATATCATGATATAGGGTTCTTTGTATTTTAATTAAGAGGATAGTACCATGAGCATTGTCTTGGTGCTATCCTTACACCGTCGCAACGAGTTAATGAGTGAGCATTGGAAAGCCTGGTTGTGCACGACATGTTTCTGATAGAAAATTATGTTTGAGCACATTAGGATCATCCACTTTGCATATGCATATCAACCATGGTATCAGAATATGAAGAATTGGATGCATAGTGCCCTGTTTTCCGTTATGATGACCTACGCTTGAGTGTATGAGACAACCTAAGCTGTAAGTTAGTCAATCGTTTTCTTGGAAAATTATTTGGTAATGACACATGGTATGTCCTAGAATACATTCAAAATGAAAGAGTGGAGCTTGTATCGTGTGTTTTATATGTTGAGATAGTGCATCTTGGGGCCAATCCCCTTGATGTAGGAGAGCTGCAGTGGAGCTGTGGCAGCAGCCGAGAGGTGTTTCCCTATGTTTGTGCTACGAGGTATTATGCCTATATATTATGGGATCTCCCTCTAAGGAGAAGAGATGGTGAACGTTGGACTAGGACTCAATATAAACGCAAAACCGATTAGTATAGAGTGAATCTCAGAAGCTCCTGGCCCGCGAGAGCATGTGGTGGGGTTGTCTGTTGTGTGCATGAGGTCTGTGGCTAGTGCCATAGCCAATGCCAGCCCATTTTAGGTCCCATCAATGGTGCATTTGCTAGGAGCTTCCTAGAAGTGGTGGTTTCCGAATCTAGGTCGTGAAAGGACCTATGTTTATCATGTCCATTAGGAGTGTGCTAAGCTGCCCATAAAATGGGGTTCGTTCAAGGATGGAAAACCTTGGCTTTCCCTATACAAACTTACTAACGGACTTAGTAAGTTATGTAGAGCATGAGTCCCCTACAGCAGATAATTTAGGTGATGAGAAGAGTAACCAGTTAGTGGTTATCCCGCCCTCTAATGCGATGGCATGGGCCGAGGTTCGCCTTGGTGTGGTCTCTACCCAAGAGAAATCATGTATAACCATCCATCAACCTAGAGGGCATGGGACCAGTATGTTGGAAGCTATGATAGTCATGGCATCAACAAGTGATTATGCTAAAGCCATAGTGCCAAGGGAAAAACTCAACATACAGTGGAGTGCAGTTATAGCTGAAACATCCCATGTGGTGGGGCATCGTGCCAAAATTTTAGGTATCACAAGGATGTTAGAATCCCTAGTTTTAAAGGGAAAACCATTGCTTAAGAGGCATAGTCCCCAGGTCCTAGGTGCTAAGGATAAGTTTTCTTTGATGAGGGGAAAATTCTCCTAGATAAAGCCATCATGGAACTCCCTAGAAAGGGGCAAGATATGGAAGATCCTCTAAGAAAGGATTTGAATGACATGTTAAGTGCTATAGGACTCCCTCGACCACTTTATGAGTTGGAAAAAAGGGACGTTAAGGATAATATTAACCTCCCTACACCAGTAAAGGTGGAAATGGAAGAGGTTGGAGACCCTAAGACACTGTGGTTAGGTTATGATTACGAGGATTTTAATGCCCTAGTGATGATCCGGAAGGAAAGGACTAAATGCCCTCCTCCTTATAGGGATCTCCCAGTGTTTCATGGGCTGGTTAATGAGGATCGGATGGTGCATTTACGAGAATACGGCCTAACTTGCCTTGCAAGTGGGTTCAATGATATTCATTGGATGCTTGCATTTTCTAGCACCTTGAAGGGAGAAGCTATATTGGAGCCTCCCAAGAGGGTCGATTAAATCATTTGAGGAGCTATGCAATAAATTTTTAGATGAATATGAAAATAAGGTGCATATGACCCAAGTTTTAGGGCAACTTATGCAGATTAGACAAGAGTCCTATCCTTCTGTTAAAGAATACACTAGAGCCTTTGACGATATTCTAAGGCTTTGGCCAAGAAGAGCTACTGCATTGCTAGGGGATGTGCTATGTGAGCTCTTTTTAAGTAGCTTAAAGATTAACATGCAAATCCAAGTGGGAATGCGGAATCCTAAGTCGTTAAGGGAAGCAAAGATGCATGCCGTTGATTATGTGGGACATATTCAGAGATGTTGGAAAAAAATTTGGAGTTTTCCCTGCTCAGTACAAGTGCATCCTAGCTTCCGACCATTTCTACAAGGAGACAACTTACTTGTTGATACCAAGGAAGCCTATGAGGGGAGCCTTGGTAGCCAAAATCTCCAAGCAGAAAATGGAAATAGTAGGGATAATATACCCCTTGGGGATAAAAAGATTCCAAGCGCACTGATGGACCTAAAAACGGGCCGGCACTGGCTCATGCACTAGCCGGACCTCGTCACTACGCACAAGACAACCCCTCGGCCTCGCGGCCAGGAGCGTTTATCAAAATCTCTGCCTTCCTAAACATTGCATTTGTAATACGTTGTAGTCCAACTGATCCTAGCCCAATATTACTCCCCAGAGGGAGTCCCTTTCACATAGCCAAAAGGCTCGAATCACATACACATGGGGTTCCTCCTACGGCTAAATGCCGTCAACCCTCTGCGACTCTCCTACACCTTGGGGATTGGCCCCTCAGTGCGTCGCTCAACAAATAAACATTTCGCACACAAGTCGCTCAAGGTGCCAAATAAGCGTGTCCAGAAGTGTACCATTTCTTCCTCACTTGCTTTCCCCTTTGGGACTCGCGTCTACCTACAGCATGGGTACCTCACTGCCTCTCATCGTAGGTCAGGTTCCAATAAACCAATTGCAATGCATGTCCAGGAGCTGGTCACTAATATTTTTTAAATTCTTTTCATGTTCTATGCATTTGGTGGATGCCTAGTGCTCAAACATTTAGCAAAACAGTATCGTGCACAAGTGCGAAAACATTCTTTTAATGGTTTCCAACTACCGTTCGTGCTTCGTTGCATGGGCCTAGCACCGAGGTGATCCTCGTGCTACTAAGCTCTTAATTTTAATTATCATCCGTCCTAAATGCTATGCATAAAAATAAACAACTTTTCCATCATCTCACACGGCATTTAGACATATTTCAACTTCTCTACCCTTCCCCGTTTAAATATTGCGTCGTTGCATAGATTTATGAGGCGTTTTACCATCATTTTATGTGAAAAAAAACGGAAAAAGACACACTAGAACAAGAAGGTGGGGTTGAAATGAGGCAAATCCTCATGCTTCAGTCCCCACAAACATTCACAAACATTGCTATTATTTATCCTTATTTTTCGAAACCCAAAATATATTTTTTCCCTATTTTTAAGGGTTTTTCCACCCTTTTCTTGTATTTTCCCTTATTTTCTGCATTATTTAAGCACTGAAAATTCAAAACAGGTTATGGACTGTGGCCCTTAGTTCCTTCTTGCAGAAAAATGAAAGTTTAGTTGATATTTCTATTTACTTTCCCATTTTTATGCCAAAAAACCATCATTTTCCCTTGATTTTTCATATTTTACGTGTTTCAATATATTATTTGGAATCACAAGATGCATAGTTTTCTGATTTTCTGATTATAACCAGCAAGAAATCATGGAAAACAGCCACATAAACAATTTTTAGCCCACATGAACGACATTTCATCAATCAAAAGCCATAAAGTCTCAAATTTTCTTTGAAAATTTTAAATTACCGCTTATTTGCGTGTTTCGGGTTTCATGTCCATGGCTGCAAATCTGAAAATCAGCAACAGTTCATGCTCAGCATGATCACCAATCACCATTTCCAGCCCGTGGAGCAATCCGATCCATGCCGGACAAGCCTCCATCATTCTTTCTTCTTGCTTCTTCTTCCCACATGAACTTGCCTTTAGAAGAGAGAGAGGGAGGAGAGAGAAAGACTGAAATCAGAGATCTTCAAAGAGAGCATCATTTGACGGGCGAAGGGCGGTGAAATGATTGGGATCCAGGAGGGAATGAGGGGCAATGATGATTGGCATGGGTTGTTTGCAGGCTGCATGCTTGATCATCAAGCATGATGGTGCATTTTTCGGACGTGATGGCGCCTTCATCTTCCTCTTTCTCTCACCACGATTTTGCATGTTTCATTTCATGTGACTTTTAATCTTGGGCTCCCAAGAGTCACTTACTCTTTTGGGCCAAATTTTGTCCACCCCTTCGCATCTTGACCGGTTTCTTGGCCATTTCCCTGTCCGGACTCGAAATTGAGCTTTGAAAAATCCTGGGCGTCCGGCTTAGCATCCGGCATTGGCCAGTAGCTCGTGTCAACCCGCACGACTGTCTGAAAAATTATGAAAAATCAACAAGTGTCGCTCGGGTACCTTTAAAGCACTTTGACGCTTAAAATCGTCCTAGGTCGAGCCGCCGCCTTTGACGGTGAATATTTTTCCCTTGATATTCGTAATTTTTAGCTATTTTTAAGCACTTCCCGACACCAAAATTCTGCTCTCATTGGCAACCACGGGATAGGGCGACTCAGCCCGTCGAATCCACGAACATATCTGCACATAAACAACCAAAGAAGCATCAAACTGATACAAAACAAATATATAATAAAACTCAGCACAATGCTTCCCCTACCCCTGGACAGAACCAAGGCATGACATCCACAAGGAGTAGGCCTAGCATCATCTAATAGAAGATCCGAAGTGAGTCACTAACCAGCTGCTCCAACACAGCCAAACTAAAAAACCTATCAAAGAGGTTGCCCTAAGTGGTAGTCTGCGCGACTTACCAACTAAAAACAACACCACTAGGAGCTCCTACAAGGCGAGGACTCCTATAGCCTGATCAAAGAGTATTTTCTTTCAGTACATGTCTGCTTTTAGGGTTTTTATTTTATGAACATACTTGGGCATGTAAAAAGGAGGGAGCTGAGCAGAGTGACCCAAGGAGAACAGGGCATCGGCCTCAGGACCTGTCTCGGCACCCAAGAACCTACCAAGCCCTCGCAAGGCGACACTTAATCCTTTTCTAATGCTCACTTTTATTTTCGCTCCAACCTTCCTGGTTTTGTCATTTCATTTGGTTTTCAGCAAGAAGCCACCCCTAGGAAGACAAGGTATCGGCCCCGGGTCTGATTCGTCCCCAGGAACCTACCAGGCCTTCGCAAGGCAATGAGCAACTGCCTACACATTTTGATTTCTTTTCTTTTCTTTGATAGGGGTTAGAACCCCTTTTTACATACCTTCGTATTTATATTCATCCTTTAGGATATTCAGGGTTTCGTGGCATCATCATTATTATCTTCTGATAGGCTTCTCTAACTGCCTCACTACTAACAAGAACTCCTAGAACGGCTGCCTAGCAGGCTAGCAGAATAGGGCCACTAAGACTTCCTTCGAAAACAGGGCTTTCGATGCCTAACAATGTCTTTACAGGAGGCAATGACTACTCCGACCTCCCTCAAACATATTGAGCCTGAACTTGGGACTTCATGCCTTAGTTGCCGGTCCCCAACAAAAATGTATCCCCTTGACAAGTACAAAGACACATATAACAGGAAAGAAAAGTACTCGTAAAGGAGAAATATCACCTGGATTGGCCACAAGAAGCTTCCATCACAGCAAAGGCTCCTCCAGGCTCCACCAAATTCCACTAACCACGAAATCTGTCCAGCACAACACTAAAAACAAAAACCCGATTAAACGCACCCGCACTAGACAGGGAAATGGCCCTCTTGGCCTAATGAAATCAGACAATACTATGCATAACATCCTCCTGGAAACAACTATGATAGACATAAAAGCATACTATTCCCAGGGGACAAAGGCTCGTAGCCCTAAACTAGATGCATTAGATTATGACCTATCCCTCCTGCGTATATCGCAAGAGGTGTTCTCATCACATGTCGTCTAACCAGTCTGTGGGTCCAAGATAATAAAGGCAGATGAGTCTTGCTTACCCTCTGCATCACCCAGATCAACCATCGTCTGCCAAAGAGGGCATGTTCAAAAAGCATGCCCCACAAGCGACCAGGTCCTATCTCATCGTCAATAGATATATCGGGACAAGGGCCACAATTAAAGAAGAGGTCCTCTTCATACGCGAAATTAGCCAATGAATCGGCAAACTGATTCCAGTTCCGTGGAATCAGTTGAAAAGACACTCTATCAAATTCGTTTAGCAGGGCTATGGCAGTATGATGGTATATGCAAAGGATGGGGTTTCATACCATGTATATCCCATTGAGTTGATTTAAAACCAACTGAGAGTCCCCTTTCACCAATAACTGACGGATACCACCCTTCTTTGCAATATTCAAACCCATAATCAGGGGTTTGTATTCGGCCATATTATTGGTAAAATTCACCCCGAGATAAGCAGCTAACTTTATGCCAATGCGTTGTCGGGGGTCTCGGATGACAACTCCTACACTTCCTTTTTTGGATGCACCCCTGGACGCCCCATCAAAGTACAAGGTGTACGTCCATAAAGGGTTTACATGTCCCGCCATCCTGAATTCTACTCGTAATTATGGTAATCGAAATTCAGCATATTCAACGGGTGGACTATAGGCTCCATCCCTCCATCATCATTGAATCCAACAGGGATGCTCGTCAAAATTTGTAGGCAGTGATGGCAGAAGACCTTGATCTCCCAAATAAATGTCCCGCCTTCTTGCTCAATCACCTTGTATCCTTTGCTTCACCAAATGAGCTTTCCCTGATGATACCTCTATTCCAAATGTGGGTGTTCTAAATAAGGGATCAGACGACCCATCAACCTTTAGCACGATTTCCTTGCAGATGTTTGATCGATCTCTCCTAGACCTGCAAAGCGGTCATAGCATTAGTGCAGTCAGAAATAATAAGGTTTAATCTTATTAAGATTAACCTTATTTTTAAATTCTATCCCCTCAAGGTCAGCTAATAACACTGTGGATTTATTCTTTCCTATTCTAACGATCCTATAGGGCCCATCCCATTTGGGCTCTAGCTTGCCTGGAAATAATTCACGTCGTGCATCATAATACAGAACAAGCTGTCCTTTCTTGAAGGTGTATTTCTTGGCTTTGATGTCGTGTAACTGCTTCATTCGGCGCTTCGCCACTTCTTGGTGCAATAAGCTCTGCAACTTAAGCTCATCTAAATATGCTAGTGTCATCAAGCGCTCAAAAAGTGCATCTTCATCGCTCAAAGAATGATTGATGGCAAACCGAATGGTCGGTAGCTCAATCTCTAAAGGCAAGACACACTCCTCCCCATATACTAACTTGAACGGGGTATGGCCAGTGGCTTGTTTGAAAGTCGTATTGTAGGCCCACACTGCCACGTATAACTTTTTATCCCAATCCCGTTTCTTTTCCAACATAATTTTAGACAGAATGCCCACAAGCTGCTTGTTGGTGCTCTCGACTTGCCCATTGGCTTGCGGATTATATGGGGTTGTCTTGTTATGCTTGATTTGCCACATCTCTGTCAAACCTTTAATCACCTTATTTAGGAAATGCATTCCGTGGTCCGACACTAATTCTTTCGGCGGACCAAACCGGCATATTATCTGCTCTAAAAGGAAACTAGCAGTTTCTTTAGCATCATCTTTCCTTGTTGCACGTGCTTCTGACCACTTTGTGAAGTAGTCAGTTGCTACAATGATGTACCTCTTTTGTGTAGTCGACGTCCAAAATGAATGGCACCTCGTCAGGCATCACACATCGGCGATAGATGTCATCAACCCCTTGCCGATATAATGTACCTGTGATCAAAGCAAACTTTAACGCTTGCTGCTTAATTTTCCTTCTCTCAGCTTTAGATAGTTCAGATCCCGCCTCTCCCGTTGATAAATAATGCGTTATTGCAGCATACCAGGAGGGAATAGATGCCGTATCTATTTTAAATAACAACTCCATGTCACTACCTTCAGCCACAGATTCTTTCGGCTCCCCAAAGTCCACTAGACATTCCACGATGCCTTGCAACCTTGGTGGCTTACTCTTGATTTCATAATCAAATTCCTGCAAAGTGATCAACCACTTTGCTAGACGATCAGGCGGCTGTAGCTTATTCATCAATAATCGAAGCCCCTCCGCCTTCGTATAAAGCACGACTTTCTCATAGAGAATATAATGCCTAAATTTCTTGGTCCCAAAGGCCATCGCTAGACACAGCTTCTCCATGTAGGTATAATTGATTTTGGATAGCCCTAGCTTCCGACTAGCAAAAGCAATTGGGTGGTACCACTTCTCTTCCCAAATTTGGGCTAAACAACAGCTGATACTATACATGGTGGCTGCTGAAAATATATAAAACACCTCACCTCTTTTACGTGCTTTTAAAACGGGCGCTCTTGCTAGCTCTTGTTTCACATCCTCGAATGCTACCTTACAAGGGTCACCCCATACAAACGAACAGCTAAAGGACAATAAATTTGTAAGCGGCAAAGTTCTTTCTGCTAAGACGTTGATAAATCTATGGTAGTAACCAACCAAAGACAAAAAGCTATGAACTTCCTTCGGAGTGCGTGGTGGACCCATGGCAACTATAACTTTGACCTTCTCGGGGTCTGTCACAATTCCTACCGAACTGACCACATGACCCAGCAATAGCCCATAAGGTACTCCAAAAACACACTTCCGTGGGTTTAGGGCGATGCAAAATTGTCTACAGCGCTCAAAGCATTTTCTTAGAATGATCAACTGCCTTCCTCTCACGGTGGCGGCCCCTAAGTCGTCAATAAACACCTTCAACTCTTCAGGGGATATGTCACCGAATGTCTTATCTGCTGTTCGTTGCCACGAACCAGGCGCATTGCATAAACCAAAGGCCATCACATGGTACGCAAAAGTACCAAATACAGTGATGAAAGTTGTTTTCAACTTGTCCTCTTCTGCAATTGCCATTTGGTTGTATCCTGCAAAGCAATCCATAAACGAATATATCTCCCTACCTGCTAATTGATCCAAAATCTGGTCAATAAATGGCAACGGGTAGTAGTCCTTAACTGTCTGCTTATTCAACTCCCTAAAGTCTACACATAAACGGATTTGTTTATTCTTCTTCTTTCTAATCACAACTGGCGAACACCATTCCGTGTGTTGCACAGGAAAAATCAAACCCGCTTTTCGAAGCTTCTGTAACTCTTCAAACAGGCCATCCCTCAGTTCGAAAGGCATACGCCTTACTTTCTGCCATACAGGACGACTGCCCTCTTTCAACGGAATTGTATGAACAGCAAGACTAGGAGGGATGCCTCTCAACTCATCATAACTCCAGGCAAAGATATCACGGAATTCCTGGATCAAGGCCACATAGTCCTCCCTTTCTGCTGAACTGAGCATAGAACCTAATTTGATTGGCCGCGAATCATCAAGCATACCAAGGTCTAGCTCGATAACATCTGCATCTCTTATACGATCTTGGCCCTCTATCGGCTCATTCAAAGTGATCTGATAGATGTCTTCCGTGGTGGATCCCTCTTTGGACTCATCACTTGATGATGTCTCACTGCTAGATAAATCTTCTAATGTCTCCAATTCTGTAGAAGATAGAGGAGCTCTCTCACTCTGCGGGGACTCAGGATAAGCATCAACCACCACACGCTGGGCACCTCTGCCGAATATCAGTCGACCAGCGGGTATATCCACTTAGCAGTCCGCTTGCAAGATCCAAGGTCGTCCGAGTAATACTTGGTAACTTGACCGGCCTGCAAACCGAATCACCCTAAAGTCCAACATGCATTCTACATTTGCAACAGTGACGTGGACCTTAGTAATGCAGCCTTCTGGCTGTCTCAAACTATCATCTGCCATTCTGAGAATTGTGGAGGTATCTTTCTGGATCGCAAGACCCAACCTTTCCATCAGTTCAGAACTCATAATGTTAACAGATGATCCCGTGTCGACAATGGCATAATCTACTAATATCCCATCGACATAGGCTGCAACCCTTGGGCAATGCTTCTCAGCATGCTCGAACTAGTCATCACCAACTCGCACAATACCCAAAGGTTCTACGATATACCCGGTACGTAGGATCTTTCTAAATTCCTTGCGTACTCCTGGGGAAAGCTTAATAAGCTGTAAGAGATTCACATCCGGCTTGACTTCGCAAAGAGAGATCGCCAAATCGAATTCATGATAGTTTGATAGAGCTCGCTTTTCACGCCAAAACATCCGCTCTTTAGGTCGCTGAACTGGCTTTATTGTCTCTTTTTTAACTTTCACCTTCTTCTTTGATGGTTCCTTTTTGTCTTTACTCTCTACGGGCTTCAAAGGTCCCCCTTCCATGGCAGGATCCAGAACTTGCGTTCCTTTGTCGCCTT
Organism: Lygodium microphyllum; assembly: GCF_053477565.2. NCBI lineage: Eukaryota > Viridiplantae > Streptophyta > Polypodiopsida > Schizaeales > Lygodiaceae > Lygodium > Lygodium microphyllum. Next base: position 48,145,549 of record NC_141158.1, on the reverse strand, counting down.
GTTTAGGGTTTCCGTCGGCAGGCTTATCCTTGTCGGCTTCTCTACCCTTTTGGCCTCTTGTAAGTACAGCTCGCAAATTAGAGGTTTCAGCATTGTTAATGCGTACAGCCTCAATCAAACTAACCCCACTACCACTTGGTAGCTCCTCCACTGTAGTCTTTGGTCGTTGAAGTATTTGTTTAGGCCCGTCCTCTCGCTGGGAATCATTTCCTTGGGCACGATGATTAACAGGCCCTGGTTGCCGACTTCCTCGCTGGAGGGAACTGATCTTACTCCAGCAAGTAGCTGCTAAATGGCCAGATTTTCCACAAATGTCACACTTAACATTTGGGCAATTTCTTGGATAGTGCTGCCCACCACACCATTTGCAACTAAACCTCGACGGTGCACCCTCCTCCGGGTATCTACTTCCTATCAAATTTTGTTATTTTTTAAGGAAGTTGACATCAACGGCTATTTGCCGATACTGCTCCGTAATCATGTCGGTATAATGCTTTATCATGTCCTTAACCTCGCCAAGAACATTGGAAGAACTCGACTCATAGCCTTGGTCATTACCATGTCGTTCCATCGGCCTAACAATTCGATTAGGCACTGGTTGTTGAGCCACAGGCATGGTGTTAGAATTGACCGCCTGGCTTCCACCATTTGGAATCATTTGACTGCCCGTAGGCATCGACATGCTAGGGGGAGCTGGTAATAAAGGGACATTCTACATCATGTTTCCTCTCCCATTAGGGTTAGCCATCGCTATCCCTTGACCACTACTGCCATTGGCCATTGCCACATTATTTCCCAATACTAAACCCATGTTCGAATTGCCTCGAGAAGCATAGGCTGCTTGTAGTCGGGATTCCACCTCTTGTGCTCGTGTAATGGCAGTATCTATATCCCCCAAGGGAACACTACTCAATTGCAATTGGATATTAAAGTCCAAACCATGTAGGAAATATTGCAATTGGGCAGCTGCGGGGATAGGAATAGAGGTGTCCAACTTACGGAAAACCTCTTTTATCTTCCTCGCATAAGCACGAATATCCTCGTGTGGTTCTTGGCGGGTCACGTTGAGTACACGCAACCAATATTGCCCACCCCTTTCAGGGGAAAACTCCCTTCGAAAAGCTCCATAAAATGAATCAATATTCAATATGGTTCCGGCTTCTAAACCATGATACCATATAGCGGCTCTTCCTTTGAGCGTCATATTGAAGAACATCATTAAATGTCCTTCCTCTTGAATGCGACAGTTAAACATCAGCTTTTGAAACTCCCTAATGTGGAGTTCCGCATCTTCCTCAACTAACCCATTAAAAATAGGTAGCGGGTAACCTAGAGCCGGCAAATCCGTCGTTCCTGCTGGAATTGCAATAGGCTGCGCCATGACAAGGATTGGATTTGCACTAGGAATAGGGGACGGTGGGGTTACACCTCCCGTACTTGACGTGGACTGGCTTATAGAAGGAAGGGGAGCACTAGAGCTTCCACCTTCTCCTAACTTACTGCTTGTGGCCCCAAGACCACTAGATCCACTCCCTCGTAAGGATTCAGCACTGCTACGCTTAGGAGAATATCTCCTAAAAATTTCAGCACGTCGCCTAGCTCTTTCATCTCTTTCTTGCTTTTGGATTTCTGCTAAACGATGCTTATCAATAAATAACGGATCGATCTCAGTGTCCTTTGGCATAAATTGCTAGTTGGTCCCTAAACAACCAGGATTTGAGAACCGCCACTTTTAAGTGGCTCCCGGCAGACGCACCACTGATGGACCTAAAAACGGGCCGGCACTGGCTCATGCACTAGCCGGACCTCGTCACTATGCACAAGACAACCCCTCGGCCTCGCAGCCAGGAGCGTCTATCAAAATCCCTGCCTTCCTAAACATTGCGTTTGTAATACGTTGTAGTACAACTGATCCTAGCCCAATATTACTCCCCAGAGGGAGTCCCTTTCACATAGCCAAAAGGCTCGAATCACATACACATGGAGTTCCTCCTACGGCTAAATGCCATCAACCCTCTGCGACTCTCCTACACCTTGGGGATTGGCCCCTCAGTGCGTCGCTCAACAAATAAACATTTCGCACACAAGTCGCTCAAGGTGCCAAATAAGCGTGTCCAGAAGTGTACCATTTCTTCCTCACTTGATTTCCCCTTTGGGACCCGCGTCTACCTACAGCATGGGTACCTCACTGCCTCTCATCATAGGTCAGGTTCCAATAAACCAATTGCAATGCATGTCCAAGAGCTGGTCACTAATATTTTTTAAATTCTTTTCATGCTCTATGCATTTGGTGGATGCCTAGTGCTCAAACATTTAGCAAAACAGTATCGTGCACAAGTGCGAAAACATTCTTTTAATGGTTTCCAACTACCGTTCGTGCTTCGTTGCATGGGCCTACCACCGAGGTGATCCTCGTGCTACTAAGCTCTTAATTTTAATTATCATCCGTCCTAAATGCTATGCATAAAAATAAACAACTTTTCCATCATCTCACATGGCATTTAGACATATTTCAACTTCTCTACCCTTCCCTGTTTAAATATTGCGTCGTTGCATAGATTTATGAGGCGTTTTACCATCATTTTATGTGAAAAAAACAGAAAAAGACACACTAGAACAAGAAGGTGGGGTTGAACTGAGGAAAATCCTCATGCTTCAGTCCCCACAAACATTCACAAACATTGCTCTTATTTATCCTTATTTTTCGAAACCCAAAATATATTTTTTCCATATTTTTTAGGGTTTTTCCACCCTTTTCTTGTATTTTTCCTTATTTTCTACATTATTTAATTACTGAAAATTCAAAACACGTTATGGGCTATGGCCCTTAGTTCCTTCTTGCAGAAAAATGAAAGTTTAGTTGATGTTCCTATTTAGTTTCTCATTTTTATGCCAAAAAACCATCATTTTCCCTTGATTTTTCATATTTTACGTGTTTCAATGTATTATTTGGAATCACAAGATGCATAGTTTTCTGATTTTCTGATTATAACCAGCAAGAACTCATGGAAAACAGCCACATAAACAATTTTTAGCCCACATGAACGACATTTCATCAATCAAAAGCCATAAAGTCTCAAATTTTCTTTGAAATTTTTAAATTACCGCTTATTTGCGTGTTTCGGGTTTCATGTCCATGGCTGCAAATCTGAAAATCAGCAGCACTTCATGCTCAGCACGATCACCAATCACCATTTCCAGCCCGTGGAGCAATCCGATCCATGCCGGACAAGCCTCCATCATTCTTTCTTCTTGCTTCTTCTTCCCACATGAACTTGCCTTTAGAAGAGAGAGAGGGAGGAGAGAGAAAGACTGAAATCAGATATCTTCAAAGAGAGCATCATTTGACGGGCGAAGGGCAGCAAAATGATTGGCATCCAGGAGGGAATGAGGGGCAATGATGATTGGTATGGGTTGTTTGCAGGCTGCATGCTTGATCATCAAGCATGATGGCGCATTTTTCGGATGTGATGGCGCCTTCATTTTCCTCTTTCTCTCACCACCATTTTGCATGTTTCATTTCATGTGACTTTTAATCTTGGGCTCCCAAGAGTCACTTACTCTTTTGGGCCAAATTTTGTCCACCCCTTCGCATCTTGACCGGTTTCTTGGCCATTTCCCCGTCCGGACTCGGAATCGAGCTCTGAAAAATCCTGGGCATCCGGCTTAGCATCCCGCATTGGCCAGTAGCTCGTGTCAACCTGCACGACTGTCTGAAAATTTATGAAAAATCAGCAAGTGTCGCTTGGGCACCTTTAAAGCACTTTGACGCTTAAAATCGTCCTAGATCGAGCCGCCGCCTTTAACGGTGAATATTTTTCCCTTGATATTCGTAATTTTTAGCTATTTTTAAGCACTTTCCGACACCAAAATTCCGCTCTCTCGCAGTAAGTCCCATCAAGGCTTGCAATGCTCCCATGAGAGGTAGTTGCGAGGGCAACATTGATAGGACCATCGGGCCTATGAGTATGGATAAGTGTGATATGAGTGGTCCTAGTTGTGCTGCTAGTAAGGCTCTTGAGAAGCCTTTTGAGTTTAATGATGAATCATGCTTTCGAGTAGATGCTATTCCTTTTAGTAAAAGCATGGTTCATATGGCTAAGCAGTTGCAGAGTGGACAAAGGCAAGTGAAGCTATCTCATATGAAGAAGATGCATGATGCCAAAGGTTCCCCTATGCTCAATAGAAGTCATAAGGATGTGAGGCCATCTGGCTATAGAAATAAATCCACAGTGAGTCCATTGGACCAATGTGGGCAGTGGAGGCAGCCTAAGAATGTAAGAAGGGATGTGAGATGGGTTTGGAAACCCAAGATCTCTCAAAATGTAGCTGGTGCATTAGATACAATGTGAATAACACCATGCGGATATATTGTGATCAATTCCCACATAGGTGTAATAAAAGGCCATAATGATATATCTGACAATATGCACCACTCTAGGATACAGTTATGTGATGGGTCTCGGATTGAAACCCTACCTAGTTTGGGTTGCAACATTGAGTTATGTCAAAACCCAAATAGGGAAGGTTCGAATGAGCACCAAGCTGTGATTCTTTTTGCAAAAGGAGCCTCTAAGCTGCTTGAACGACAAATTCATTTGGATGACAATAAATGTGGGACATGCGAGCCCAATGATGTCATTCACCTAGCCAATGGTACCCAAGGAAGGATAGGACATATCGAGGTTATATCAGTAGAAAGGCTTGGGCTAGTGGATTTACAAAAGCCCAAGATCAAGCCTTGAGCTATATGGTATGAGTAGCATGGGGCTAGCCATCCTATTCTATGCTATTCTTGGTACCTTGGTTAGTTTGATAGGATGTGATGTATATGCCAAGGAGACCATGTATTGCATGGATTAGAATGACCTATCTATTTTAGGCTAGGAAGGCTAGTTGCTTTGGATATTATGATCAGACTACATTAGGCCAAGAGGGCGAGTTAGGTTGCTATGAAATGCTTGATCTCTTTAGGCCAAGAGGGCCGTCTGTCTCTTTGGTGTGGGTGCTTTTAATAGTTTTGTGTTTTAGTGTTGTACCAAACATGGTTGATGAAGTGCTTGGAGGGAGCCTTTTGTCACGTTGAAGCCCTATCTACGTGATATCTCTCCTTTATGAGTACTTGTCTTTTCATGATATATGTATCTATGTACATGTGAGGGATTCCTTTTCTTATTGGGGACCAGCAATCAAGGCATGAAGTCCCAGCTTTAGATTAGTATGTCATCTGAGGGGGGTCTAAGTAGTCGTTGCCTCCTATAAACGCATTATTGGGCACTGAAAGACCTGTTTTAGTAGGAAGTTTTAGTGACCTTGTTCTGTTGACCTGCTAGGTAGCCGTTCTAGGAGTTCCTGTTAGTGTGAGGCAGTTAGAAAAGCCTGCTAGACAAAATGATGATACAAAGAAGCAAAACCTTAAATATCTGAGAGAAAATATATGAATATACGGAGGTGTGTAAAAAGGGTTTATAACCCCTATAAAAACAGAAAAGGAAAGAAATAAATATCCTTGAGTAATTGTTCATCGCCTTACGAAGGCCTGGTAGGTTCTTGGGGACGAGTCAGACCCGGGGACAATGCCTTGTCTTCCTAGGGGTGGCATCTAGCTGAAAATAAAAATAAGGGAAGGTTGGAGCGAAAATAAAAGTGAGTGTTAGAAAAGAATTACGTGTCGCCTTGTGAGGACTTGGTAGATTCTTGGGTACCGAGACAAGACCTGAGGCCAACCGACCAAAGGCTGATGCCTTGTTCTCCTTGGGTCACTATGTTCAGCTCCCTCCTTTTTACACGCCCAATCCCTTGCCTAAAATGGCAATGTGCTAAAAGATAATACCTCTTGATGAGGTTATAGGAGTCCTCGCCTAGGGGAAGCTCTTAGTTGAGTTGTCCTTAGTTAGGTAGGTAGTTCAGACTACCACTTAGGATGAACCCTTTGATAGTTCTTTTTAGCTTGGCCATGTTGGAGCAGCAAGTTAGTGACTAGCTCTGGTGTCTTATCAGATTGTTCTAGGCCTACTCCTTGTGGATTTCATGCCTTGGTTTTGTCAGGGAGTAGGGTGAGAGTTGTGATGTGTTTTGTTGTGTATCTATTTTGTATCAGCTTGATGCTCTTTGTAGTTGTGTTTATGTGTAGATATGTTCGTGGGATTCGATGAGCTAAGTCACCCTATCCCATGGTTGCCAATGAGAGCTAGATTTCAGGATCCAATTTGGACCCGTTCTTAGAGCGTTGAAGCCCATTTTGGAGCCAAAAAGTGCTCGAGAGGGGTTAAAGAGCCAATTTCTATGAAAAATCAAACCATAGCGGATGGCTGAGCTAGAGATTTCCTAGATGCTTTTCAACATTAGGAATCCAATGCAAGTCTCGGTTCATCAATCGGAGGTCGTTTGACCTCCCATTTAATCCCTGCAAGGTTCAGCGTTATAAAGAGACTACTTGATTGGGAAGCTGTAAAGTGTGTGGAAGAGGCCAACTTGATGGAGTTCGATGCCACAACGTCATCTGTCTAGTTGGATTGCGAATCGGAGTTCGTTTAGGCCTTCAAAATTGAAAAATCCACTTGCGGTACAATGTGAATACAAAAAGATGAACCGGTTATTGTAATGTTTTAAACCTAAGGCTTAATAAAAGCCTTGAAACTAATGCAAAGACTATCGAACAGAGGGAAGCGTCAATGTGCCTCCTCATTTTTGCTTGATGCCTCTCTGATTCAAACCCGTTTGGAGAGAGAGAGGGAGAATCTCGATCAAGGCAAAGAGAGAAACAAGATGGCTGTAAGCTTGCCCGTTTTAATGGAGGATTTAAAAATCTCATTTTTTAGTATTTCTCTCTCCTCCCTCTCTCTCTTGCAAGGGGCAGTTCCTGTGCATGAAGAATAATGAAGACTAGTTGATGAATGCTTGTCCCGAATTGCTTCCAAATCGACTTGGGACTGGAGATGGATGATTGGAGATGGACTGAGCATTTATGGTGGAATGTTCTACTATTCCGAATCTAGTTTTAGAAACTGGCAACCATAAAACAATCGATAATTCTATTTTATAAAGGAAAAATGCTTCTTTTTTAGGTTTTTTACAAACACGCATTACTTAAAACCTGAAAAACACGCATTTACAAAGAAAATGGGGTTTTTTGTCATTTTGGGTTAGATAAAAATGATGCATGAGGGATGAAATGTGGAAAATAGGTAATTCTTAGTTGTCATAATTAAAAAAACTAATAAATGCTCTATTTTCTTGATAAATTAATAGAATAAATAGTAAAATATTAAAAAATAGATTTTTTGTGACAAATAAATAAGCAAAAATATCATGACTGTTTGTGAATGTACGGTAGTGGCGAAGCATGAGGTTTAGCCTCAGGTTGCCCTATCTCTTTGTCAAAGTTCGTGATTTATCGATTTTCGTACATCAAAACATGACAAAATGAACCCCTACACCTATGCAATGGAAGCAATACCTAAAAGTAGGGGGTGGGGTGTTTAAATGATGTGATTTGGGTGCTGTTTATTGCTGATTTTTCTAATGCATATCATGATATAGGGTTCGTTGTATTTTAATTAAGAGGATAGTAGCATGAGCGTTATCTTGGTGCTATCCTTACATCGTCGCAACGAGTTAGTGAATGAGCATTGGAAAGCCTAGTTGTGCACGATACACTTATGATTGAAAATTATGTTTGAGCACATTAGGATCATCCACTTTTGCATGTCCATATCAACCATGGTATTAGAATATGAAGAACTGGATGCATAGCACCTGTTTTCCATTATGATAACCTGCGCTTGAGTATGTGAGATGACCTAAGCTGTAGGTTAGTCCATCGTTTTCTTGGGGAATTACTTGGTAATGACACATGGTATCTCCTGGAATACATTCAAAATGAAAGAGTGGAGCTTGTATCGTGTGTTTTATATGTTGAGGCAGTGCATCTTGGGGCCAATCCCCTTGATGTAGGGGAGCTACAGTGGAGCCACGGCAGTCAGTCGAGAGGTGTTTCCCTATGTTTGTGCTACAAGGTATTATGCCTATATGTTATGGGATCTCCCTTTGAGGAGAAGAGGTGGTGAACGTTGGACTATGACTCAATACAAACGCAGAACCGATTAGTGTAAAGTGAATCTCAGTAGCTCCTGGCCCGCGAGGGCATGTGGTGGGGTTGTCTGTTGTGTGCATGAGGTCTGGCTAGTGCCATAGCCAGTGCCGGCCCATTTTAGGTCCCATCAATTACTCATGAATGTATGTGTGCATCATGTGGGTTCAAAATAAGATATTTTTAAAATACCATTTTTATACATTTTTTCGTGATGAAGAGGATATATACATAGTAACTTCCCCGAGGAGGCGGTACATACCAATTCTGCCTTGCACCAAGCATCATAACAGAAGGAATCCCCAACTCACTATCCAAGCTATCATTGCTAGACAACTCATAACCTACAATAAGTGGACCTATTACATCCTCAAACATCTTTTCTATTCCCTTATCGAATCTCCCCGTCATTGACATGTCTGTGTCAATGGACATAGGAGTGCGATTCTGCAATCGTCTTGACCAAGGGATGAGCCAAGGGCTTACTATAGATGACACATCACCTATTGGACCACTCATAGATGTACTAACTACATGGATATTTTCAGCATTACTAGTGCTGTAGCTGATCCATCTATAGTCACTACAATAGGATTCCCATACCATGAAGCCATCTTACCAAAAACAACATCTCTGCTTATCAATGTCTCATGAGTAGATGGCACATAGCATTTATAAGCTTTCATGTCCTGTGCATAACCCAAAAACATGCTCTTTACAACTTTGGGATCTAATTTCTTCCTCTTTTCATCACAAATATGCACGTACACAATGCAACCAAATACCTTTAAGTGCCTAATGTTAGGCTTATGACCATACAACCTCTCATAAGGTGTTACATCATGAATCCTTGCTGTAGAGGTTCTTTTCAACACATATATAGTAGTCACCATGTTTTATCCCAGTGAGCATTAGGCAAACACTTTTCATTCAACATAGCTCTAGCTGGCTCCATCAATACCCTATTTTTTCTCTTTGCTACACTATTTTGTTGTGATGTATAACTGCAAGTAAGCTATCTTCTGATCCCATACTTTGCAAGATATCTATCAAACTCCTGTGAGACATATTCTCCATCTCCATCTAGCCTAAGACAAGAAACATAACAGTCCAACTCATTTTCAGCATGCTTCTTGAAATCTCTCAATGTATCAAACACTTCATCTTTATGTCTCAATATGTATAGCCAAGTGTACCTGCTAAAATTATCAATGAGAGATACATAGTAACGAGCACAACCAAATGAAGCATTATGCGACAGACCCCAAACATCAAAGTGCACTAACTACAAAGGGCTCGAACTATTTTTGACATGCTTTATAAAGGGAAACCTTGCTGCTTCGGTAGTCTATGATAGAGCAAGTTCCTTATCTTGATTGTGGCGGTGTGGATGCCTTCCTTGCTAACTAGTTTGAGCTTGTGAACATCCTGGTGTTGTGGGTGATTTAACATGGCCAATCCTCTTATGCCAAATATCAGCATCCCATAAAGCACCCTCATCATGTGCAAACATGGTTGCCATAAGTTCTGGAATCGATGCGTCCAAGGTAAACATCGTGCCATCCCATCTGCCTCTAGCAATTGATTTACAACCATTACCATATTCTTCAATAAAGCATACATCTTTGTTAAACCTCACCTGTAGGTTCTGTTTTGCCATCTGTCCAACTGACAAAAGATTCTTTGTGATTGATGGTACATGCACTACATCATGTAGGGTCTTGTTCTTGCCATCAAGCATCATCAATGAAACAACTCCTATGTGCTGAATATCATGCTAGGTGTCGTCACACATAACCATGTGAACCTGCAACCAACTCATCAAACCACTCTCCGTGGGGTGTCATATGGTTATAAGACCCAGAGTCAATGTACCATCTCTCATCTCTCCTCTGCCTAGGTGCATTCTTGGACACATGCTACATGGCAAACAATATATCACCCATATCATCATGAGCACTACTAGATGATGCATAATTCCCATGTTGTCTTCCTTTAGCTTTCATGTATGCCTATTTCTTATGACAATCCTTGGCAATGTGCCCATATCTACCATAGTAATGACAGTCTTTATCCATGTTGGATTGATCATTTTAATGCCATGATCCACCACCTCTACCACGGGGTGATGCCTCTAAAGCTGCAAGATCCATGCTGGCCCTCTGTATTTGTGCCATGCCAATTATTTTGTTGCTGCTGTCCATAGGTATTTTGAGTGTTTGCACGACCTTAAAAAGAGCCATGGCCTCTACTGTCTCTGCCACGCTGGCTAGAATAAAGGATAGTGTCTCTACTTTGAGACGTACTTGAACCTGTGTTCAGCCCAAGCTTCACTTCTTCATGCAACAGCAGGGCAAGCAACTCATCCCAGTCAAGGGGTTTAGCTCTAACAGAAAGAGAAGTGTCAAATGATTTATACTCTTTGCCAAGTCCATTTAGAGTGACTGCTATCATATCATCTTCAGACAGTGCAAATCCAATAGTGGCAAGTTGGCCTGCTATGGTCTTAATCTCTGTCATATAGGCATGGATGCTTCTACCATTCTTAAAAATGTCATTAAATTGCTCCTTTAATGGTATCTTCCTGGCATGTGATACATTTCCTTAGTTCTTCATGAGTATGTCCCAAGCATCCTTCATGGAATCACATCTCGTAATCTATATTGCCATAGCATCAGATATACATAAGGAAAACCAATGTAGCACTTAGCATGCTCTCTCTGTCCACTATTTATGAGCTCTTCTTTGATCATGTATTAGCAATTCAGGCAATTCAGGTTCAACTTCATCACTAGTGCATAGATCCCAGTAACCTCTATCGACCAAGAAATTCTTCATACGAAACTTCCACAAGATAAAATTCTTGTTTTCCAACTTTTCACCAACAATCTTTGTAATGTTATCAGTGCCCTCTGCATTTTCCATGTTGCAACAGACTATGTCTTAACTTCTTGCAAGCCAACAAGTCCAACTGAGTAATTGCAATCTTTGACTCGTTATGAACATTTTCTACAACAAGTTCACTGTTCAAAACATGGTATTTTAGTCCAATACAATCTCATAAGTAACCATCCACTAACATGTGGCCCCACCTGTAGGCACATCAGTCACCACATAAACTATATAGTTGCTTCAACTCTGTCTCATGCAACCTTATTGCTAGAGTACATACATGTAGTCTGAAATATGTAAGTTGTTAGTGACCAATAGCTGATTCACAGATAAAACTGAGATATTTACATGTCATACATGCTCCAAAACTTCATAGACATCTGCTAGTACATGTAGCATGCCAAATATGACCATACGGGCACAAATCAGTACATAACCAGCAAACAAGTACAAGTGTCAAAACTCCTCTTCATAGGTTGCAATTAGAAAATGTTCATCAAAACATAAGGTATCTTAGTCCAACACCTCCTCAAGATGTCATGTACATATGCTACCATACATGAGAATCAATGCATAAATATGTCAGCTCCCAACAGTGTCCCATCTTCAAGAGGTAGTGTTATACAGTGCATTTACTGTTCATAGCCATCCAAGACCATGTTAAGACATTTGTTTCAATCCAATATATTTTCATTCAATTCCCTTCTTGATCCACAAGACATTTGCAAGCCATATACCAAGTCATATAGTAGACATAAGCTAACCAAAGTCATCTAATGTTCCAAGACCATTAAGTGCTTTGCTACCCACAAATTTTGACAGTTTTCTAGGTAGTAAAAAAAAACTCTTAGATTTGAGTATTTTGACTAAACATTCCAACTCATAAGTATTACAACCAATTCATATGTCTATATGAGCATATCTTTTCTCCAATGAAGCCTTCTTATCATGTCAAAAGGCTCCGGATTCTTTCCAATGCCAAGTAGGTGATGCGTACTGTTTGTGTACAATAGTTCAAGCTATATTTCAGATCTATAACTCCCTGTTACATCTTATGGATGAGCTCCCACAAAGGCAATAGCATCCTACAATCTTCAAGCACCTTCCCAAGGGTATAGGCAAGAATTTAATCACTCAATAGCCACTTATATGATGTCTTTGCAATCAATGAAGGTCAACCTGACACATGCGCAGATCATGCAGTCTTTCAAGAAATAATGGCAGCCTGCCTGTGCTTTAAAATGCCTTGATCTTCACTTTCTTTAGGTCTTCTTCACTACCTCCTACTCTAGAGAGCCCACATAGCATAGCTTTGATACCATATTGGAAGAGAGGGAGAGACAAAGAGTGGAGAAAACCATGAGCCTCTAGCTCATCTTCATTGTCTTCTCATTATTCATTCACTTAGTCACACACCGAAAGAGTTACACTAGGTTTGACTAACCATCATCTAACTATGGTTAGGTCAAGTCTACCAACTTATTCAATGATACACACATGTACAGTTGTATCCAACTAATGTCAGTAAGTCACACAAACATAAAGAGAGAAGGGGTGGATCTTAATTTCCAGCTTGATTTCCAACATAGAGATTAGGGTCATGGAGCCCAACTAGATCCCAATCTTTCTTTGAGTCATCCGAGCTTGGCTATGTGGTCAAGCTCACTCCAAAGGAAAACTTGGAACGAGCTTTCTCCAAGGAAAACTTGGAAATTTCTTGCTCTGTGTGTGAGGCTCAAGCATATGGCCAAGCTATGGCCCTAAATGAGAGAGTAGAACTATATTGGTATTCTCTACCAAAAATCTTGAAATTGAGAACTTGTGAAAGAGTAAAAATAAAAAAGTGAATCTTAGTAAAATGAGAAAATGCTATCCTAGATTCATACCCCATGCTAAGAAGGAAAAATTGAATTTTAAAATTTAAAATTTTTAGGATAATAAACTTCTAAGCTAGGAAATCAAAATCTTAGAATTTAATGGTCAGCTATCAGGGTCATGCACCCCAACTTGATCATAATCTTTCTTTGAGTCTTAGCTTGGCCATGTGGTCAAGCTCAAACTTGGAACTATCTTACTTAAAGACAAAGTTGGAATCATCTATCTCTCAATGCTAGTCTTGAGCATATACATCCGAGCTGTGCACTAATGAGAGTGTAGAACTATATTGGTATTCTCTAAACTATCTTGCCTTTTGTGCAAGGCTTGAGCATAGGGCCAAGTTGTGTATCCAAAAGAGGTATCAAGGCCAAACTATGTATGAAAAAGAGGTTTTAAGATAGAGTTTGAAAAACTATCTTGCACTTAGGGTAGGCAGCTAGATCACATGGGCAAGATCTATAACCAAAGGAATCTCCAAGATAGTATTTTGGAGATCTCTTTGATTGTATATCTTTCCTTCACGGCTTGATGAGAGGGTATAATTATGAGGATTATAATATATTTCTATTCTCTAAGAAATCATTGATCTTGGTGATTGGCATGAGCATAGACCAAGCTCACATTTCTACAAAGTTCATACTAACACCTTGAGATAGAGTGTGAACTATCTTGCACCTAGTGCTAGGCTTGAGCATAGGGCCAAGCTCTAGGACATAGAGGTCTCTAAGATAAAATAGGAACTATCTCGCACTTAGGTCCTTAATGAGAGAGTGAAACTATTTTGGTATACTGAATGACAAGCTTGCACTCAATGACATGATGAAAGAATTGATATTCTCTAAACTATCTTGCCCTCGGTGCAAGGCTTGAGAATAAGGCCAAGTTTTGCATTCAAAAAGATATCCAAGATAGATTTGGAACTTTCTTGCTTCCTAAGGAGGTATCTAATTCTCTTTGCTATCTTGTTCTTAGTGTAAGACTTGAGCATAAGGGCAAGCTATGCATCCAATCAAATATGCATGCACTTGGCTTAGTTTTCATCATTTCCTCCAAAATTATTGCCAAGTTGTGCATCCAAAAGAGGTTTTAAATTTTTAGGATTATGCAAACTTCTAAGCAAGGAAATCAAAATCTTTAGATTTAAGGGATAGAGATTGGGGTCATGTAGCCCAACTTGATCCCTTTCTTTGAGTCTCGACTTGGCCATGTGGTTAAGCTCACTCCAAAGACAAACTTGGAACTATCTTGCTCGAAGACAAAGTTGGAACTACCTTGGTCTCATTGCAAGATTCATCATATGGCCAAGATGTGCCCTAATGAGAGAGTAGAACTATATTGATATTCTCTAAACTATCTTGCCTTTAGTGTGATGCTTGAGTGCAAATTCAAGCTGTGCATCCAAAAGAGGTCTCAAGGCCAAGCTGTGCATGCAAAAGAGGACTTAAGTTAGAGTTGGAACAACTATCTTGCACTTAGGGCCAAGATTGAGCACATGGGCAAGATCTAGAACAACGATATCTCAAAGAAAATGTTTTGGAGATGTCTTTGATCGTAGATCTTGCCCTTAGGGCCTTGATGAGAGAGTATAATTATGAGAGAGTAGAATTATATGGGTATTCTCTAAGCAATCATTGATCTTGGCAGTAGGCTTGAGTAGAGGACCAATCCCTCTCTCCAACATAGTCCATACTAACACCTTGAGATTGGTGTGAACTATCTTGCACCTAGTCCTAGAGTTAAGCATAGGGCCAAGCTCAAGGCCATAGGGGTATCCAAGATAACTAACTATCTTGCCCTCATGGCCTTAATCAGAGAATGAAACTATTTTGGTGTTCTCAATGCTGAGCTTACACTCAAGGCCCAAGCAAGAGAGTTGGTATTGTCTAAACTATCTTTCTCTTGGTGCAAGGCTTGAGTGCAAGCCCATGATGTGCATTCAATGAGGTCTCCAAGATAGAGTTGGAACTATCTTGCTCCCAAGGTGATATCCAACACATTGTATGCTTAGAGTTGGAACTATCTTGCCCTTAGTCCTTGATGAGAGAATGTAACTATATTGGTATTCTCTAAACTATCTTTCCCTCGGTGCAAGGCTTGAGCACAGGGCCAAGCTATGCATCCAACTAGTTTTACATGCACATGGCTTAGTTTGCATGATTTCCTCCAAAATTATTGCCTCCAAAATTTTGCAACATTTCAAAATTTTAGGGCAATTAAATTTATACACTAAAACATCAAAATCTTAAAATTTACTGATAAGAGATTAGAGTCATGTAACCCAACTCAATCCCAATATTTTTATGAGTCCCAGCTTTGCCTTGTGGTCACTCCAAGGATAAAATTAGAACTATCTTTATCTAAGAAAAAGTTGGAACTATCTTGCTCTCAATGCAAGGCAGCTTGAGCATATGGCCAAGGTGTGTCCTAGTGAGAGAGTAAATTTATATTGGTATTCTCTAAACTATATTGCCTTTACTGTGAGGATTGAGAGCAGAGGGCTAAGCTATGCATCCAAAGAGGGCTCCAACATAGATTTTCTTGAGTGCATGGGAAAGATCTAGAACCAAAGAGATATTGAAGATAATGTTGGAAGTATCTTTCCCTCAGGGCATTGATGAGAGAGTAGAACTATATTGGCATTCTCTAATGCTATCTTGACCTTGATGCTAGTCCAATGTAAGTACATTTAGAGTGCCACACTCAAGCTATGCATCCACAGGGGCATCCAAGGTAGAGTTGGAACTATCTTGTAACTATATTGATCTTAACAGTACCAAGCTTGCAGTCAAGGCCCTAATGAGAGAGTTGAACTATATTAGTGTTCTCAATTCTAGGATTTCTCTAATGGACCTGATGAGAGAGTAGAACCATCTTCAATAAAGAGTCTACCCTATCTTCATGTGTGAGTTGAACCTCTCTATGTTAGGCTTGACCAAGCCATGCACCTAGAGAGATCTTGTGTGTACATCCCAACCATGAATGTTTTGTGCTATCTTGTGTGTACATCCCAACCATGAATTTTTTGAGCTATCTTGTGTGTACATCCCAACCATGAATTTTTTACTTCAATATGTTCCATTGGAAGAGAATTGCATAGTCTCCATGCTAGGCTTGAGCACATGGCCAAGCCCTACACCTAGATAGATCTCCAAGATATAGTTCATGTTGAGATGGCAAGCTCAACAAGTGCGGACATTGATGATGGACCGCCTAGCTAGATGGGTCCGCACGTCTACACTTAGCACGTTGGTGGTCATTATGATACTCACATGGCCACTGACTTATCACTTATTATATTTAGTTTGTTACACCTACCATAGGACCAGTCGATTAGTGTAGTCGGTTATGTACTGTTTGACTTAGTAGGCCACTTTCCTTTATGTTGTATCTTACATCAAGGAGCTATGCCTACAACCTTTTGTTTAATGCAATTGAATTCCAGGCTTTAATATGACGTGCAACCTTTTCTAGTTACAACTTCGATAAATGAAGTTCATGCATGATGAATATGTGACATGCAACCTTTTCTAGTTACAACTTCGATAAATGAAGTTCATGCATAACGAATATCATAAGACTAATGTTGACTTAATCCATTTTATGGCACTTAGTCCGTCTTAAATTGCAAGCATCTTCGCATGCAACAGGCAAGTTCATGGCTTCACTTCCATGCAATGCAATTACTTGAACAATATTCTAACGGATGATGACGATTATTTCTTACGAATCATATCTAGGAAATCATTACATAGATGCTTTATGTGCTTGTTCTTTCATGCGAGGAAGACAAGGATGCATTTAAACAATTTCATCTTTTTAAACCTATGCAATATGCGCTTAGGATTTGCAACTTGGAAATGCAAGCAACCCAAATGCACGACATGCACTAATTCTCGTAGATCATCCAAGGAGATAAATTCCTACTTGAATTTTCACTTGACTATTAGAACATGCGTAAATGCATTCTTCCCATGAAAATTTAACGTGCCTAATGCATTGCTTTAATGTGGAATTATTCTTTTAAGAACCTGGACTTGAGGGATCGTAGGGATGTCCATGCGTATGCTTGGGTTGGAGACTTCCACGTGTGTGCCTTGCATCTTTTATTTTGGAGCCATCGTTGATATTGTGGAATTTGGAATTCGTGGTTTGTCCTTGCCTCTGTGCGATCTCTGCACTTCCTCCAAGCTTTGGCAAATCAACCTGAAAATCTGTCTATTTTCCCCTCATGTGGGAATTCCCTCTACAGATGTGGGTTTTAAGAAACGGGGAAAAGGCAGCGTGCACAAGGCTTATGGGAGCTTATCTTAAGAAGGTTCTAAAGAAGCTTCTAATTCTTATAGAATGACGTGGAGGGGGGGTAATGATTGGAGAGAAAACGATGGCCAGGCGGATGATGATGATGATGATGGAGTGGGCAGTAGCAGCGTGGTTGCAGACGGACGACGTGGCAGAATTTGCGACGGCCTGGGCAGCACGGCACAACCCCGTGAAATCTTGAAAACTAAACTAGATGCATGTAGACCTAGTTGGATGAATATCTTGGCCCTATGCTCAAGCCTTACATTGAGGGCAATACAATTGATAAAATACCAATATATTTCTACTATCTCGTTAAGGCCTAAGGGAAAGATAGTTCCAACTCCAAATGTTGATATATTATTTTGTTTTGCGAATATTTCGATTTGATATCTCCTTGTGAGCAAGATACACTACAACAAAAAGGCCTCATAGATGCACTTTTAGACGCGATTTTTGAATATAGAGAAAATCTTACGGGCATGTCTATCCGCCCGTCTATTTGCGCATCTACCATTTCGCATCTATAATCGCATGTATCAACAAATTTACATGCAAAAATAGACGCGTAATAGACGCACATATACACGTGCACATAGACACATTGGTAGACGCGCTTTTACAAGCACTGGTAGACGCGAACAGAAAACAAAAAATCTCCTTTTTAAAAAAAAGATATTTATTTTTTTAAAAAAATTTAAATTATGAAGTGCGTGTATAAGCGCTTGTAATCTTCACTGTAGACGTGCGTATAAACGCGGATTTTTTGCAATTTAGACGCGCGGATAGACGCGCAAAACAGAACTAGAAAAAAAAAACCAGAGAGCATGACCAACCAACCACATGCTCTCTGGTTTTTTTTTCCCCCCTCCCATACATCAGATTGTGTATTTGGGAAAAAGACAATGTATCTTACGGGCACGAGAATTGAAAATAAAAATCCATGTATTCATTATAGATCAAAAGCATATATGGGAAGTTTAAGTGCTTGCGACCTAAAGTGTGGCCGCAAGCAGTAGGCTCAAAGATGGATCATACATATACAAGAAAACAAGGCCTCATGAGGAGGTATGGTGCTCCTCTATGAATCTGAAGAAGAAACATCTTCGCTAGTACCACCATGGCTACTAGCATCGCTATCCCCCTCCTCGCTATGCTCCACATCTGGGTTCGCCTACACACACAAAAGATCAAGGTTGCTTACATAGACATGGTGGAGAAAAAGTTATAATTAGCTATACTTTTAATAGAAAAGTAAGAAAAACATACCTCCTCTGGCTATCGAATCCTCATGGCCCAGTTGTATTGGTCCTCAGTGATGAGACCCTCCTCATAGAATTGAAGCCATGTGGCTACGCGGTTATGGCCTCGATGGTAACCTACCTCTCTAGGAGTAGGTATCCTACTAACGATAGTAGTCTGCAAAACAATTATGATATATACAAACAATTATGAGTCACAATATATTAGAATAAATTATATAAAGAATTGAAAGAAATATAAATTTTAAAAAACTAGAAATCAAAATATACTTACAAACTCTGCCTCCCATGACTCTCTGCCGCCCGATTCGTAATGCGACGATCCCATGGTTTCCATTTGGATCTGTCGCGCCTCTGTGTGCTGGCGACTCTTCACTTTCTCTGCTGCTTTCTTCTTGGATTTCTTCCACTCTATGTGGTGGCACATAGGTGGTTGGCTATAGGCTCCACGCCCCTCCTCCTGCCTCCATAGTGAGTCCCTGGCCCATGTCATGAGGTGAGATCTTTTGTTGTGAAGCATATCCCTCACTTTTTGGTGCGCAGATCGGACGCAGATAGCTCACGTGGTGAATCCCGGAAGGTCCCCAAGAACAAAGTACTCTACTTTTTAGCACAAAAACCCATGTAAAAGCAAGCACGACAAGAGGCAAGAGACAAATTGGGTTCAATCTCCCCCATGCCTTGTGTGAGCGCTTCACAAAGCATGTATTTAATGTATATTTCCAATCTTCATGCTCAATAATAGCCCAATTACAAAAATATGACAAGCTTTTTAGCTTTTGAGTTTGCTTTCTACCAAAAATAGGAAAATAAAGCTAATGGACGGTGCCCATAGAGTCTGGCACGCCCAATCTCAATGTCCAAATAGAAATAACATATCCAGGCGCATAAGCGCATACAAAATAATAATAAATAATCGATGTCTCTATAGACATAACAAAATATAGGCGTGGCGCCTATCAAAATATAGTCCAAATATCGAATACCCGCTAGACTCCAATGCTTTCCTCCGCCACTGCTGCTATCTCTACACATCAACTGAAGCATTCACAATCGTTAGTAAAATAACACAATTAAACCGACAAAAGTGAATACCTAGCAGTCTTCAGCTACATAAATAAATCAACTGGTTAGAAATAAATCCTAACCTTAAATTATTACGAGTGCGCACTCTAAACTCATAGACGTTTATTAATTTAATATGCATTTTGCGGAATCACCCGCTATGGAATCACCCATGTACACACTAAATTAATGAAACGCCCGAAAAGGACAGGCGTCCCCATCAACTTCTTGCACAAAGAATCCTCTTTGTGTATGAGCCCCGGTCATCTAAGTTTACGGAATCCACCGTAAAACCTCACGGAATCCACCGTGGAATATGCCTCCTCCCGGAAGGTCCCCAAGAACAAAGTACTCTACTTTTTAGCACAAAAACCCATGTAAAAGCAAGCACGACAAGAGGCCAATAAAAATCTTCAGTTAACATGCGTAATGTAGAAATGATACCTCTATGACCTTGATATGGGGGACAATGAATTTCATTCAAAACAAAAGATCGGAATGGAATAGTAACGCACAGTCTCTTTTCAAAGAACATGAATCCATCATTATATGACAATGAATCAACAGGTATGAAATTATTTTGAACTAATTTTTGCCAATCAGAATGAAAAGTAATATCCTGGTGATATGTGTCTTTCATGGCAATCAAAGAATCAAAAGATATGATGGAAATATTATGAATTGCAGGTCTTCTACTCAATGCATCAGCAACTACATTTTCTTTTCCAAGTTGGTATTGAATGATAGGATGGAAACTTTGAATGAATGAAGCCCATTTGATATGACGGTCAGAAATTTGGGGTTGGCTAAGTAGATGTCTAATGCTTTGCTGGTCGGTCTTTATCATGAATTCTGAACCCATTAAATAATGCTTTTATTGTTTTAATGCTTGTACAACTGCTAAGAGTTCTTTGTCATAAGTGGAATATTTAAGCTCAGAGGGTTTCAGCTTAGAACTAGAATATGCTATTGGATGGTTGTCTTGCATTAATACGGCTCCTATTCCTGATCCGCTAGCATCGGTCACAACTAGAAAGAATGGTCTGTTAAAGTCAGGCAATTGTAGAACAGGGGCATTGGTTAGTGCACGTTTGAGTAAGTCAAAGGATTTCTGCTGGTTTTCAGTCCATTGATAAACAATGCCTTTCTTAAGAAGTTTGGTCAATGGTAAAGCAAGTAATGAGAAATTACGTACAAAACTTCCTATAGAAACTAGCAAGACCAAGGAATGAACGTATTTCATGTACATTTTTAGGAACAGGCCAATGCAATATTGCATCAATTTTCTTAGGATCAACTTTTATTCCTTCTTTTGATACAATATGACCTAGATATTCTATTTCTGTCTTGAAGAATTCACTCTTGTCAGGATTTGCAAACAATTGATTTTCTTTCAGTAATTGAAAAACTAATGATAAATGCTCATAATGCTCTTTTTCACTTTGACTGAACACTAAAATATCATCAAAGAAAACAATCACACAATATTGATATTTTAGGAAAATACGGTTCATCATTCTACTGAAAGTGGCAGGTGCATTAGTTAATCCGAATGGCATGACTAAGAATTCGTAATGGCCAAACTGTGTCCTGAATGCAGTCTTAAATATATCGGATCTATCTAACCTCACCTGATGATATCTAGACTTAAGGTCAATTTTACTAAATATAGAAGATCCTTGCAGTTTGTCCATAAGGTCATCAACTCTAGGTATAGGATACCTATTCTTTACAGTGATCTTGTTTAATGCTCGGTAGTCAATACACATCCGATAAGTATTATTCTTTTTCTTGACTAAGAGCACAGGTGCACCGAATGGAGAACTGCTAGGTCGAATTAAGCCTCTATTTAGTAATTCTTCAACTTGAGTCTGTATTTCTTTTTGCTCTATTTGATTGTGCCTATATGGGGCTTTGCAAGGTGGTTGTGTGCCAAGTATTAGATCAATTTTATGGTCTTCTGGACGGGATGGAGGTAAACCTGGTGGTAGGTCTTCTGCAAAACAGTCCTTAAAATATGCAAGAAATTCCTTATGCCTAGGGTGCATATGATTTTCCTTTGTGTGCAATTCATTTACCCAAATGAGATATGATTTAGTATTCTTGCGTAGTGCACGTTTTGCTTGAGTATGCGAAAGCAGTGGAAAGATATGAGATGCATGCATACCAAATAATGTAATAGATTTTCCTTGAAAATTAATATTCATTGTGTGTGTGGAATAATGTATATTGGGATTATGTTGGTGTCTCCATGGCATTCCTAGAATAATGTCGCTAGACTGTAATGGGACAACTAAGAAATTTCTTCTTTCAATATATGGACCAATTTGAATTTCTAAATCTTGAACTTCTTGTGTGCCATTGTATCTAGTGCCTAAAAATGCAGCTTTTATGCGATAGTGCGTAGGTACAGTATGCAGTTTCAATTCCTTTACCAATTTTGCTGAAATAAAGTCATGGGTACTACCGTCATCATGCAATATAGTTCTTTCTTTTCCATACACCATACATTTCATAGTCAATAATGAATGTGAAGTAGGCATACCTGGTAAAGTGTCGGAAGTAGTAGTAGGATCATCTTCTTCTTCAGTGAAATCTGGCATATCCTCATGCTCGTCTTCGTCCATAGCTCCAAGGTAGTTGATATGTGCTGATGGCTTCTTTGAATGACAATTTGCTGCGAGATGCCCTGGCTGGTGACACTTGTAGCATACGATGGGCTTGGCTTTGGTCACATTATATGCAATGGCTGGGAGTCTGGGTATATTTGGATTTGCTTGTGGAATAGGATTAGGATTTGGATTGACAGTGGATGGTAATGCAGGTGGTTTAGGCCAATTCTTGCGGAAAGATGGTGATGAGAAACGACCTGGATTAAACCTTCTGAAATTGGAATTAAATTGTTTAGATCCATAATTACCGTTTGCTTGGAATGGCTGTGGTCGTCGATCTCTTCCGCGTAACTTATCTTCAGTGTCGTGGGCTAAGGAGATGGCGTCTTCAAGGGTAGCAGGCTTGAACATGTTCACTTCAGCGTAGTAATGTCCAAGGAGTCCAGACATATACTTCCGCTTATGTGTCGTCTCTGGTACGTCTTCAAGCATGCGTAGCTGTAGGTGGTGCGCAGATCGGTCGTAGATAGCTCACGTGGTGAATCCCGGAAGGTCCCCAAGAACAAAGTACTCTACTTTTTAGCACAAAAACCCATGTAAAAGCAAGCACGACATGAGACAAGAGACAAATTGGGTTCAATCTCCCCCATGCCTTGTGTGAGCGCTTCACAAAGCATGTATTTAATGTATATTTCCAATCTTTATGCTCAAAAATAGCCCAATTACAAAAATATGACAAGCTTTTAGCTTTTGAGTTTGCTTTCTACCAAAAATAGGAAAATAAAGCTAATGGACGGTGCCCATAAAGTCTGGTACGCCCAATCTCAATGTCCAAATAGAAATAACATATCCAGGCGCATAAGCGCATACAAAATAATAATAAATAATCAATGTCTCTATAGACATAACAAAATATAGGCGTGGCGCCTATCAAAATATAGTCCAAAGGTCGAAAACTTGCTAGACTCCAATGCTTTCCTCCGCCACTGCTGCTATCTCTACACATCAACTGAAGCATTCACAATCGTTAGTAAAATAACATAATTAAACCGACAAAAGTGAATACCTAGCAGTCTTCAGCTACATAAATAAATCAACTGGTTAGAAATAAATCCTAACCTTAATTTATTACGAGTGCGCACTCTAAACTCATAAACGCTTATTAATTTAATATGCATTTTGCGGAATCACCCGCTATGGAATCACCCATGTACACACTAAATTAATGAAACGCCCGAAAAGGACAGGCGTCCCCATCAACTTCTCGCACAAAGAATCCTCTTTGCGTATGAGCCCCGGTCATCTAAGTTTACGGAATCCACCGTAAAACCTCACGGAATCCACCGTGGAATATGCCTCCTGGCATCATACCCCCGGGGTGGGATAGCAATTGACCTCAATTGCTATTAGCTCAATGTGGAGCTAACAGAGTGGGGAAAGCATTTAGGTCTCTAGCGTGCATCCATTGTGCTTCCTCTACAGGATGGTTCTTAAATTTCACTAGATATCTAGAATACCTTCGGCCAGTTCTAGTGGTCATGTAGTCAGTGTCTATGATGGCTTCTGGTTCAAGTATTTCAGTCTCTTCTTCTAGTAAAGGTGGGTTTTCATAGACAGGGTGGATAGGTAATTGTCCTCTAAATGGTCTTAATAAACTAATATGAAATGTATTATGAATTTTCCAATGGGATGGCAGTTCTAACTTGAATGCATTGTCATTAATCTTATGAATGATTCTAAATGGTCCGTAGAATCTAGGAGCTAATTTGACAACTGGATGTCTATCTACACTTTGCAATTCATGGCTTGTCTTTTCTTGTTGGCTTGTTTGGTATATGATTGTTGGGCTTTAGCAATCATATCCTTTACTTCATCAAAAATAGTGTTATGCATAACAGCAATATCATCGGCACTTTGTATTCTATTAGACAAAGATGCAACAGATGTAGATAATCTATATCCATAAATAACTTCAAAAGGTGCTTTCTTTGTAGATGTGTGCGGTGTATTGTTGTAAGAAAACTGTAATAGATGTAAATGAGTATCCCATGTCTGAGGTTTAGAGATAGTGTATGCACGTAAAAGATCTAGAATGGTACTATTTGTGGCTTCTGTTTGTCCATTTGTTTCTGGATGAAATGCAGATGAGAAATCAATCTTTGTGCCTAGATTTGCAAACAGTGTAATCCAAAAATTATTACAAAATCTAGAATCTCTATCTGAAATAATCACTTTCGGCAATCCATGGTTAATAAAAATAGTTTTCAAAAATAACTGTGCTGCTTGTGATGCTGTTAAAGTTTTCTTACATGCAATGAAATATGCTTGCTTACTAAATCTATCTACAATTGTCCAAATCATGTCATGGTTAGATTTAGTATTTGGTAAGCCAGTAATGAAATCCATAGATATATGTTCCCAAGGTTTAGATGGAATAGATAAAGGCATTAATAACCCATACTGTTTACCATGATGTCTCTTTATTCTTTGACAAATCAAACATTCAGAAACAAAATTAGATACATCTGCATCCATATGCGGCCAATAAAAATCTTCAGTTAACATGCGTAATGTAGAAATGATACCTCTATGACCTTGATATGGGGGACAATGAATTTCATTCAAAACAAAAGATCGGAATGGAATAGTAACACACAGTCTCTTTTCAAAGAACATGAATCCATCATTATATGACAATGAATCAACAGGAATGAAATTATTTTGAACTAATTTTTGCCAATCAGAATGAAAAGTAATATCCTGGTGATATGTGTCTTTCATAGCAATCAAAGAATCAAAAGATATGATAGAAATGTTATGAATTGCACGTCTTCTACTCAATGCATCAGCAACTACATTTTCTTTTCCAGGTTGGTATTGAATGATAGGATGGAAACTTTGAATGAATGAAGCCCATTTGATATGGCGGTCAGAAATTTGGGGTTGGCTAAGTAGATGTCTAATGCTTTGCTGGTCAGTCTTTATCATGAATTCTGAACCCATTAAATAATGCTTCCATTGTTTTAATGCTTGTACAACTGCTAAGAGTTCCTTGTCATAAGTGGAATATTTAAGCTCAGAGGGTTTCAGCTTAGAACTAGAATATGCTATTGGATGGTTGTCTTGCATTAGCATGGCTCCTATTCCTGATCCGCTAGCATCGGTCACAACTAGAAAGAATGGTCTATTAAAGTCAGGCAATTGTAGGACAGGGGCATTGGTCAATGCACGTTTAAGTAAATCAAAGGATTTCTGCTGGTTTTCAGTCCATTGATAAACAATGCCTTTCTTAAGAAGTTTGGTCAATGGTAAAGCAAGTAATGAGAAATTACGTACAAACTTCCTATAAAAACTAGCAAGACCAAGGAATGAGCGTAATTCATGTACATTTTTAGGAATAGGCCAATGCAATATTGCATCAATTTTCTTAGGATCAACTTTTATTCCTTCTTTTGATACAATATGACCTAGATATTCTATTTCTGTCTTAAAGAATTCACTCTTGTCAGGATTTGCAAACAATTGATTTTCTTTCAGTAATTGAAAAACTAATGATAAATGCTCATAATGCTCTTTTTCACTTTGACTGAACACTAAAATATCATCAAAGAAAACAATCACACAATATTGATATTTTAGGAAAATACGGTTCATCATTCTACTGAAAGTGGCAGGTGCATTAGTTAATCCAAATGGCATAACTAAGAATTCATAATGGCCAAACTGTGTCCTGAATGCAGTCTTAAATATGTCGGATCTATCTAATCTCACCTGATGATATCCAGATTTAAGGTCAATTTTACTAAAGATAGAAGATCCTTGCAGTTTGTCCATAAGGTCATCAACTCTAGGTATAGGATACCTATTCTTTACAGTGATCTTGTTTAAAGCTCGGTAGTCAATACACATCCGATAAGTATTATTCTTTTTCTTGACTAAGAGCACAGGTGCACCGAATGGAGAACTGCTAGGTCGAATTAAGCCTCTATTTAGTAATTCTTCAACTTGAGTCTGTATTTCTTTTTGCTCTATTTGATTGTGCCTATATGGGGCTTTGCAAGGTGGTTGTGTGCCAAGTATTAGATCAATTTTATGGTCTTCTGGACGGGATGGAGGTAAACCTGGTGGTAGGTCTTCTGCAAAACAGTCCTTAAAATATGCAAGAAATTCCTTATGCCTAGGGTGCATATGATTTTCCTTTGTGTGCAATTCATTTACCCAAATGAGATATGATTTAGTATTCTTGCGTAGTGCACGTTTTGCTTGAGTATGCGAAAGCAGTGGAAAGATATGAGATGCATGCATACCAAATAATGTAATAGATTTTCCTTGAAAATTAATATTCATTGTGTGTGTGGAATAATGTATATTGGGATTATGTTGGTGTCTCCATGGCATTCCTAGAATAATGTCGCTAGACTGTAATGGGACAACTAAGAAATTTCTTCTTTCAATATATGGACCAATTTGAATTTCTAAATCTTGAACTTCTTGTGTGCCATTGTATCTAGTGCCTAAAAATGCAGCTTTTATGCGATAGTGCGTAGGTACAGTATGCAGTTTCAATTCCTTTACCAATTTTGCTGAAATAAAGTCATGGGTACTACCGTCATCATGTAATATAGTTCTTTCTTTTCCATGCACCATACATTTCATAGTCAATAATGAATGTGAAGTAGGCATACCTGGTAAAGTGTCGGAAGTAGTAGTAGGATCATCCTCATCTTCAGTGAAATCTGGCATATCCTCATGCTCGTCTTCGTCCATAGCTCCAAGGTAGTTGATATGTGCTGATGGCTTCTTTGAATGACAATTTGCTGCGAGATGCCCTGGCTGGTGGCACTTATAGCATACGATAGGCTTGGCTTTGGTCACATTATTTGCAATGGCTGGAAGTCTGGGTATAGTTGGATTTGCTTGTTGAATAGGTTTTGGATTTGGATTGACAGTGGATGGTAGAGCAGGTGGTTTAGGCCAATTCTTGCGGAAAGATGGTGATGAGAAACGACCTGGATTAAACCTTCTGAAATTGGAATTGAATTGTTTAGATCCATAATTACCGTTTGCTTGGAATGGCTGTGGTCGTCGTTCTCTTCCGCGTAACTTATCTTCAGTGTCGTGAGCTAAGGAGATGGCATCTTCAAGGGTAGCAGGCTTGAACATGTTCACCTCAGCGTAGTAATGTCCAAGAAGTCCAGACATGTACTTCCGCTTATGTGTCGTCTCTGGTACGTCTTCAAGCATGCGTAGCTGTAGGAGTGCATTCCAAAAACGCTCTGTATACTGTGGAATAGGCTCACGATCGCGCTGTTGAAGTAAATCCCATTGCTTGATAGCCTTCTCATGAAATTGCGGTGGAAGGAAATTTTGCATGAACTTCTTCTTGAAATCTTCCCATGTAGCAGGACATTCTATGCTCTTGCGGACTACAGTCCACCAAAGTGATGCTCTATCTATCATATGATTAGTAACACACTTGATTTTATCTTTCTCAGGATAAGTTTCCTCATGGAAATAGTCATCAAACTGGCTAATGAATGATAAAACAGTCTTTCCTTCTCTTATGCCATTGAAAGTGCGAAACTTGAAACTTCGTTTACTTATCTTGGATTCCTTGCGAATGGTTTGTGCTTCAAGAGTGGCGTCGATGGTACGGCAAATCAAATCTTCAGCTTGAGGTTCTTCTTTGTCAGTGGACGCTCCTTGTAGCTTTGTCAATTGCGCTTGCAAGGCTTGCCTAGCTCTTCGCTCTTCTTCCAATTGCAGCAAGATAAGATCCAGCTTTTGTTCCATGGTAGGCTCGGGTAGGTCGTCTTCAGCCATGGGATCATCCATATGTGGGGTAGTCATCCTGTAAAACTCAACAAACCTTTCTCACTCAAAATCAGTTAGCGGGATGAGCGTAGCTCAAATTTGGGGTTACAAGGCTATGTATTTTTGGGTATTTTCTTCTTCAATTTTCAGAAATTCTGAAATATTTCTGTCTCCGTTTGCTGAAAGTACTTCAACGAACTTGTAGATAGGTAAAACAGCTTGCTGCGAACAACTTTCCAGTTCAGAGTTTTTGCAAACGAATAAGTCTTCTATGAGTTTTAAGCACTAGTCAGTTCTGATTTAGTCTGACTTGCAGAGTTGCAGACTTAACAGACTTGCAGAGTTGTTGACTTGCTGGACTTAGGCCGACTTGCAGAACTTGCAGGACTTGATTAGAGTCAACTTGCGAAACTTGACTTCTGGAGCGCGAGACCCGGAGTTTACAGACTTTGTTTGGCCAGTGTGACTTGCAAAGGATTGTATGACTTGAAGGAAGCTTAGTGGTTTAAGCTTTAACTTAATGATTTAGAGGGATTAATGAAGAAGAACAGGCCGCCGTTTTTTTCGTGAAGAGGGGGGGGGCCGTTTTTCTCCACGCGAATTTTTCGGGGCCTCCTCTTGCTAGTCGATTTGACGATTTGAAGCTTATAAAGCTTCTTAAGCTTAAGACTAAGCTTTAAGGTAATAACAAACTTGATTATGAAAGATCTTATCTCTGTTTGCAACGACTTGATGAAGAGAATGGATGAGTGGTCCTCCGCCAACAGAGATTGGTCCTTCGCGATCTGACAGTGGAAACAGGGGTTCTTGATCGCCAGAAGTCTGCCTGTATCGACGGTTCGCGACGAGATTGACTGTAGAGGCCGTTTGTTCCTGGAGCTCCGCCTTCGCCCGAGATTGGTAGCGATTGGAAGCCCTTGATCTCTGCTCCGCTCTGATACCACTGGTGCACAGATCGGTCGCAGATAGCTCACGTGGTGAATCCCGGAAGGTCCCCAAGAACAAAGTACTCTACTTTTTAGCACAAAAACCCATGTAAAAGCAAGCACGACATGAGACAAGAGACAAATTGGGTTCAATCTCCCCCATGCCTTGTGTGAGCGCTTCACAAAGCATGTATTTAATGTATATTTCCAATCTTTATGCTCAAAAATAGCCCAATTACAAAAATATGACAAGCTTTTAGCTTTTGAGTTTGCTTTCTACCAAAAATAGGAAAATAAAGCTAATGGACGGTGCCCATAAAGTCTGGCACGCCCAATCTCAATGTCCAAATAGAAATAACATATCCAGGCGCATAAGCGCATACAAAATAATAATAAATAATCAATGTCTCTATAGACATAACAAAATATAGGCGTGGCGCCTATCAAAATATAGTCCAAAGGTCGAAAACTCGCTAGACTCCAATGCTTTCCTCCGCCACTGCTGCTATCTCTACACATCAACTGAAGCATTCACAATCGTTAGTAAAATAACACAATTAAATCGACAAAAGTGAATACCTAGCAGTCTTCAGCTACATAAATAAATCAACTGGTTAGAAATAAATCCTAACCTTAATTTATTACGAGTGCGCACTCTAAACTCATAAACGCTTATTAATTTAATATGCATTTTGCGGAATCACCCGCTATGGAATCACCCATGTACACACTAAATTAATGAAACGCCCGAAAAGGACAGGCGTCCCCATCAACTTCTCGCACAAAGAATCCTCTTTGCGTATGAGCCCCGGTCATCTAAGTTTACGGAATCCACCGTAAAACCTCACGGAATCCACCGTGGAATATGCCTCCTGACATCAGTAGGAGTGCATTCCAAAAACGCTCTGTATACTGTGGAATAGGCTCACGATCGCGCTGTTGAAGTAAATCCCATTGCTTGATAGCCTTCTCATGAAATTGCGGTGGTAGGAAATTTTGCATGAACTTCTTCTTGAAATCTTCCCATGTAGCAGGACATTCTATGCTCTTGCGGACTACAGTCCACCAAAGTGATGCTTTGTCTATCAGATGATTAGTAACACACTTGATTTTATCTTTTTCGGGATAAGTTTCCTCATGGAAATAGTCATCAAACTGGCTAATGAATGATAAAACAGTCTTTCCTTCTCTTATGCCATTGAAAGTGCGAAACTTGAAACTTCGTTTACTTATCTTGGATTCCTTGCGAATGGTTTGTGCTTCAAGAGTGGCGTCGATGGTACGGCAAATCAAATCTTCAGCTTGAGGTTCTTCTTTGTCAGTGGACGCTCCTTGTAGCTTTGTCAATTGCACTTGCAAGGCTTGCCTAGCTCTTCGCTCTTCTTCCAATTGCAACATGATAAGATCCAGCTTTTGTTCCATGGTAGGCTCGGGTAGATCATCTTCAGCCATAGGATCATCCATATGTGGGGTAGTCATCCTGTAAAACTCAACAAACCTTTCTCACTCAAAATCAGTTAGCAGGATGAGCGTAGCTCAAATTTGGGGTTACAAGGCTATGTATTTTTGGGTATTTTCTTCTTCAATTTTCAGAAATTCTGCAATATTTTTGTCTCCGTTTGCTGAAAGTACTTCAACGAACTTGTAGATAGATAGAACAGCTTGCTGCGAACAACTTTCCAGTTCAGAGTTTTTGCATACGAACAAGTCTTCTATGAGTTTTAAGCACTAGTCAGTTCTGATTTAGTCTGACTTGCAGAGTTGCAGACTTAACAGACTTGCAGAGTTGTTGACTTGCTGGACTTAGGCCGACTTGCAGAACTTGCAGTACTTGATTCCAAGTGACTTGCTGAACTTGACTTCTGATGCGCAGGACCTGGAGTTTACAGACTTCTCTGCCCTGTGTGACTTGGTAAAAATTGAGTGACTTAAGCTTTGACTTAAGGATTAAGAGAGCTTAATGGTGGAAGAGGCCGCCGTTTTTTTTTCGTGAGGGGGGGGGGGTCCGTTTTTTTCGCCGCGCAAAAAATTCGGACCTCCTCTGAGGCCACGATGAGGATTTTTAGAAGCTTTTAAGCTTCTTAAGCTTTGTCTTAAGCTTTTTCAATGAAATAATGAGAAAATTAATCAAGCTTATCTGTAACTCCACGACTTCATGAAGGAGATGGATGCGTGGTCCTCCGCCTGCAGAGCTTGGTCCTTCGCGATCTGACAGTGGAAACAGGGGTTCTTGATCGCCAGAAGTCTGCCTGTATCGACTGTTCGCGACGAGGTTGACTGTAGAGGCCGTTTGTTCCTGGAGCTCCGCCTTCGCCCGAGATTGGTAGTGATTGGAAGCTCTTGATCTCTGCTCCGCTCTGATACCACTGGTGCGCAGATCGGACGCAGATAGCTCACGTGGTGAATCCCGGAAGGTTCCCAAGAACAAAGTACTCTACTTTTTAGCACAAAAACCCATGTAAAAGCAAGCACGACAAGAGGCAAGAGACAAATTGGGTTCAATCTCCCCCATGCCTTGTGTGAGCGCTTCACAAAGCATGTATTTAATGTATATTTCCAATCTTCATGCTCAATAATAGCCCAATTACAAAAATATGACAAGCTTTTTAGCTTTTGAGTTTGCTTTCTACCAAAAATAGGAAAATAAAGCTAATGGACAGTGCCCATAGAGTCTGGCACGCCCAATCTCAATGTCCAAATAGAAATAACATATCCAGGTGCATAAGCGCATACAAAATAATAATAAATAATCGATGTCTCTATAGACATAACAAAATATAGGCGTGGTGCCTATCAAAATATAGTCCAAATATCGAATACCCGCTAGACTCCAATGCTTTCCTCCGCCACTGCTGCCATCTCTACACATCAACTGAAGCATTCACAATCGTTAGTAAAATAATACAATTAAACCGACAAAAGTGAATACCTAGCAGTCTTCAGCTACATAAATAAATCAACTGGTTAGAAATAAATCCTAACCTTAAATTATTACGAGTGCGCACTCTAAACTCATAGATGTTTATTAATTTAATATGCATTTTGCGGAATCACCCGCTATGGAATCACCCATGTACACACTAAATTAATGAAACGCCCGAAAAGGACAGGCGTCCCCATCAACTTCTCGCACAAAGAATCCTCTTTGTGTATGAGCCCCGGTCATCTAAGTTTACGGAATCCACCGTAAAACCTCACGGAATCCACCGTGGAATATGCCTCCTGGCATCACTTTTGTGCGTCCCCAATCATCCGAGAATCGTTGACCCTCAAGATTTGGGTATCTCCTATGGACTGCCCTCAACACCTCCTGCCACAAGCCGCTTTTCTGATTTTTGAAGGCAATGAAACAATCTTTCTACGTCGCATGCACGACGCTCCTCATGTACACCATTACATCCCTTTATCATCATGAAAGATGCCACCAGCATCTGTAACTCTATAGTACTGGCGTACAACCTCCTCTACGTGATCTACTGGTGAGGGTGATCGCTCACCACCTCCTAGGCAACCCCCGCACAAGCCTCGTCCTCCCCCTTGACTCTCCCTCCTCCCTCTCTGTCGATTACCCTCTGCCTCGCTGGACGCACGTGCTTCTGTAGATGCACATGCTTCTGCAGATGCTTGTGCTTCAGCCGATGCACGTACAGGTGCTGCACGTGGAGTACCTGCATATGGAGTACCTGCATGTGGAGTTTGGAAAGTAGTGCCAGGCAAAGACGTTAGAGGCGTTCCAGATAGGACACTGAACACCTCGTCCGCTGTGGGAGAGCGGCCAAGGTGTCTGGTCATCTCTCCCATGAAGTCTTCCCTACTAGGAAAACCTCCAAAAAATGCATTGACCCCCTGCCAAATGAGGCCAATGTATCATTCATGCGATCCAAATCCGGGTCATTGCTAGATGAACCAGGATACGACATCTGCAAAAAAAAACACAAAAAAACAGAAATTTATTTGCATACAAAAAATCGTATATTACCTACATTTTCAAAGAGATTTCTTTAGACATTGAGCATAAAACTTAAGTGCTAATGCTTCTCATAAACAAGAAAACTGATAAACACAAATATGGGATTGGTCACATTCATCATTGCAAAAATATATTGTTTACTATCAGAGCTGGGAGACTTGGCGCGTGTATCCCCGCGACTAAATTGCAGGTTAGACGTTTCCTTAGACGCACTCCCAAAGTCAACCTTTTGTCCAGCGCATCTATATTCGCATCTAAGATGCAGCACAGACGCGCTATCAGACACAAATTCCAGGTCAATCTGCACGTGCGTGTATCCTCGCGTGTAGATTGACCAGCACACACGCTCTAAGACGCGGCCTCAGACGCTATGAGAGGAAACATTTTTCACGTCTATATCTGCGTCTACACTGAACTGTAGACGCACTATCAGACGCACTCGGTCGGCTGATTTTAGACCGACGACCGCCATTGATGATCTACAAAATGCAATACATAATGGAATCAGAAATCCTAAATACATAGACAGAGCAGAGAGAGAAAGAGAGAAACAAAGAGAGTAGAGAGAGAGAGAGAGAGAGAGAGAGAGAGAGAGAGAGAGAGAGAGAGAGAGAGAGAGAGAGTCACCTTGGGTGTTTGGTGTGGCGGGTGGTGGCGCTTCTTCCTTCTCCTTCTTCCTCTCCTTGGTAAGTTACCCTCCCTTGATGCTTGCTTGCTGCTTCTTCTTGTTCTCCTCTCTCTTGTTCTCTCTTTCTTCCTCTTCTTGGCTTTCATTTTTCCCTTCTTATGTGTTTGAAATGAAAGAAGAGGTGAGTCATGAGGAGGTGAGGCATGAAGAGACTGCATGTTAGCTAAACTCAAGCTTCAGAACCACAAAAAACGCAAGAAAGGAAAGGCGCAGTTTGAAAAGAAATGATTTAAGTATGGTTTGAATTTTGACGTGTGCGTCTATTTTTGCATGTATATGCGCGTCTATTGTTCAGATAGACGCGAGGATAGACGTGAATATAGACGCGGAAATAAACGCTAATATAGATGCATATGTAAACACGGATATAGACGCACAATTAGGCTTTATCATAATTTTTTGTTTTTAAGATAAGTTTTAATAGTGAATTCTTATCATACGTTTTAATGTATTTATGATGATTTTTGTGTATTTAAAATTGAGATCTTATGTAAACGTATGAATGACAAATATTTTAATTTGATGTTGTCATGAAATAGGTTTAATCATGCCGTCATCATCATCTAGTGCGGTGCATGCTGATGAGTCAATGAGCACATCCTCAAGTGAGGATGAAACATTGCGTCTTCATAATCGAGATGCATGTCTACGACAAAAAATTAAATGCATGTGTGATCATTGTCGAGGGCCTATTTTTCGAGCACGTCGAATTGCAATGTCACACCTCAGCTTGTATGGAGAATGGGACCAAGAAAAATCACCGGTATTCATTGTTTTTTTTTTACCACTAAGATTGCTAGTCTATGTTACGGGAATTCTATATCAACATACATGAAACTCCCTTTTGTGGTTGATCAGGATGCGGTGCCACATCCTCAGATGCTCCCTCCCGACGTCGAGAGGCTGCAAAACGTCGACGCGAGGAGGCAGAGTCTTCAAGAAGAGTTGAGACTGACGACCATGATAGTAGCCCTCATGAAATTACCCATCAAGTCGTAGAGGATGAGATTTTGGACAACATGGTACACCATCTATTTTCGCAACCGGTTTAGGGAGAAGGTCACTCTATGAAGTGAGATGATCCACTATATGTAGCATCATCTACTCCGTTGTATGAAGGTTGTACGTACTCCGTTCTTCGTACGTCCCTCGAGATACTTAACTTGCAAACAATTTATGGATGGAGTAATATCAGTTTGAATGCATTATTGAAGTAGGTATCAATTCAATTTGGCTTATGAATCATAATATTAATTGTTCTATTTTGAAATCAGACAGAAATATATGACGTTGGTGGTTTTTTAACTCACTTTTAGGTTATTATCACAAATGCTTCCAAAAGGAAACAAATTTCCAACTAAGAGAGAGCAAGCAAGACATTACTTGACATCTCTGGGAGGCCTCGATTATGTCAAGATCCATGCATGTGTCAATGATTGTGTCTTATTTCGTGGGATTCATGAGTTCACACGAGAGTGTCCTGTTTATGGCGAATCAAGATACGAAGTGGAGATGAAGTCAATGGATGTGCCTCATAAGGTTTTGCGACATTTTTCGATTGTTCCACGTATAAAACTTGTGTTCAAGTGTAAGTCTATTTGAAAGCTCATGTCATGGCATGCTAGTCATTGTTCAAGTGCATTTCTCTCGATTGACTTTAAAGTATTTAGCATGATGAATTGTTTACATAATATATTGTTTGTTTGTTAGGTTCTCTATATTTTTTCGTCTTCCGTACTGGACTGAACTCAAGATCAATCACCTGTTGGACCCCATGCACATATTCAAAAATATTGTATCTACATTATGGGATCACTTGATAGGGGCTCGTGATTCAGTTAATGTAAGGGAGGATTTACGTAACATTGGTCGCATGAGATGAGCCTGGCCACGCATTGGACCCAGAGGAAAGATTGAGCTACCCCATGCACCTTGGATGTTGTCAAAGAATGAGGAAAAAATAGTGAAGAAACAAATATATAGCTTTCGAACACCCACAGGATGTATGAGATGTCTCAAGGGAGCCTTCATAAAGAAAAAGAAAAGAGGTGTGGAGCAACTATCTGGTTTGAAGTCCCACGATTGGCACAAAATGATTCAAGTAAGGGTATCTCTAACCATGAATATAGTAATTAGTGGAGTAACTATGTGTAAAATTTGGGATATGATGACTCTTTCCTCAACTAATCATTTGATCTATGAATATTGTTTACATTCAGTTCGTACTTCCTACTAGCATATCCCATTGTGTATCCAAAGATGTACGTGATATCATTTACAAGATGGGAGAGCTTGTGAGGTGTGTATACATTGTATTTTTTCATTATATATCTTTGACTTTCTACACAAAAATAAACAATTCTCAAATACATCTTGATAGATGTGTGAGCTCGAAGGAAATTGATCCAAACACATTGCAAGATGCTCGAGTATTATTTGTTGAGGTGGTTTGTTTGGTGGAGGAAATTTTTCCTCAATCCATTTTGACTACTCAATTACATTTACTCGTACATTTGATTGATGAGATCGCACTTTGTGGGGCAGTTCATGTAAGGTGGATATTTTTTCTTGAGTGCTTCATGAAAACCTTGAAAGATTTTGTGAGGCAAAAAGCACGGCCTAAGGGAAGCATGGCTGAGGGTTCGTTAGTGCAATCATCCCTTGTTTATATCTCTGAATATCTTGCTGAAGTGGATCCCTCTCAACCACGACTATGGAAAGATGATGAAGACTTGAGGATGACCTCTATAGTACCTCAAGGAAAAGGAATGAGTAAAGTGCTAACAAAAGAAGAACTTCGTAAGTTAAATAGTTTTTGTGTGCTCAATAGTGATGTGATGAGCAAATGGGTGACACTATATAATGAAGCAAGGACAAGAAGAAAAAGCGAAAGACAAGAATTTTGCACTAGATATAGACGTAATGTCTCATTTTCAGATCATCTAAATGCGCTTCCACGTCATATTGATATAGATTGGTTACATGAGGAAATGGAGAGAATGGAAAAAGAGGAGGAAATTAATATATCTCAAGAAGAGTGGGAATACGCACGAGGTAATTGCTTATCAAAGGTGAGACATACTATCAATTAATTTGTTTCTATAAGTTTTATTTTATATAAATAATTGACATGTTTGATCTTTTATCTTTTACTACTAGTGCACATTATTCAATGCACTTTGGTGTGAGGGTGAACATCTTTGAACTCAACGTATAGATGAAAAGAGAAATACCCAAGATTGTGGTGTCCTTGCTCACTTCCAGGATGCCAATGGTACTATGGAAGGTTATTGTGGCTTGATCCAAGATATTCTGAAGCTTGACTTCAGACGATTCTTTATATATGTACTAGATGTGAAGTGGTTTAAAGAAGTGGTAACAAATGGTGAGCATTGCACAATCAGACGTCATCCAAGTGGTTTTGTAATCATTGACTCTACAAAATTTCACCAAAACAAGAATGACACATTAGTACTACCTCAACAATGCGAGCAGGTATATATGCAAAGGCTAAATTTTTTATATGTATACATGTGATACATATACACAATATAATAAGTACTTAAGTTTCTTGCTTTTGTTTTTCAAATACAGGTTGTGTATCATCCAATGGTAAACAATAACCGATGGTGGTATGTCATCCCTATATCTAATCGTTCAAAACCAATATATGTTAATATTACCGACATGGAGATAGCAGATGACAATCCAACAATTAATGATGATGTGCATGATGACACCATAATGGATGATATGTGTGATATAGTACAAGATGAACCTCGTGAGGATGTTCAAGGAAACGCAAAAGAAGACAATAATGTGATTGTCAATGATATTGATGAAGTTATTGAGCAATATAGCAACACATCTGATAGTGGGATAGACTTATTTGTTTCGTTACCTCTTGGTAACATAGACCTAGAAGTAGATAGTTTATCAAGGGCTGATCTCATTGAAGATGAGATGGATCGTTCACTGTAACATACTTAATTTGCTTAATGATTCAATGTGTATTCCTAATTCTATGGTTTTTATCATGCGCACACGTGCATACTCAAGAATCAATAGTCAAGTTTAAAGCTAAATTGAATTTTCCATAATAAAAAGGAACTATTTTTTATCATCTTCAAGTAGAGAAATTACGAGATACATATTGCAATGCTTGCTACTAATTGTAAGGTTTCTGTTGCTTGCCGCTAATTACTTATATCAGGCTTGTCAACTGGAGGAAGTGCCATTCATTAGAGAGCAATGAAAAAGTAATTATTAACTCTATTTTTTTTAATTCAATGATTCAATGTGTATTCTTAATTCTATGGTTTTTATCATGCGCACACATGCATGCTTAAGAATCAATTTCAGGTGGTTAAATAATTATTAAGTTTGGTTTTTTAATTATGTGAATTGCAATTTTAAGTGGTTAAATAATTGTGCATTTGCTGGCACGTCTATATTGGTGTCTATTTGCGTGGATATATAGACGCAAAATTTGCATCTATTTACACACACGTTTACACGCACTTATAGACGCAATGATAGACGCGCCCGACTTTGTGCGTCTAACATGCGCATCTATGCCTCGTTTCTGTTGTAGTGATAGTTCCAACTCTAAATGTTATCTCCTTGGGAGGTTCCAACTCTATCTTGGAGACCTCTTTGAATGCACAACTTGGCCCGGCATTCAAGCCTTGCAGTGAGGGCAAGATAGTTTAGAGAATACTTATTTAGTTTTACTTTCTTATCAGGGCCTTGAGAGCAAGCTTGGCACAGAGAACACAAAAATAGTTTCAGCCTCTCATTAAGGCCCTAAGGGAAAGATATTTCCTCATTTATCTTGGAGACATGTGTGGCCTAGAGCTTCGCCTTGTGCTTAGGCCTAGCACTAGCTTTAAGATAGTTCACACTCTATTGTAAGGTGTTAGTAAGCAATATGTTGGAGAGAGAGCTTGGCCTTGTGCTACTCGAGCCTACCACCAAGGTGAATGATCAGTTAGGGAATACCATTATAATTCTACTCTCTCATTATAGCACAGCATGGCCATACACTCAAGCTTGGCATTGAGAGAAAGATGCTCCCAACTTTGTCTTTGAGCAAGATAGTTGCAATTTTTTCTATGGATTGAGCTTGATCACATGGAGAAGCCGAGACAAGGAAAGATTAGGATCAAGTTGGCTACATGACCCTAATATCTGACCATTAAAATTTTCAGCTTTTGATTTCCTGCTTAGAAATTTTATTATCCTAAAATTTTGATATTTTGAAATCCAAATTTCCCTCCTTAGCATGAGGTATATAACTCTAGGATATCATTTTCTCATTTTACTAACATTAGCCTTTTGGTTTTTCCTCTTCCACAGGTTGTCACCAAGGTTCAAGCTTGTAGATTTTTTATTTTCCCTCTTTCACAAGTTCCTGCTATGGTTTGAATTTTAACACAAATACCAAGAAATCATGCAAACTAAACTAGGTGCATGCTCCACATTGAATCTTTTAAACTTTATCATCAATGTTTGCACTATACATAAATAGGAAACCTATTGATTTGATTTATGTATCTGAAAAAAATAGTAGTCTAGTTGTGCTTGAACTTTGAAGGCTTTATTGTTTGGTTGCTTGTAAACATTTGTAAAATCACATAAAGAGATAATTAGTGTTAATTGATATTATTAACTATTAATTATATGAGAGAGTGGGTGTGTGACCATGGGATGAGAGAGAGAGAGAGAGAGAGAGAGAGAGAGAGAGAGAGAGAGAGAGAGAGAGAGAGAGAGAGAGAGAGAGAGAGAGAGAGAGAGAGAGAGAGAGAGAGAGAGAGAGAGGTGAGCAAAAGAATGACAGAGGTCCCCATATTACGTGTAGGGGTAAGAAAGGGAGTGATAGGAAGATAGAGAGGAATTATGTATGTGGAAGGAGGAGAGAAACAAGGAGATAGAGAGAGAAAGATTAATACACTATATTTAGAGACGGAGAAAGAGGGAGAGAAATAGAGATATTGGTAGGAAGAAATGACAGAGAGAGATACCCTACCTTCTGAGCTTCAACACACAAAGTATGCATGTGTTTCCAAGGTTGAGATGATGAATATATATGCCAGTGATATGCTTGAAGGCTTCTTAGAAAATAATGAAGAGTACAAAGAACCTTATGCTTCTACTCTTTCTAGATAAAGAATAAAGAATAAAGAATTAGATTAATTATGTCCCAATTTATTAAAAACTAACAAGCTCCATCGACTTCTCACAACAATTGTAGTCTAGCTGTAAGCTAAGTCAATAACTCAACCATGGTTAGCTAATAGCTGGACAAATACAAAGCTACCGACGACTCATATAGCTTCGTGGAACTATTGGAGCAAGTCTGCAAGGCCAATGGCCTTACTAATCCTGCTCAATGCTCCCAAGCCTTCAGATTGTGCTTAGGCGACAAGGGTCGGACTTGGTACACGATTCTAAACACTATAGAGCGTGCCGATTTCAATGGCTTGAAAAATCTCTTCATTAAGAGATTTTCTGAACCTCGATACTTCGATAACCCGCTAGTGCGACTCACGAACGTCAAGCAGAAAGAGAAAGAGGATATTCGAGATTTCGCGACCCACGTCAAGAGAATTCCCATGGGTGAGAGACCAATAGAAAGGGCAATATCCACTCTATTTGTCAATAGAATATGAAGCGAGGAGCTCTATAAAGTCTTGGCCAGCAACTCAAGCTTGCAGTGAGACACACTGGCAAGGGTCTTTGAAGAAGCTATTAGAGTGGATGACAAGCTCAAGGATAGAATCCCCAACGGTTCAAATCAAGAAGAGTTCAGTGCCAAGAGCTCCGAGAGAGCCTCAACACCGAGTGAGAGAGCAGACCTAGGCACTCGGGACAAAGGGAAGGACATTGAGTCGGGACAAGAGCTAGCTGAGATTAGGATGGATATAGCCAAACTGCAAGAGATGATGAGACGACTAACGCGCCCATACATCCAATGTGTGCATTGTGGCAGAAATCACTTGCCAGCTGAGTTCCACGACCCTAGGTCACAATCATGTGCTAATTGTGGTAGATTTGGCCATGACACCATGCATTGTTGATTACCTCGGCGGCTCCCGTACGCGCAGCCTTACGATCAACCCCACATTGCAAATAGGCCACCAAACTTCTTCAGAAGGGGAGCCCCATTGACTCTTCCAGTACCAAATGACACTAAACCAGCCACCCTTAGGATGGAAATAAATCTTATGGGCATCCCTAAACCACGTGGACCATATGTGACCCATCCAGTGAGCGACACCCTAGTCAAATATGTCGACGAGCCTAGCAATGATGAGCCTTATGTAAACCCGTACATGTCATACGATGAGGGAGAGGTAGGGGCCTAGGAGGGCAAGCCCAAGAGCTGATCATGTGTTGGGCTTGTGGCCACCCATGACATATTTCTTTGCGCTGCCCCAAGAGGGAGAAAGCAAACAGAGATAAGGCTGACGTGAGATGTGCTGAGTGTGGAATCACTCATCTCTTTGTCGACTGCCCTAGGTGGAGACCATCCTCTAGTTTAGCAAACAAGCCATCAGTTCCATTGGGGTTGTTCGGTGTTGAAACACTCGATGAGGAGGCCACCCCTATCCCGTTGCATGTCATGACTCGTTGGAAAAAGGAGTTGGAAAAAAGAGTTGGAGATGTCATCCTCAAAACTGAAGGTATCATGACCTTGCCGGTTGGAAGGAAAGTCATTGATGCAGAAGAAGAGACGTTGGTGCCTCAAATGGTTGAAAAGGGAAGTGCTAAGATTGGGGAGTACCCCAACCTGGAATGCCAAGTCAAAGCCATCAAGAAGTTGAAAGAATGGGTGAGGGAGGCCCAAGAGCACCTAAAGGACACTGAGCCCATACTCGAGGACGAGATAGATGATCTCTCAAGCATAGGCATCCCAATCTCTCCCCCACAACCAAAACCAAGAAAGATGAGGGAACCGCGAGCTGGGCTGCCTGACCACCCCAAGCCGGCAAACTAATCAAGGCCATTGGCCAAGAACCATAGGCCCAGAAGAGAGGCGAGTGACTAACAACCTCCTCAATGCACTAGTGACCACTTCGGTAACTCTGAGCTTAGGCAACCTGCTTAGGTAGCACCCAACACTATGGTAGGAGCTTAAGCAATGGGTTGAAGAACCAAATGAGCCAGTTGCCATAGATTTACTTGAGCATGATGCAGAAACTCAAATACTGACTCTGATGTTGCACTCCATGCCCAAATCCCTATCCATGAACGCCTTTTGGGAAGGCACGGAAATGCATGCAGTCCTACCAGTCTTAGCACCACTAGGGGACATCACCAAGAAGGGGATCTTGGACACAGGGGTAGGAGTGAGTGTGCTAAGTCATGTGGTACTCCAAACTTGGGGAAACCCACCAGTTGTCGAGACTGCTAGATTTAATGTCACACTGGAAAATGGAATGAAGGTGAAGCCATTCGGAGTGTTGAAAATTTGGCCAGTGAAGATAGCAGGGATTCAGTTCTCTGTGGACTTCATAGTCATGAAGGGAGTAGACTATGACATCCTAACTAGGCCGACCCTAGATGCACAATGCGAGAGTCATAGAAGATTGGGGCAATGGTCTTATCTTCTTAGGCAATCGAATAGAAGCTGTGAGAGTAGAGATCGACACTTGGAAGACTATGCCAATCGACCTAGATGCCATCTCCACTATGCTGAAGGGCAATGGACAGACTAGGGGATCCTATGGAGCTCTTACTAAGTATATCCCATGCCCTGAGGACGAGTGAAACTAGATGCACTTTCTTGCTACCATCAACCTACTGTTCTCAGATACTGAGGAGTATGAACAAACGGTCAAGGCAATTGATAAGCTCAAGGACACACCTTTAGTGCCAGTCTACATGATGGCCAAGAGTCTACGAGAAAGACCCACTCACGTTGCATCGTGAGTCCTAAGCAATAGACATGAGCTCTAGGAGATCCTAGGATACTTAACTGATGAGTTGGTTGGTAATCAAACGAGAACCTAAAGTCACTCCAAGATCTCTTGGATGAGCATGAATGGCGATGGTCCAAGGTGCACGATTTGAACTTAAAGTACAATTGGGTTTTACTTCTCGACCAACAAGAAGGGAATGGTCAGAACCAGGAGGACCTGGAGGAACTGGACAAAGACAGCTTTGATAATGAATATGAGGACTATTGTTTCTTCTTTGATGAGAGCAAAAAGGAAGTCGATACCCTAGAGTACAACATTGGGGGGCATATCATTGAGAAAATACAAGTAGACCCCAGATCACGCAAGCAGAGTGTATTTAGAGTAGAGAAAGGAGTCACACATAAGGGTTGCGATCGAACGTGGTTGGAGCACATGTATGTAATTGACTATGAGCAGGTAGGTCTAGCTCTGCCACATGATGCACCACTATTGTGAACGGACTCACATTCTGAGCTATGACCGCCTAGGGAGAGCCCCTCTTCTAGCAAAGACATAGAGTTTGATTCCGAATCAGAAGTTAGCTTACATAGTGATCCTAAAATACCTCAACCTCCCAAGACTAGCACCAAGGGGGACCTACCCATCCACCTAAGGCTCCAATGGTTGAGGGAGGAATGAGAGAAGCTAAAGAGACGTAGACAGAAGAACAGCGAAAACCACAAGACCTACCGAAATGATTAACAAAGTTCCAAAAGGGGGATAGGGTGGTGGCCTTGTTGGGAGCCAAACAATGGGGGCAAGCAAGCGAACCAATTGAGGGACCCGCCAAGGTCAAGGAGGTCAATTTAGGTTAGGATGGGGAGACCCCACGACCTATCTTTATAGCACATGACTTGGCTGAGCAAGATGAAGCAAGTCTCGTTACTCTCGTATGGGAGTATATAGACATGTTTGATTGGTCCCTATAAGAACTTAAAGGGGTGGACCCTAGTGTGGTGACTTACAACATACCCATGACACCTGATGCAACACCTATCAAGTAGCAACTGTATCCCATGAATCCAAAACACGCTCACGCTGTTAAGGAATAAATTGACAAATTAATGAGAGCCAGATTTATCTACAAAATTGAACACACTGACTGGGTCTCGCCCATAGTCATTGTCCTAAAGAAAAATGGGAAGATTCGAGTGTGTGACAATTACAAGAAGGTAAAAGCAGCTATAAAAAGAGATAATTATCCGAGTAGAGTTCTTGTGTTCTTGGGGACCTTGTAGCGCTCACTACATACGCATCCAGCATCCCATCTGCACACCACCCCACAATCCAAGATTGCCAAACCTCTAGTTGAACTCTTACAGAAGCAATTTTCGGGCCACCTCCCTTGGTGCGCTGAATCCTGTAACCTCTTCAATGCTTCTAATTTCTACAATAGACTAAGTTTCTAACTTTCTTTGAGATATTCAGGGTTTTTTTTCCTCTCTATCATTAGCATTTTTTCTTCCACTGGCAGGCTTCTCTAACTGCCTCACAACTAAGCAAGAACTCCTAGAACGGCTGCCTAGCAGGCTTGCAAAACAGGGTCACTACAACTGCCTTCTCAAACAAGTCTTTCGATGCCTGGCAATGTCTTTATAGGAGGCAATGACTACTCAGCCCTCCCTCAGACATACCTAACCTAAACCTGGGACTTCATGTCTTGGACGCCGGTCCCCAACAAGAAAAGGAAATCCCCTACAGGTACACAGACACATATATCATAAAAACATGGTACTCGTAAAGGAGAGATATCACCTGGATAGGGCCACGAGAAGCTTCCGCGCGACAAAGGCTCCTTCCAAGCTCTTCCTTGAACCTGTCTAGCATAGAACCAAAACAAGAAACCATTAACCGCACCTGTACTAAACAGACGGCTGGCCCTCTTGGCCTAATGAAATAAAACAGAATAGCACCTACACATCCCTACCTGAAAGAGTGTAGATATACAATAATATGCTCCTTTCCAAGGAGGAAAAATAGGACTTACAGCCCTAAACTAAATGCACAAGGTTATGACTCATCCCTCTTGCATATATAGCAAGAGGCATATGCATAACATGTTGTCTAATCAGCCTATG
Organism: Lygodium microphyllum; assembly: GCF_053477565.2. Classification (NCBI taxonomy): domain Eukaryota; kingdom Viridiplantae; phylum Streptophyta; class Polypodiopsida; order Schizaeales; family Lygodiaceae; genus Lygodium; species Lygodium microphyllum. Next base: position 48,101,010 of record NC_141158.1, on the reverse strand, counting down.
GGTCCAAGATAACAACGGTAGATTGGTCATGGCTACTCTTTTCATCGCCCATATCAACCATCGCCTGCCATATATTGCATGCTCTGATAACATTCCCCACAAGCGACCGGGCCATGTCTCATTATTGATAGTGATCCGGGTTTTTTACAACCCGGATTATTACCACAAAATTTTGGCCAAAGCCCCTATCAAGAGCCTACCATATCACTCTGGGTTTACTCTTCAAGCACTAGGTATGCTACATTGCTTCTCGATTACGATAACTCTAGCAAATGGGGGGAACGAGTTCTTAGGAGGCATGTCAATGTAAAGGGTAAAAGGGATGGTTATCTTAGTGAAGATGAAAAAGGATTACACCTAGGAGTTGAGTGAATGCATGGATTTTTCAAAGGACTAGCCTCCAACTACACATGGGCCCCGTCTGCATCACTAAGATTTGGAATCTATCACCATCATTAGAGGACACCTCACCCTTGCACACAAGTCAATATCCACATCATGGTGTCATTTGGATCTTGCACAAAAGCTTACAAGCATGGACCCCTTTTGTCACATGCTTATATGTATTTATATACATATGGGATACTAAAGTCAAAGCAGCTTTTGGAAGCCTTTTTTATAATCTCAATAACTCCCAAGAAAAAGCTAATTTCAAGAAAATTCCCGCGAAGGCCGATCGGTTTTGACCTGATCTACAAAGTTGCAGAAGAAACTTTTTTCAAATTCCTCACGGATTTGAAGTTACGAAGGCGCAGACTGCTGGCTACATGCAATTTTCTTCTCTCTTTCACCACACCAACTTTCCACTCTATCCTTCTTGTAAATATATTATAATAATGTGCTTTGGCCACCCACCTCTTGTAATCTAGCTCCATTTATCTATTTTGTCTACCACCACCCTTGGCTTCTTGCATGATGACCAAGGTGGAGACTTGTCCCATCCACTATGCTCCATATTTTCAAAGATGCCATACATCATCTAGGATTATGTTAATCAAGAAGATTAGCTTAATCTAATCCCTCATGGAGGCTATATAAAGAGCCCATGGAGGGAGGGGAAGAGGGACAATGACAAGTCCATGAGAGCATTCTAGAATACCCTCATCTCTTTGAGGGAAGCTATGAGTGAGTTCTTTTATTATGTAGCATAAGGCAAGCTTCCTCTACCTCTTCTCCTCTTGTCTCCCTCTCCTCTCATCTCTCTCTCTTATATTCCAATATGGTGTCTAGTACATGTATTCTCTCTTGTAAATTTGTGTCTTGGTTCTCTTGATTCTCTTTTAGAAAAGAGGGAGGAAGGAGAATGACAAGTCCATGAGAGCATTCTAGAATACCCTCATCTCTTTGAGGGAAGCTATGAGTGAGTTCTTTTATTATGTAGCATAAGGCAAGCTTCCTCTACCTCTTCTCCTCTTGTCTCCCTCTCCTCTCATCTCTCTCTCTTATATTCCAATATGGTGTCTAGTACATGTATTCTCTCTTGTAAATTTGTGTCTTGGTTCTCTTGATTCTCTTTTAGAAAAGAGGGAGGGGGGACAATGACAAGTCCATGAGAGCATTCTAGAATACCCTCATCTCTTTGAGGGAAGCTATGAGTGAGTTCTTTTATTATGTAGCATAATGGCAAGCTTCCTCTACCTCTTCTCCTATTATCTCCCTCTCTTCTCATCTTCTCATTCCATGTAGCATAATGGCAAGCTTCTTCTATCTCTTCTCCTCTTGTCTCCCTCTCCTCTCATCTCTCTCTCTTATATTCCAATGTGGTGTCTAGCACATATATTCTCTCTTGTAAATTTGTGTCTTGGCTCTCTTGATTCTCTTTGAACATAGGGATGTCCTAGCCCATCCTCTCTTTGGCTAGGTGGTGCCCCTCTTTAGTTCTCTTAGTGAGGATTGGAGGTTGGATGGGTAAGAGGCAACCCGTTCATCATTTTAGCCCTCATTTTTGGTGCCCCCGCTGAGGAGTTCTCAAGCTATGCTCTACAACTTCCATGAAGAAAGAAACATCTAAGGAGTTGTCCTCTTCTTCAACGAGTGTTTGTCAAGAAATCACTAAGGAGGAATCTTCATCAAACCCTATTCAAGGGATTCGCCGCTCAAGAGTACCGCAATGGTCTCCAAAAGAAGCTCATGAGAAGAAGGATCTTTATCGACAAACGGCACGTATGCGGGTAAAGCAAGTTAATTACACACATCCTTCTTTGCTTCATGAGAAATCTTGCTCTCATCAAGTCTCTACGTCAAGGCATTGTGTTGAGTGCTTGGTGTCTAGTGTAAAGACACTCCCTACGGAGCTTCGTCTTCAAGTGGTGAAGGCGCTTTCAAATTCGGGGATTAACAAGTTTTTGGAGGGTGAGTTACACATCAATGGTGTGCGGTATTGGCGAGAGGCTACATATGGTGATGCGCTTCAACTACTACTAGCAAGAAGACTCAAAGTAATTGAAAAGATAGCTATCGAAGCCTATGAACTTTACAAGGCTGATGATGGTCACACAAAAGCTACGCTAATTAGTGGTGAGCAAATCCTTCGCATCTCTCGAATGGTGGGATCTAAGAGGCCATAGCTTCAACGACACGCTTCATGAAAGTTTGTAGTGTAAATTTGTAGTTAATGCATAAATGACTACTCCTACTTTCTACAACTTTCAATCGGTTCAAAACATTCGGGTGGATGTGTGCATTAGTAGAAAGATACATTTTCAGCAAAGGTTGGTCTTCTATTTTGGAGCTGAGAGGTTGAGAGAGATCTTGTTGTCTCCTGATCCCATAATACTCCCTATTTTGGATTATAACATCTCATTTAATGTGCACATATTCATTCTACTCTAAGTGTATCCCATGAACCATAGGGACTTGTACGGACCTATCCGTCCACTTGCTAGACAAACCGTGCATATAATCGTTAGCACAAAGATCAGGTTTCAAAATATTATAAGGTGCTTATTGGGCCCTCGTCGTCTTGCTGAGATTAATGCATCTGTAAATCCATTTATTCTACCCTTAATAAGATATGACTTGGGCCTAGACGTGTTCATCTTTATTTTGTATTGAGCTAGGCCAACATCTTCCTATCATGGCTTTTCCAAGTTTTTTTGGGCACAAAGGGGAGAAATCTCTGGACTTTTTGGATGACTTAGAAATGGCCTTCCTAGTCACAGGCCGGGATGACGAAGCAACCAAAGTACGGGCCTTCCCTTTAGTTCTAAAGGGTGATGCTCGAGTGTGGTATCAAGCTCTCCCAGAGGCTACAAGGGGTAATTGGGAGAATCTCAAGACCGCATTCATGCACAAGTACCAAGATACAGAGCCACCTGAAGATATTTGGAGACAACTCTTAGATCTTCGCCAAACCATAGCAGGGGAGTACCAAACCTATGAAGGCATGTTTATAAAATTGTGGGATAAATGGACAACATCTTTAGCCGAGGGAGAAAGAGTACCTGATTGCCTTAAGAAAGATTGTTTTCTAGCCGGACTCCATCCTCTACTAAGGGAGAAGGTCAAAGGAAAGTTTCCCACATCCTATGAAGAATCAGTCACTTATGCGAGAGAGAAAGATAGAAAATTGAAGTATCAAGCCCAGTTAAAGGGGGGAGTTGAGCCCATACAGGTTTTACCAACCATACAAAGGCCTAGAGAAATAGCAGAGGCCCCACCTGAACCAGAGATACCACAGCAAGAGCTCCTACAACGCATTACTAATCAACTCGAAAGCCTTTCATTAAATTTGGTGCAAGGAGTGCGGCCCCCTCCCCTCATAAATGAAGGCAATCGAGGTCCAAGAAGACAAGAAAGAGAGTATGTTTGCTATAATTGTGGGGAGACTGGCCATGGTATGTACTTTTGCCCTCATCCTAGGCGTTTTCCAGGAAATGGGTTCCAATCAAGAAGGAGGGGACAACAAGTGACACCACCTAGGGAAAGGTTTGTTCCACTGAATCCAAGGCCTCCACCACCGGTTCAAGTTCTCCAGCATCCTCGACCACTTGCAGAGGTGCCGCCCTTGCCTGTTCAACCGCCAGAGAATCATGATGTTAGGATAATTAGTTTAGATGAGAGTGATGTCAAAGGGAAGGCCAAAGTAGTAGAGGTTGAAGCAATGCCGGTGAAGAAAGCCCGGAGAATTGAGAAGATGGAGCCTACACCACCAAAGGAGGTTGAAAATATGGAAGAGGAGGCAGAGTCATCAGTGGCTGCAAAGACACGCACCAGTAAAAAGAGGAGGGCTCGCTCACGCCGACACATTGAGCCAGATGATTTTCCCTTGGGTAAAGGTACTAGAGCTTATGATTTGCTTGCTGATGTGAGGAATCAAGGGCCAAAAATTTCATGGCCACAATTACTACATCTATCTCCAACAGTGCGGCGACAATGGTCAAAGATGGTAAGCATTAGACCCATGAAGAATAGACATGTGAATGCAATCCAGGCTAGAAAGATGAAAGATATTGTACCTCTAGTGGAAGCCGAAATCAATGGGCAGAGAGTGTCAAAAACATATGTGGATGGAGGTGCAGAGATTTGTGTCATGACGGAAAAGTTGATGCATCGTTTGGGATTAGAGGTAAATGAAACTACTAAATTTGGGGCCAAAATGGCTAACAATGTGGTAGTAAATTGTTTGGGAGTTATAAAGAAAGTCAAGGTAAACGTGTGTGGAGTGCAATTGGAGCTTGACATGTATGTGATGCCAGTGAAGGGGGATGGCTATCCGCTCATTCTTGGGCGACCATGGCTAATGGGAATGAAAGCCAGACAAGATTGGGAGACAGGGGCTCTAGAGCTCAGGCCACAAAAGGGGCTGCATAAAAAATGAAAGAGCACTATCTACAACATGAAGGAGGGCCGACAGGAGGATCTTGTGTTAGAAACCACCGCTGATGAATGGAGTTCCAGCGAAGGTTGGTCATCTATGACAGAGGGAGAGTCTTCTAATGAGGAGGAAGAAAGCTCTCTAGAAGTGATGGGGATTACATTAAAAGGGCCTTCTAGTAGTGAAATTCCGCAGCAGCTTCCAAAGGTCGAGAAGGAGGGGTTAGAAAAAATGTTGGCCAAGGATCTATCACTTGAGGAGAAGGCAGCATACATGGAAGTGGTGATAAAACACTCTGCACTTTTTATTTCTGATTATGAGCACATCACAGGTGTGACAGCAGTACAACATCACATTAATCTAAAAGAGGGAGCACGGCCAGTGGTGCAGCGACTACGACGATTGGGAGTAGTTCAACAAAACGCTCTACTCACTGAGGTGCAACAACTTTTGAAGGCAGGCTTCATCTATCCAATAGGGGACTCAGAGTGGGTTTCACCTGTGGTGGTGATACCCAAGAAGAATGGAAAATGGAGGATTTGTGTGGATTACAAGCCGCTAAATGCCGCAACTAAGAGAGATCACTTTCCTCTTCCCTTTCAGGATGAAATACTCAACGAGGTGGCTGGGCATGAGAGATACACTGTTTGTGATGGGTATTCAGGTTATTTCCAGATCCGAATAGCTGAGGAGGATCAACAGAAGACCACCTTCATTACACCTTGGGGTTGTTTTGCTTACAAAGTAATGCCATTTGGATTAACAAATGCCCCAGCTACCTTCCAGCGATTCATGAATTATGTCTTCCAGCCATATTTTGGGAAATCCATCAGGGTCTTTATTGATGATTTTTGTATTTATAGTTCTAAGGCTCTACATTTAGGGAAGGTGGATGAAGCTTTCAACCGACTCGCACAAATGGGGGGGCAGTTAAACCATGAGAAGTGTCGCATTGGCGAAAGCAGTGTAACTTTGTTAGGGCATGTCGTAAGTGAGAGGGGCATTGAAGCAGATCCAAACAAAGTTAAGGCTCTATTGGCAGTGCCATCACCATCTTCTGTGAAGCAACTAACCTCTTTCATTCAGAAGGTGCGATATATGGGGCGGTTCATTCATCTCCTCTCCCAATTAATATTTCCACTGCAACAGTTAACCCACTCCGAGGAGCTCCTGTGGAGTGACGAAAGCGAAAGGTGCTTTCACGAGGTGAAGAAGGCTCTTAGCACCCTTCCTATAATTTTACAGCCTTGTTGGGATCAAGAGTTTTTTGTCAACCCGAGTTTTGGGGACAATGCTCTAGGGGCAGCATTAATACAAAAGGATGCTAAAACTGGCCTAATGAGACCAGTTTACTTTTCTAGTAGAGTAATGACAGCATCAGAACGAGGGTACAAGATGGTCGAGGTGATGGTTTTGTCTCTAATGTTTGCTGTAAGGAAGTTTCGTCCTTATCTTCTCCCTAGGCCATTCACAGTGATCACGACAGAAGAGCATTTTCCCTATGCCTTACAACACATGGATGTTTCAGCTAGAATCGCTAAGTGGGTGATACAACTCCAAGAGTTTGACTACACCTTCAAGGTGGAGGATTCTACTCGAGCTTGCCTAGCTGATTTGTTGACCCATGGATGCCATCAAAAGAAGGAAAAGGAGAAGGGAAAGGTAAAAGAGGAGACACCTCCTCTTGAGGAGCCGCCACGGGTAGAGAATGCCCATGCCCTCTACTTTGATGGAGCCTACAAGTGTGTTAAAGACAAAGCGGCAGCAGGAATAGTGGTGTTCAGTCCCGAAGGTGACAAAATTTATGGAGAAGGTATCAGCTTGGAGGATGTCCATTCTAACAATGAAGCAGAATATCAAGCCTTGCTTTTAGGTTTGAAGTGGTGTCTCTCACATGGTATCACTCGGCTTAATGTTTTTGGGGATTCTATGCTCATTGTTAAGCAAATGAAAGGAATCTAAGCTTGTAAAAATGATAACTTAGCAGTGAAAATGAGGGAAGCTAAAACTCTCATGAGAAAGCTACAGAAAGCCCAAATCTATTTTGTGCCAAGGCGCACAAATGGCGACGCAGATGCTCTAGCAGCTGAAAGTTTGAAAGAGGCAATGGTGGGCATCATTGCCGTAAAGCTTCCCTTGTTTCAAGGAAAGTTTCAACTACAAGATGTGCTTTATTTTCTCGAGCAAGGTGAGGCACCTACACATATGAGTAAAAGTGAGAAAAGGTGGCTAGCTACTAAGGCCACTAAATACCGCTTGATAAATGATGTGTTGTATTGCAAAGGAAAGGATGCAGTGCTTAGAAGGGTGCCAACAGCAAAGGAGATTATAGATGTGATTAAGAGCTGCCATGAAGGGGTTTGTGGCGGACATTTTGCTCAAGAAATAACCAGCAGAAAGATTCTCCAAGCCGGTTTTGTGTGGCCTAGTCTACATCGAGATGTGCAACATTGGTGCCGTACTTGTGACGATTGCCAAAAGGCCGGACCAAGGAAGCTAGTGCATGAGGAACAAAATCCCATAACTACATATGGCCCATTTGAGAAATGGGGGATTGATGCAATAGGGCCACTCCCACGAACTCAATCTGGCCAGGAATACATCATAATGGGAGTGGACTACATGACGAGGTGGGCAGAGGCTTCAGCAACTAGTAGGATCACAGCCCAAGAAGTGGGAAAATTTGTGTTTGAAAATATTTGTTGCAGGTTTGGCACACCTTTGGAAATTATCTCTGATCGGGGTCCTGGTTTTAGGGCGAACCTAGTAGGGGAGCTAATGGAAAGGCTAAAAATCAAGCACAGGCATTCTACTCCCTACTATCCACAGTGTAATGGTTTGGTCGAAAAAGTAAATGGGCTAATTTGTAAGATAATTACCAAGCAGGTACACATGCACCCCAAGCACTGGGATAAAAAATTGAGTGCAGCTCTTTGGGCCTACAGGACTTCATTTAGAACCTCGCTTGGCTATACTCCATTTCACCTCGTCTATGGCCAAGAAGCTTTGCTTCCTATAGAGGTGGAACTGGCCAGTTTGCGTGTTTTAGTAGCCAGTCAAGAGAAGAATCAAGATAAGAAGTTAGAGGAAAGGATCTTGGATCTAGAGAGGCTAGAGTTAGATAGAGAAGCAGCAGTCCAACACTATTCCATGCAGGCTGAAGAGAGGAGGAAGTCCTTTAATAAGAAGTTGGCTAGCAAACACATAAGGGAAGGATCACTTGTGCTACGTTATGATAATCGCTTTGATAACAGAAAGGATGCTAAACTTGTGTTCAAGTGGGAAGGGCCATTCATGGTCATAAGGAGATATTCAAATGGTAGCTATAAGCTCGGTGACATGGATGGGAAGGTTCACAAGACAAGGGTAAATGGATGGCGATTGAAGCCTTATTTTCAAAGAAATATGAACACTTTGGAGCAGTCATTTAATGAAGAGCCACCAATGAGGGGGTGCAGTCCTCCTTGCTCTATTGGACCATCATTATCAAGCTAGAGGCATGAATACCTCTAGCCTAAGGGGAGGGCTAATGATCTGGGTTTTTTACAACCCGGATTATTACCACAAAATTTTGGCCAAAGCCCCTATCAAGAGCCTACCATATCACTCTGGGTTTACTCTTCAAGCACTAGGTATGCTACATTGCTTCTCGATTACGATAACTCTAGCAAATGGGGGGAACGAGTTCTTAGGAGGCATGTCAATGTAAAGGGTAAAAGGGATGGTTATCTTAGTGAAGATGAAAAAGGATTACACCTAGGAGTTGAGTGAATGCATGGATTTTTCAAAGGACTAGCCTCCAACTACACATGGGCCCCGTCTGCATCACTAAGATTTGGAATCTATCACCATCATTAGAGGACACCTCACCCTTGCACACAAGTCAATATCCACATCATGGTGTCATTTGGATCTTGCACAAAAGCTTACAAGCATGGACCCCTTTTGTCACATGCTTATATGTATTTATATACATATGGGATACTAAAGTCAAAGCAGCTTTTGGAAGCCTTTTTTATAATCTCAATAACTCCCAAGAAAAAGCTAATTTCAAGAAAATTCTCGCGAAGGCCGATCGGTTTTGACCTGATCTACAAAGTTGCAGAAGAAACTTTTTTCAAATTCCTCACGGATTTGAAGTTACGAAGGCGCAGACTGCTGGCTACATGCAATTTTCTTCTCTCTTTCACCACACCAACTTTCCACTCTATCCTTCTTGTAAATATATTATAATAATGTGCTTTGGCCACCCACCTCTTGTAATCTAGCTCCATTTATCTATTTTGTCTACCACCACCCTTGGCTTCTTGCATGATGACCAAGGTGGGGACTTGTCCCATCCACTATGCTCCATATTTTCAAAGATGCCATACATCATCTAGGATTATGTTAATCAAGAAGATTAGCTTAATCTAATCCCTCATGGAGGCTATATAAAGAGCCCATGGAGGGAGGGGAAGAGGGACAATGACAAGTCCATGAGAGCATTCTAGAATACCCTCATCTCTTTGAGGGAAGCTATGAGTGAGTTCTTTTATTATGTAGCATAAGGCAAGCTTCCTCTACCTCTTCTCCTCTTGTCTCCCTCTCCTCTCATCTCTCTCTCTTATATTCCAATATGGTGTCTAGTACATGTATTCTCTCTTGTAAATTTGTGTCTTGGTTCTCTTGATTCTCTTTTAGAAAAGAGGGAGGAAGGAGAATGACAAGTCCATGAGAGCATTCTAGAATACCCTCATCTCTTTGAGGGAAGCTATGAGTGAGTTCTTTTATTATGTAGCATAAGGCAAGCTTCCTCTACCTCTTCTCCTCTTGTCTCCCTCTCCTCTCATCTCTCTCTCTTATATTCCAATATGGTGTCTAGTACATGTATTCTCTCTTGTAAATTTGTGTCTTGGTTCTCTTGATTCTCTTTTAGAAAAGAGGGAGGGGGGACAATGACAAGTCCATGAGAGCATTCTAGAATACCCTCATCTCTTTGAGGGAAGCTATGAGTGAGTTCTTTTATTATGTAGCATAATGGCAAGCTTCCTCTACCTCTTCTCCTATTATCTCCCTCTCTTCTCATCTTCTCATTCCATGTAGCATAATGGCAAGCTTCTTCTATCTCTTCTCCTCTTGTCTCCCTCTCCTCTCATCTCTCTCTCTTATATTCCAATGTGGTGTCTAGCACATATATTCTCTCTTGTAAATTTGTGTCTTGGCTCTCTTGATTCTCTTTGAACATAGGGATGTCCTAGCCCATCCTCTCTTTGGCTAGGTGGTGCCCCTCTTTAGTTCTCTTAGTGAGGATTGGAGGTTGGATGGGTAAGAGGCAACCCGTTCATCATTTTAGCCCTCAATAGCAATATTCAAACTAGGACCACAGTTGAAGAAAAGGTCTTCTTCATAAGCAAGATTTGCCAGTGAATTTGCAAACTGATTCCAGTAACGTGGAATCAGCTGAAAATACACTCTCTCAAACTCCTCAAGTAGGGTCATCGCAATTCGATGATACATACAAAGAATGGGATTCCGCACTATGTATGTCTCATCTAGCTTATTCAAGATCAATTGGGAATCCCCTTTTACTAACAACCGTGGAATACCACCTTGCTTGGCAATATGCAGTCCCATAATCAAGGATTTATATTCCACCATATTGTTAGTGAATCCTACCCCGAGATAAGCAGCTAACTTCATCGTAACTCTACGTCGGGGATCTCAGATTACTACTCCAACACTCCCTTTTTTATTAGGGCCCCTGGACGCGCCGTCAAAATATAATGTGTACGTCCACAATGGGTTTACACAGCCTGCCATCACGAACTCCTCTATTCGTAATTATGATAATCAAAGTTTAACATGTTTAGAGGATGAACTGATGACTCCATTCCACCTTCTTCATTAAACTTAATAGGGATACTTGTCAGCATTCGTAAGCAGTGATGACAGAAGACTTTGATCTCCCACACAAAGGTTCCGTCTTCTTGCTCAATCACTTTGTATCCTTTGCTCCACCAGATGAGTTTTCCCTGATGGTATCTCTGCTCCTGATATGGGTGCTCCAAATAAGGAATTAACCGCCCCATCAATCGACTTAAAGCTCTTTTGCAGGTCTCAAATCAGCCCCAGCATGGACCTGCAATGCATTTTTCCGTGTTAGCATACTTAGAAATAATAAGGTTTAATCTTATTAAGATTAATCTTATTTTTAAATTCTACTCCCTACAGATCAGCTAGTAGAACCGTAGTCCCATTTTTCCTATCAATCTTGTAGGGGCCATCCCATCTAGGTTCCAGCTTCCTTGGAAACAGCTCCCTACGTGCATCATAGTACAAAACTAATTGCCCTTTTTTAAATGTATACTTCTTTACTTTAAGGTCGTGCAACTGCTTCATCCGACGTTTAGCTACCTCCTGGTGTAACAAGCTCTACAATTTCAGTTCATCCAGGTGGGCTATGGTCGTGAAACGTTCAAAGATTGAATCCTCATCTCCCAAAGACTGGTTAATTGCAAACTGTATGGTTGGCAACTCGATCTCGAGGGGTAACACACACTCTTCCCCATAAACTAATTTAAATGGAGTATGGCCGGTAGCTCGCTTGAATGTTGTATTGTATGCCCATACTCACAAGCTGCTTATTAGTACTTTCGACTTGCCCGTTGGCTTGTGGATTATAAGGAGTCGTTTTATTGTGCTTGATTTGCCAAGATTCAATTAGGCTTTTGATCACTTTATTCAAAAAGTGGGGTTCACAGTTCGACACTAGTTCCTTTGGTGAACGAAAATGGCAGATGATCTGCTCTAAAAGGAAACTTGCAGTCTCTTTTGCATTGTCCTGCCTCGTCGCACGTGCTTCTAACCATTTTGTAAAACAATCAGTTGCTACTATAATGTACCTCTTCTGAGTAGTAGACGACGGGGTGATAGGATCCACAAAGTCAATGCCCCACTTCTCAAATGGAAGGATAGCCATGATAGGCGTAAGTGGACGTTTCCTATTCTCTCTGCTGTCATGTCTTTGACAGATATCACATCTCTTAACATACTCAAAGGAATCTTGGAAGATGGACGGCCACCAATATCCAGCTCTTAAAGCTTTCTGTGCCGTCAACCGTCCAGCGAAGTCCCCTCCACATGCAGAGTCATGGCACTCTTCCAAGATGAAAGGAACCTCGTTAGGCATCACACATCGGTGGTAGATATCATCAACACCCTGCCGATATAGTGTTCCTGCAATCAAGAAAAACTTCAAAGCTTGTTGTCTAATTTTTCTCTTTTCAGATTTTGATAAACTAGCTCCAATCTCTCCCGTTGATAGATAATGCGTAATAGCAGCATACTAAGATGGAATAGAAGCTGTATCAATTTTAAACAGTTCTTCAATATCACTTCCTTAAGCCAAAGTCTCTTTCGGCTCCCCGAAATCCACAAGGCATTCCACAATACCCTGCAACCTCGGTGGCTTACTCTTAATCTCATAATCGAACTCCTACAAAGTAATTAACCACTTTGCCAATGATCAGGCTGTTGCAGCTTGTTCATAAGCAATCTAAGCCCTTCCGCCTTTTTATAGAAAAATATCTTCTCATAGAGGATGTAGTGCCTAAATTTCTTAGTCACAAAGACCATCACAAGGCACAACTTCTTCATGTAGGTATAGTTAATTTCTGATATGCCCAATTTTCGACAAGCAAAAGCTATCGGATGATATCACTTTTCCTCCCAAATTTGGGCCAAATAGTAGCTGATACTATACATGGTGGCTCTACTGAAAATATGTAAAACACTTCGCCTCTTTTGGGTGCTTTTAAAACTAGTGCTTTTACTAGCTCTTGTTTTACATCCTCAAAAGCTACCTTACAAGGGTCACTCCATACAAATTGATAGCTAAAGGATAATAAGTTTGTTAATGGCAACGTCCTTTCTGCCAAGGCATTTATAAGCCTCTGATAGTACCCTATGGATGACAAAAAGCTATGTACCTCTTTCGGAGTGCATGGTGGACTCATAGCGACTATAGCCTTGATCTTCTCAGGGTCAGTTGCTATCCCTACTCAACTGACCACATGGCCTAGCAATAGCCTATAAGGCACTCCAAAGACACACTTCCGTGGGTTAAGAGTGATACAAAATTGTCTGCAGCGCTCAAAGCACTTTCTTAAGATAATCAACATCATTTCCCTTACAGTGGCTGCCCCCAGTTCATCAATAAATACTTTCAACTCATCTGGGGAGATGTCACCAAAGGTCTTGTCTGCTGTTCGTTGCCATGATCCAGGTGCATTGCACAATCCAAAGGCCATTACACGGTACGCAAAAGTACCAAAGACAGTAATAAAAGTTATTTTTAACTTGTCCTCTTCTGCAATTGCCATCTGGTTGTATCCTGCAAAGCAATCCATGAACGAATATATTTCCCTACCCGCTAATTGATCCAAAATCTGGTTAATAAATGGCAACAGGTAGTAATCCTTAACCGTCTACTTATTCAGCTCTCTAAAATCTACACATAGTCGGATCTGGTTGTTTTTCTTCTTCCTGATAACAACTGGTGACACCATTCTGTGTGCTGCACAAGGAAGATTAAACGAGCTTTCCATAACTTCTGTAACTCCTCAAACAGTTCGTCCCTCAATTCAAAAGGCATACGCCTTACCTTCTGACGCATAGGACGACTGCCTTCTTTTACAGGAATAGTATAAACAACTAGGCTGGGAGGAATGCCTCTCAGCTCATCATAACTCCAAGCAAAGATGTCGCAGAATTCTTGAATCAAGGACACATAGTCCTCCCTTTCTATTGAACTGAGCATGGAACCTAATTTAATTGGCCGCGAATCATTCGGCGTGCCAAGGTCCAACTCAATCACATCCGTGTCTCTTATCCTAACTTGCAGCTCTATCGGCTCATTTAGAGTTATCTGATAAATATCCTCTATAGTGGACCCCTCTTTAGATTCATCACTAGATTATGTCTCACTACCAGATGGATCATCTGCTGTTTCTAATTCAGTAGAGGATAAAGGAGCTCTCTCACTTTGAGGAGACTCAGGGTAAGTATCGACTATTACTCAATTAGCACCGCTACCTAGAACTACTCGACCGGTGGGTATATCAACTTGATAGTCTGTTCGTAAGATCCAAGGCCTGCCTAGCAAGACTCGATAGCTAGGACGTCCTGAAAATCTTATTACCCTAAAGTCCAAGAAGCATTCTACACTTGCAACTATAACATGGACTTTAGTAACGCAACCTTCTAGTTGCCTTAGACTATCATCAGCCATTCTAAGAAGGGTGGAGCTGTCTTTTTGCATGCCTAGACCCAACCTCTCCATCAACTCTGAACTCATGATATTGATGGAGGACCCAATGTCTATGATAGCATGCTCCACTAATATTCCATCCACCTATGCTGGAACTTTAGGTCAATTCTTCTCAGCATGATCAAACCAATCTTCCCCTACTCCTGTTACGCCCAAAGGTTCTACAATATACCCAATACACAGGATCTTCTTGAATTCCTTGCGTACTCCTGGAGATAATTTAATCAACTGTAAGAGTTTTACATCTGGTTTGACTTCGCAAAGAGAACTTGCTAAATCAAAATCATGATAGGTAGCCAAAGCTCTCTTTTCTCGCCAAACTATTCTTTCTTTTGGTCTCGAGACCGGCTTTGATGCTTCTTTCTTAGCTCTTGCCTTCTTTCTTGGCACTTCCCCATCCTTCTTAGGATCGACTCTTTTGTCGATAGGCCTTAGAGGTCCACCTTCCACGCTAGGATTGAGGACTTGCGTCCCTTTATCCCCTTGCTTAGGGTTTCCCTCGACCGGTTTTGCATTATCTTTATCACCCTCTTTAGCCTTTTGGCCTCTTGTCACGGCTCGTAGGTTAGAGGTTTCAGCGTCCTCAATGCGTACAGCCTCGATAAGGCTGACTCCATTGCCTTATGGCAACTCTTCTATAGTGGTCTTTCCCCTTTGCAGTATTTGTCTTGGTCCATCATTTTGTTGCAGGTTATTACCTTGTGCTCTATGATTAACTGGACCTAGCTGTTTACTCCCTTGTTGGAGGGAACTAATCTTACTCCAACAGGTAGCGGCAAAGTGGCCCGACTTCCCACAAATGTCACATTTAACATTTGGACAGTTTCTAGGGAAATGTTGTCCACCACACCACTTACAGTTGAATCTTGAGGGACCACCCTCTTCAAGACGTCGACTCCCTATCAGATTCTGCTGCTTCTTCAGGAAATTGACATCAACAGCTATTTGCCGATATTGTTCAGAAATCATGTCGGTATAGTGCTTCATCATATCCTTAACTTCACCAAGGACATTAGATGCGCTGGACTCATAGCCTTGATCGTCTATCCATCGTTCCATTGGCCTAACAATTTGATTGGGCATTGGTTGTTGACTCACATGAACAACATTAGGGTTCGAAACTTGGCCTCCAACGTTTGGTGGAGCCATCTAACTAGCCATAAGCATAGTCACATTGGGAGGAGCTGGCAGCAAATGTACATTTTGAATCATGCTTCCTCTCCCATTAGGGTTATTCATAGGCATCCCTTGACTTCCATTCATCAATGGTAAATTGCCTCCATATACTAAACCCGCATTAAGATTTATTCGAGAGGAGTAGGCCGTTTGTAATCGTGACTCTACTCCTTCTGCCCGCATGATGGCAGTGTCTATATCGGCCAAAGCCACACTGCTCAATTATACCTGAATATGGAAATCTAGTCCATGCAAGAAGTATTGCAATTGGGCAGCTGGCGGAATAGGAATGTAAGTTTGTAACTTACGAAACACTTCCTTAAGCTTCTTGGCATAGGCTTTCACATTTTCATGGGGTCTTGGCATGTTACATTCAAAACACGCAACCATTATTGGCCACCTCTTTCAGGGGCATATTCTCCTCGAAAAGTTGCATAAAATTGGTCAATTGTGGTTATGGTTCCAGTCTCTATACTATGATACCATACCGTAGCCCTTCCTTTTAATGTCATGTTAAAGAACATCATATGATGTCCCTCATCTTGGATGCGGTAATTAAAAATTAATTGTTGGAATTCACAACTGTGAAACTCCACATCTTCTTCGGCTAACCCATTAAAAATGGGCAAAAGAACTCCTAAAGCTGGCAGATCCGGCGTCCCTGCAGGAATTGCGATGGGTTGTGCCATGACGACAATCAGATTAACAATAGGAGTTTGGACTGATGGAATCACAACCCCACTTGAAGTGGGTTGACTTGGTGGAAGAGAGGAAGGACTTGCGCTTCCTCCTACACCTAAAGAACTATGCGCACCAGTTGGGTTACTAAGACTACTGCCTCTTATGCGAATTGGGCTACTCCTTTGAGGAGAATAGCGACTTACAATCTCCAACCTCCGTCTAGCCCTCTCAGCACATTTTGCTTTTTGTATTTCGGCTTGAAGGTCCTTGTCAGAGGACATAAACCAACTTTTTGGTCCCTAAAATCCCTAGATTCGAGAACCACCACTTATTGGTAGCTCCCAGCAAATGCACCACTGATGGGACCTGAAATGGGCTGGCATTGGCTATGGCACTAGCCGGACCTCATGCTCATAACAAACAAACACACCCTCATAGCCTCGCAGACTAGGAGCATCAATCTACTGCTAAAGGAAAAACTGCCCTAAAGCCTAATCTATGCGTTTATAGTTTTATAGTTTTGTAGTCCAACGTTTCCCTTTCTATAAACTCCACAGAGGGAGAACCCATACACATTGGAAATGCCACGATAATCATATACATGGGAGGCAACCTCTCGGTAGAAACACCGCGGCCCCACTGCAGCTCTCCTACATCGCAGGGATTGGCCCCTTGATGCGCTGCTCAACATATAAAACAAACGAACAAACTCCACTCTTCATTTTGAAAGTTTCCAGGAGATATACCATGTTTCCTCACTAAATAATCCCACAAGAACCAACGTCTATCCTACAGCTTAGGATGCCTTTCCACACTCAACATGGGTCATTGTCATTGAAAACAGGTGCCATACATCCAAGATTTATATTCTGATATCATAGTCAATCATGCACATGCAAAGGTGAATGATTCTAAAGTAATCAAACATCATTTTCAAATCAGCAACGTGCTTAGTGCACAACCAGGATTTTAATATGCTTATTCTCTAACGTATTGTGGCGATGAAATGATAGCACCGAGATAACACTCGTGCCACTATCATCTTAATCAAAATAACATGAACTCTATGACATGATGTGCATCAGAAAATTAGCAACAAGCAGCACGCAAATCACACCATTCAAACCTCCCAACCCCCCAAGTTTAGGTATTGCTTTCGTTGCACAGGTGTAGAGGTTCATTTTGGCATATTTTGATGTAGAAAAAGAAATAAATCACAAACTTTAACAAAGAGATAGGGAAATTTGAGGCTAAACCTCATGCTTTACCACTACCATACATCCACAAATAATCATTATATTTTTCCTTATTTTTCCAAGACGCATTTCTATTTTTCCCCTTATTTTTTCCATTTTCTTGATTTATTTGGCAATAAAATATACTATTTTCTGGTTTTTCTTATTCTCATCACTTCAGCATACTAACATTCAATTTATCTTCCATATTCTCCCCATGGGAACACTTTTTCCCCACCCAAAACGGAAAAACTACCATTTTGCCACTTAAAAATCGCATTTCGGGTTTATGGGAATTAAATAAAGCATGTAAATTATTGCAAAACCAAACTTTTCTGATACACAGCAATTACTCATGATGAAAACAGTCCACAAACAAATTTTCATCCAATAAGAACATAATTATCATCAGAAACTATAAAAAATCCTTCATTTTCTTCATAAAAATTGTCATACCGTGTTTTCTCGTAACCCGAGATGCCTTGAATGATTGCATAATCAGCAAACAGAGCCTCCATTGCTCTCAATCCAATGCTGTACTTCAATCTTCAGCACCTCCATCAATCTTTATCACCATTTTCTTCATTCTTACTTCATCAAGATGCCACACATAAACAGCCCATAGAGAAGAGAGAGAGGGAGGAGAGAAAAAGACTAGATCTGGTTCTCTTCATTCAGTCCATCATTCCACAAGCGAAGACGAGCGATAAGATCAGCAAAGAGGGAGAAGATCAGCCCCATGATCAATTAGATGGGTTTCTTCAGCCTAGAATCTCCATCTCCATCATGAGAGGACGCAAAAAACGGCCGTTGCCTGCACGCCATCACACCATGTCTTCTTCACGTTTTTTCATCTAAGATGCATAAAATTTGGGTGGGGGGGATCAAAACTCCAAAAGGCACCACCCCTTTTGGCCAAACTTTGGTCCACCTTTTCATATCTTGCCCAATTCTTGGCCACTTGATCGTCTGACATCCGATTCAAGCTCTGAAAAATCCTGGCCGTCCGGCTTAACATCCTGCATTGACTGGCAACTCCTGACAAACTGCACGACAGTTGGAAAAATTATCAAATTTCCACAAGTGTCACTCGGGCGCCTTTTAAAAGCCGTCTTTCACTTGGTGCTTAAAATCGTCCTAGCTGGAACCGCCGCCTTCAATGTTGAATATTTTTCCCCTAAATTCCAGATTTTGAGGCAAATTTAAGGCACATCCCGGGCTCAAAATCCGCTCTCACCTGGTTGGATGAATAGCTTGGCCCTACGCTCAAGCATTGCACTGAGGGTAAGATAGTTTACATAATATCAATATAGTTCTACTCTCTCGTCAAGGCCTAAGGGGAAGATAGTTCCAACTCTAAATGTTATCTCATTGGGAGGTTCCAACTCTATCTTGGAGACCTCTTTGAGTGCACAACTTGACCTTGCGTTCAAGCCTTGCAGTGAGGGGGCAAGATAGTTTAGAGAATACCAATATAGTTTTACTCTCAAGGCTGCTTGGCACTAAGAACATGAAAATAGTTTCACTCTCCCATTAAGGCCCTAAGGGAAAGATAGTTCCTCATTTATCTTGGAGACCTTTGTGGCCTAGAGCTGGCCTAGAGCTTGGCCTTGTGCTCAAGCCTAGCACTAGCTTTAAGATAGTTCACACTCTATTGCAAGGTGTTAGTAAGCACTATGTTGGAGAGAGAGCTTAGCCGTGAACTCAAGCCTACCAGCAAGGTGAATGATCACTTAGAGAATACTAATATAATTCTACACTCTCATCATAACACAACTTGGCCATACACTCAAGCATGGCATTGAGAGCAAGATAGTCCCAACTTTGTCTTTGAGCAAGATAATTCCAAGTTTTTCTTTGGATTGAGCTTGACCACACATACAAAGAAATATTAGGATCAAGTTGGCTACATGACCCTAATCTCTGACCATTAAAATTTTAAGATTTTCATTTCCAAGCCTAGAAATTTTATTATCCTAAAATTTTGAGATTTTGAAATTCAAACTCTCATCTCTTTCTCCATCCATTTGCCTCTTTGTCTCCCCTAACTCTTAACATAGTATTGGAGCAATTGTCTAGAGGAGCTTAAGTGTAAAGTCTAGTTTTTTATCTGATAAATTGTGAGAAAGATCCCTATAAAAGAATAGACACTATGAACTTGATGTTGTTGCTACTCATGGCCTATTAAGGAATTTAAGGGGGATTCATTGCCTTGTAGTGAAGCTTTGGGAGGTGGGTTTTGTGACGAACTATCAAGTTTGCTACTCAACATTCTTGTGCCACTACGCTACAGACATAATGTGAAAAACCCTAGAGTGCATCATCATCCAGTTTTCTAATTGATCTAGAGAGTCAATGCCATATTAGTCACATTAGTGTTAATGTCCATAGTATGTAAGGTTCAAAAATACGGGATTTTTGAATAATTTTAGCCTATTCTTTATATTTTAGATATTATTTCTTGTAAATATCCTAAAAAGGTGTAGAGAACTTCTAAAACAGGGTGACATGCAAAAAACACATTGCTTTTCAGGCAGTTTGAAAAGAGGGGCTTTTGAATTTGCCCAGTGCATGATTGCAATTTTTAGGTAGTAAATAGCACTTCAAATGGAAAGAATAAGAAAGAGAGATCTGGAGAATTCAGATTAAGTATCTTGGGGTTTTACCCCCCTTTTGGAGCCAACAAAACCATTAGATTTGCCATCTCAGAAGTAGAGAAGAAACTAGTATTTGGTTCGCATTTGTGGTCTACTAGGGAGCTCTAAGAGATCTAATGCTTGGAGATTGCTTTTGAGTAGTCCCAAACAAGGATATTGTTTATCTTCTCAGGTTTTATCAATACATAATGCTTTCAATCATTGAGCTTTGTCTTTATATTGAGTAAAGGCTTTGGTAGATTTGAATCCCTTGCCTATTCTTTTTCTTCTCTTCTATCTCCTATTCTCTACTTCCTTCTCTCTATGATCCCTAGTGGATACGACTTTTCGACTAAAACCCCTCCAACATTAGTGAACCCGATGTGAAAGGTCATCGAAAGGAAATACATGATGGGAGAAGCTTCAAGAACAATTTCTAGCGATGTTTTGCAGCAGTTAGTGTAGAATATGAACATGCTTATGTAGGTACAACAACAACAACAACAACAGGTGATACATGCTTCTACTCAAACAGAAACTATTATGATCAATGCTCTACAGGAAGTAGAGTGTGAGATGAAGTTGTTTAATGGTAGAAATTTATTTTCATATTTACATACCTATGCTCAAAAGATGGAGTTCTTTGGGGTGGCTCAACTTATTTGGAGCTAGTATTTTGTATGGGTCACTATATATGAATTGAAAGTCTGAGTTACTAAATTGTACATGCAGGATGCTCACTGGGTAGCTACACATCCAAAAGCTCTTTCTTGATACTTGCAACTGAGTTGGATAAGTAGTCCTTCAAATTTTCACCTCTTGAAGTACTTGTAGTAGGGCTTTGGGAAGCTTCTGTGATTACTGCATACACTGGTTGGGTTGATCCAGAGGGTCCTCTATTCTGGCTCTGATTCAAAGCTCCTGTTGAGACTTGGGATTGTTGATTCCAGTTGGTAGGGTTCCACTGTTGTTGAGTTGCCATTGGAGGAACTATTCGAGAAGGTGAATACTGCCAATAAATCCACTCCTGTGGGAGCTAGAAGAGATGTGATGCGCTCTAATACATGGTGCGGAAAGTGTAATCAAGTGGGACATTTAGCCACTGAATGTACCCGAAAACCAACCATTGTTGGAGCCTTCTATTCCTACTATTTGCGGAAGAACCATACAGAGGATATTTGCTTTCTGAAAGAGATGCATGAACGAAGACAGAAGGATGAAAATGCAAGATTCAACTTGCTGGAATCCAAAATGATAATACAAGATATTGGACCAAAGCCTAGAGAATTTGGTCCTAATTTTGGTCCAAGGAGATTTCCCTCTCAAAGTTACAGAGGACGACAGACTGGCGGTGGTCAGAGATCAGAGGTGGAATGTTATAGGTGTGGAGAAAAGGGACATATCTCCCCGAATTGTCCAAACCCTAGACGATCTATGAATTACAAGCTCTTATGTAGCCGATGCAAAGGAGAAGGCCACACTGTAAAGGACTATCCAAGTCCAGCCCCTATAAAGGCTAATTCCACTTATAGCCAATAGAAGGTACAAGAGCCTGCCTCCAATTTGATAGAGTTGGAAGTTGTTGCTGTCATGCGCACTAAGAAGAAGGAACGAGTTGTTCAGAATCAAAATAACTCTCCTGCCAAGACTGTGAAGTTCAACCTGCCAACAAAGGGACAGAGTAGTACAGAACAGAACAGTACATTATAGAGCATTGTAGTGCTACTGAGAGTTACAGAGATAGTCCTAAAGATAGGACCAGAGACCCAGGAGATAGAAGAGACAGAAGCACTTCCAAAAATAGAAGAAGTGCCAATGCTGCAATTATTAGAAGAAAAAGGAAAGATGAAAATGGATGTAGCCCCATTCCCTAGCTGGCTAGAGAAGCTTGTAGATCTTATCAAAGATTATGACTTGGTCAAAGACCTAGACACTTTTAAACCTAACTTAACATTCTGACAGTTACTAATGCTATCTCCTAGCTACCAAAAGAAATTCAAAAGCATATTGACAAGAAGACGTGGACTAAAGATCGCTCCTTCCACAGCGACCAAGATCAATAAGGCCCCAAAGCCTGTAAAGGAAGTAGATGTGGCTAATGCCTTCCTAGATCCTGGAACCCCAGAGATTAGTGTATGGATAGAAGGATGCTTTGTTTCAGATGCATTGATTGATGGAGGCTCATCAGTAAACATAATGACAGATGTGACAATGAAGGATTTAGGGTTCCAAGAAATTCAACCTACACAGTGGCCTATCAGATTCGCAGACCAAAGCCAAATTAAATCGTTGGGTATCCTCCTATACATCAAAACAACCCTTGCAGGAAGAGACTATTGGTTGACATATCTGGTGGTCAAACCAAATTCTTATGGGACCTCATACCCTCTGCTGTTTGGGAAGACCTTGGCTTTTTGAAGCAAGAGCCAGGACGGACTGGTTCAAAGGAACCCTAACCCTAGGTAGAGGACCCAACAAAGCGGTGTTAAAGCTGTATGGATCGCAAAAAGGAAATGGATCCACATCCATTGAAGTCATAACTGACTCCTCCAATGAGGTAACAAATGGTACATCAGGAGTTGAAGAGGCTGTTAAGCAGATCTTTCCTAAGAAAACAGAGGCATAGTCCCTAATAGTGGGCACTGTAAGCCAATTGCCAAGGGAAGTAAAATCCTTGTCCATGGGGGAATATCTCCTACCTCAACTAGAATTAACTTCTAAAATCACCTGTGACAGTGAAATAGAAGCATGGATATATTGTTCTCCCTGTTACATGATAATCACAGAGACAGAGCGGATACAGTACAGTTACAGAGCAGAGACAGAGCATATATAGTACAGATACAGAGCAGAGGCAGATTAGAGACAGAGAGGATACAAAGACAGTCATAGAGATAGTAACAGAGCCAGAGTCAGAAGCTTTGATAGAAGCAGAAGCAGATGCAGAAGCAGAAAATCTCGAGGCCCGCATACTAGTTTACGGGTGGAAGCTTGGAATAGTGATCCCTGTGGATTATTGGATAGCCTTCGGGCGGATTATGGACAAGCCTATGGGCAGAACTCCTTGTATTTCAAAGATAAATTGATGAAATGTTAAAAAAGAACTTGCTTGATATTGTTTTTCTATGTCACGTGATAAGATTACGTGAAGGAACCAGTGCTTAACAGGATTAATTAAAGAAGCTGATTGTTATATGTCAAATTAATGCGTTAGATAATTACATAACTAAAACAAACCGAGGAAAGTATGGAGGATAGACCATGGGTCCGTCCTATGGTTGGGTGGTTCCGGTTAGCCGGGAACTTTTCTCAAAAATCTCGAAGAAAAGCGGGATGATCATCATCATCAAAATGAATAATGAGAGCGATGACCTAGAGTTACGTCGTACCCGATTTACGTTGTTTTAGGGGAATGGAATGGGACTATGCCTAATGGTAGAGAGGTTGAGCCTTGCATCCCTCTCGTTTCCCATTCTCCTTGAACCAAGTGCAGCGTGAATCCGCTTCGGACCTGGCGTTTCTGCGTAAAGTAGTTCGCTCGGGTCTGATGCTAGTAGCTGTTAGCTATTGACCAATCAGGAAAACCCTAATTCCGGTCGATCCTAAGTGGGAACGGCCAGGATACTTCCGCTGTGTGGCAGATGCGGGAAGACCTGGATCGCAAAACCCGTAACACTCCATCGGAGTGCCGGGCGGAGTTTTCTAGACATCCTTTCCGATGGTTTGCTAAGACGTGTCCTGGATGATACTAATGGACACGTTACAGTTGGTATCAGAGCGAACCACAAAGGACTTGTTTTTAAGAAATTTTAATAAGAAGAAGTAAAGCAAATGTTATTGTCCCAAACATTTCCTTGTCTTGCAGAATTATAAAGCATGGAATAGGTTCTTAGTGTTCCGAGTCATGTTTGTGACCGCGATGCATTCCACGGATTATCGACAAAGGGTTGAGATGATGAACATCCTAGACCGCATTTACAATCCATCGCTTGTGTATGTGAAACAGAGATGGATGGGTGTTTCAGGGATCTATTATATAGCTGCCCATCATCCTGCGTACACTACAAGATATAGACCTTATAGCGACGTTTAAAGCGACGAAAATACAAACAACAAAATTTGCCCCCGTCGTCACAAAAAGCGTCGTTATTGACGACGCCATAGAATCGTCACTATATGCGTTGCTATATGCGTCGCAAATGCGATGCATATAGCGACGATTGCAGAGTATTTGCGATGCTCATAGCGACGCCAATAGCGACGCATGCAGTAAATTTGCGATGCAAATAGCGACGGTAACAGAGAAAATTTTTTTTTGTGGCAGGGCAGCTTGCCACATATAGCACTGTGTGCTGTATGAGAGCCATACAAAATAGTTTCTGCACTGCTGCATACAAAGCGTTTGCAAACAAAAAGAATGTATACTGAAATCATAAAACTAATACATGAAATAAATACATGATATCGCATAAAATGCGATTGGTACAATCATGAAACGATATCACTAATACATAGAAAATGTCTACATAGATCGGGTGACTAAAAACTAAAGGTGTGTGAGCTCTAAGGATCCAAGGGTGAGCTACAAATCCTCGTCCCCCGAAAGCTCTTCCAGCTGCAAAGGAGCATCAAACGGATTCTGCAGAAAAGGAAACAACATATCAATCCACCATACAATAATGCATTCAAATATCTCATGGTAACTACGGACAAGAAAGATGAGTGACTTACAGGGCCGCCGCATCTATACAATCCGTCGATCAATGCCCTGAGACCGTGCCTCTCTGCATATCGAGTCTCAAGGCCTTGCGGATCGCGATTTGTAATGGAGTGCTGCAAAGAAAACAAAATGCTAACTGTTAGAAACACGATTGTCAGTACAAAGAATATCTCAAAAAAATAAATAAGCAAAACAAAAGAGAAACTTACAAAGTCCTCCAAATATGTCCTGTGGCCGCCACTCCCAAGATGATGTACCGATCCGGCCTCGATTCGTGCCCTCGCCGCCTCCTGCTGCTGACTCCAACATCCTGGCGAATTTGTAGCCTCCTCCCTCAGTCGGCGCCAGTTGTCTGCATCTAACCACTCGGGCTTTGGAGCCCCACTCTTGATTGCCTTGCGTGCGTCGGATCGTCTATGTGACATGTATGCACGCATGCAATCCGTCATCCAGCCCGTAGAGAATCTATCCACTGCGGCTGGCACCGGGAACTCCTCGTGCAAGGATGCTACTATGTAGTCCTTGCTCCCCTCCAGTATGTTCCTCCAATGATCCAGGATGTTGTGCCGAAAAACTTGTTGGCACAACTCCCTCATGCGAGCCATCACCCTCCTCCCCTCATCATTCATGATGATGGCTCCTGACCTGCCATCCACTAGGTATCCATAACCCCTAGGAGTATGCCTAAGATGGGCCCTCTCCCATCTCCGTCCACGCTCCTGGGCATATCCAGGAGACCCCTGTACATCCAGTGTACCGATGGGGGTACCCTCTCCTGGAGTGCCACTCAAAGGGGTGCCACCAAAGGGGGTGCCACCAAAAGGAGTGCCACCAAAGGCGTGCCATCTGCCGACGGCTGCGCAAAAGCCGGAGTAACTGGAGTGGACGTCCCCACAGGTGTGACAAATCCTGGAGGTGACACACCTCCAGCTGAATGACGAGACGGAGACACCGC
The DNA here is from genome assembly GCF_053477565.2 of Lygodium microphyllum. Taxonomy (NCBI): domain Eukaryota; kingdom Viridiplantae; phylum Streptophyta; class Polypodiopsida; order Schizaeales; family Lygodiaceae; genus Lygodium; species Lygodium microphyllum. The sequence goes on along the minus strand of NC_141158.1, from coordinate 48,075,481 downwards.
ATCCGTGTCTCCACAGCAGCACCCCCCCTGATCCTCCTGCAGTCGCAGTCCCTCCCTCTGGCTCAAGTCGCGAGCGTCGAGATCGTCTGCTCAAAGCTGAAGCATCGGATCGCACTGAAGCTGATCTAGCAGAGCGCCCTGATGAAGAACGAGACAGCTCCTGATCTGCCATCTCTCTGAATCTCGCGAGCTGATCTGGAGACATGTGTGCCATCATGTCCTGAAACTCCTCATCGCTCATCCCTCGACTCATCCTGAAAATGTCGATACCTGCACAGATAAAAAATGATGTTAGAATAATCAATTTAAACTATACGAAGCACATTAATATAAATCATTTTTGAAAAATCCCTCTTAAAATGCATATCTTATCTACCTTTATGGAAGATCTAAACAACGAATTGAGTAATACAATTCTCCAAGAATGAAGTATTCTATGGTCCCATGTTAATCTCCTGACACAACTCTGCATACACTGGAAGGTCGATAGACATGTCACCACAAAAGAACGAGTCTGCCTCGTTCTCAAAAAATTCTACGACTTCTGTATTTCCATCATTGTTAGCCGATGCGGGCTCCAAGCTTGCGGTGGCCTCCACCCCTTGTAATTTTGATCCCTCTATTTGCATATTTTCTTCATCTATGCCTGGAACATCGCTTTGATCATATACTCTCGCACCTCGAGGAGTTGAAGGTGTAATATACCACCATCGAGGTTGTCGGGGGTTTGGATAGAAGATTACATGTTCACAAACACTTACAAAGCGACTTCAAACCATTGTGACATAAACCATGTCGTATTACAATTAGCAAGCAAATGACTATTTGTACCTGTTCACAATGGGCCGGCAACACAAAGGTGTCGTGCAAATCCATCCATTTTTTTCCGGAATCTATTTCGAGAAATCCAGATGGACCTTGTTGAACTGTTGCTCCAGCTCCTCCAAGTACCACTTTGAACCACTGCACATCGAATAGTATCATGGAGAAGCTACAGTAATCCACCGTAATAATACTTTGCAAGTTTCCAAAATACTCCATCTCATCCACAACCGTGTTCGGATCCGTTGCTCGTCGCCGGCTCTCTTGCTCAAACCTTGCCATGACACCACAGTCCATTGTGGAGCGCATTTGGTCAATACGCTCCACCCGAAAATGCCGCGCGCACGACCACGCTGCACTATATATTTTGTACTGCACATTGAAACACTCAAATTAGTTATGCCAATCATGGGATTTTAGCCCAGACATTTGGTCATCTTTAGAAAATGCGGACCTGAGAGAACGCATCATACCCGTCGGAGTGCGGATAGACTTGATTACTTGCTTCACAATGCGCTCTTCTTTGGTAGACAAAACCCAGGGAGCGCGAGGAAGCTGCACTCCCCCTTCAGCACTCGACTGCGGCCAAAGCGCCTCCATCTTACCTACCTCCTTTAAATCAATTCGTGACTCTATAGTGTCTCTCTTTCCTGTGATGTGGTCCCATAGCAAGCTGCCCACATTTTTGAAAATATGCATGGGATCCAACAAGTGGTTGACCTGTAAGTGGGTCCAATATGGCAACTCGCAAAAAACTGAGAACCGTCGCATTCCATTTGGATGTGATTCCGGGTTTACCATTTTCAGCGTACCAGCTTGCAGCGTTCATACGTGCTGGAGGTCGTCCAAGAAAACCTTCCCTGAGTTCATGATCCTCCGGCAAGAAAGCAGCGTGTCCTTGATATACCATCTTCTTCGTGGTTCGTGACCTTCGGGAGTCTAACTGTGGCCCACACAATGGACATGCATGATAACCTGAGGTAACGAGACCTGCAAGGCGATCCACGACCTAGTGAATACTTGATTGAATGAAATAAAATATAGATATTACCAGCGAGAACAAAGGTCTGCTCACCTGAGCACTCTCCCAATCCCAGAAAGTCATGCATCGTCCACATGAGAATGGCTCGAATGTTGGCTGACCGCCGACCATCGCGCCTGCTCATATCTTGCACCGTGACCCCCTCCTCCCACAAAATCTTAAGCTCATCGACTAATGGACGAAGATACACGTCCATATTTTTTACTTTGTAGCGGCCCGGGATGAGCAAGCTAAGGATGAGATGTCCTTTCTTCGTAGAAAGCCATGGAGGAATATTGTAGTTGACAAGCACTATAGGCCACACACTGTAAGAAGTCGAGCGCAGACCGAATGGGTTCACACCATCCATGGCGAGACCGAGCCGAAGATTCCTTGGCTCTCGCGCAAAGCCTAGGAAGGTAGAGTCAATGTGGCTCCATGCGCGCGAATCTGCTGATATTCGTTGAACTCCATCCGTGGACCTATTTTGCACATGCCACGTTGTCAAGCTTGCCATGGCAGACGTGCGAAACATGTGGTTTATGCGGGGGATGAGCGGAAAGTGTCTGAGAACTTTTTGAGGGATGGTCTGCCCTTGCAAGTCCTATCGATACCTGTGAGCACCACACTTTGGACATATCTCCATAGTCTCATATTCATCTCGAAACAATATGCAGTCGTTGATACATGCATGGATGTTATTGTAGTCCATGCCAAGCTTCCGTAAAACATGTCATGCATCATCACGAGACTCAGGCATGGTGTTTGCAGGTGGCAATATATGATATTTCAATAACCTGAAAAAAATCATAAAACACCTTGAAAAAACACAAATGTTTGCAATAATACTGTTTTTAAAAAAAACAATGAAGTCTGTGTGCAAGGTACCTGAATAACTCAGTCACACTCGTATCGCTCCAACCGTATTTTGCTTGCACACAATGTCTTCAACCGAGATACTCGGCACCCATCATATAATGGTATGGATGCTTCCTCTCTAAGCGGGTCAGATGTCTCAACATCCATGGGAATCAATGCATCGATCATTGCCTCCATCTCAGGCTCCAAGATTGTAGGCAAGTCGGAAAGGTTGTCTGTCTCCTCTGGCATTGACGGTATAGATGGGCCTTGCGAGTGGTCGATTGGCTCCTGCAATCCATCCATCGCACGTCCACGAACTCTTCTAATTGGCCGCAAAGGGTGCACTCCCCCCTTGGGTCGAGACGTCACCCCCCTGGATACAAAATTTGCCAACAAGACCCAATCTTATTGTGTATGGTTTTCAATTAGCTTGAGAGTACAATGCATGAAAAATGCTAACTTCAAATTACCGTTTGCTGAAAATCCGCAATCGCCTGATCAATGATCTCAGATTGAAACTCGCCAAATCGTCGTACGTGTTCTATAGACAATCGGCGTTTTCGTCTAATTGCCAACTTGCATTGAGAGCAAGGACATGGGACACGCTGATTAAGATACGTCTCGTGGTCTTGAACAATAAGACCTTCTTCGTTTGCCATCTTATCTACATTACAGCAAACGAGGCTTAAATGGATAGCTTTATGGAGATGTACGTCAAGTTGCAATTTGACCATAAACCTTGCATTGTATATAGTAGTCGAGAGATTTTCCGATGTTATATCTCGGCCTTGTATCATGCTCAACGATTTGTTTGTCTCGGTAGATAATTATTTGTTATATCTCGGCTTTGAGTATAAGTAATCCATTTTAAAATTAATGCACGCCATCTATGAAATTTTATAACTATAGTAATAAAATTTATTTCAATCAATTCTACTCATAGTCATAAGACCTGAGAGAAATTATCCTATACTCAATTTAAGGGTTTCTTCTTCTATAACAATAATTTTGGGTTCATTTTGATGAAGTACGTGGCCCATGGCAAAGCACATTGCATACCATTATCAATAAGTCTATTATCTTAAATTTCCTTCCCCTCCCTCTCCCTCTCTTTCTCTCCCTCTCCCTCTCTTTCTCTCTTTCTCTCACCCTCACCCTCTCCCTCTCGTTCTCTTTCTCTCCCTCTCTCATTTCCTTCCCCTCCCTCTCCCTCTCCCTCTCCCTCTCCCTCTCTTTCTCTTTTTCTCCCTCTCCCTCTCTATCTCTCTTTCTCTCTCATTTCCTAAACAAGCAAAAAATAAAGTGATTTAAACATCCTCCAAGCAAAAGGGAGAGGGAGAGATACAATGCACTCTCCCTCTCTTTCTCTTTCTATCCCTCTCTCATTTCCTTCCCCTTCCTCTCCCTCTCGCTCTCTTTCTCTCTCATTTCCTCTCCTAAACAAGCAAAAAATAAAGTGATTCAAACATTAAACAAGCAAAAGGGAGAGGGAGAGAGAGAATGCACTGTCCCTCCTTCTCCCTCTCTTTCTCTTTCTCTCCCTCTCTTATTTCCTTCCCCTCCCTCTCCCTCTCCCTCTATTTCTCTTTCTCTTTCTCTTTCTCTTTATTTCCCTCTCCCTCCCTCTCTTTCTCTCTTACTCTCTCGTTTCCTCTCCTAAACAAGCAAAAAAGAAAGTAATTTAAACATTAAACAAGCAAAAGGGAGAGAGAGAGAGAGAATGCACTCTCCCTCTCTTTCTCTCCCTCTCCCTCTCCCTCTCCCTCTCTTTCTCCCTCTCTTTCTCTCCCTCTCTCTCCCTCTCCCTCTCCTTCTCTTTCATTTCCTCTCCTAAACAAGCAAAAGAGAACGATTTAAACCTTCAACAAGCAAAAGAAAGAGAGAGGGAGGCTCACCAATGAGATATGGCGAGCGTGGGCGGCTTCTCTTTGCAACGAGGGCTCCTCCTCTCCTTCGCGAACAATGGCGGTGGCGGCGGCGGCGGCGGCAGCAAGTCTCTTCCTCTTCTTCTCTCACAAAGCCTTCGCTCTCTCCCTCGCTCTCGCTCTCAAAAGGCGAAGAAAAGAAAATGAAAACGGCGCTCTGGTTTCGGCCGCGCTTTTTTTCCCTGCGGCGTCGCTATTGGCGTCGCTATTTGCGTCGCCAATGCAACGCAAATAGCGACACAAATAGCGACGGCAGTTGCGACGCCAATAGCGACGCGGATATCCGCCGTTGCTAATCGGCATTGCTAATTGCCCAATTCCTTGTAGTGGTACCTTCAAATTAACTTGAAGAGAATCAAGTGGATGGAGGATTTGAAGATCGTGAAGCTGTTCGTCTTTGTTGAGGCTCACGCAAACGCGACCCTACAGGTCGGAGGTCGAAGGGTTAACCAGAATAAGTATGTGTACGGGGAAGTGATTCAAAGAATTCCTGCCGACCGAATCAAGGTTTTGGGACGTCATGAGAAGAATGGATGTCAAAGGAAAAGATACCCTAATCTTCCAATGAACTATCGATTCCTGAAAATCAATGACCCCAATCCGTACTACTACTCAGTTCCTGTAGCTGAATGCAACAACATCTTATTCTCCTCGAATTAATGTATCAACTTGTTCCATCGCCCCAAGAAATAATTGTACCTCGAAAGGGCTATGCTGATATGAATGGAATAAAACTTTTTTTTAAATCAAAGATTGTCTTGACTATGAATATTGTTAAAGAAGTAAAGTGATTTGGTCACTTAGCTAAAGAAATACGCGGACGTAGTTCCTGAAGAGTTAACAGAACTCCCGCTTCAAAGAGAAGTAGATCATGAGATCAAGCTAGTAATAGGAGCTGCGCCAATTGCGAAGAGACCCTATAGAATGTCTATACTGGAAGCAATAGAGCTGAAGGAACAACTCAAGCAACTGCTAGATCAGGGCTACATCCGTCCTAGCAGTTCACCATAGGAAGCACCAGTACTGTTCCAGAAAAAGAAAGATGGAACACTTCGACTATGTATTGATTACAGAGGGTTGAATCAATCAACAGTCAAGAACAAATATCATATTCCTAGAATAGATGAGCTTCTTGATCGTCTTCAGGGTGCCAAGATCTTCTCCAAGATTATCTTAGGTCTGGTTACTATCAGATAAGAATCAAGGAAGAAGATATCCCAAAGACGACCTTCAACACTAGATATGGACACTTTGAGTTCTAGTTATGTCATTAGGGCTTACGAATGCGCCTGCCACCCTCAATAGGTTAATGCAGGATATCTTTAGACCATATCTTGATAACTTCGTGCTCGTCTTCTTTGATGACACTCTAGTCTATTCCAAACAGGAAGGAGATCATGAACCCCAACTTCGGATTTTCCTTGAGACAATGAGGTCTCATAAGCTGTATGCAAAAATGAAGAAGTGTGCATTCTTCAAGCGTCAGACTGAATATCTGGGATTCATAGTATCATCAGAAGGAATATCATTAGACCGAGCCAAGGTCAGAGATGTGCTTGAATGGCTAATACCAACAACTGTCAAAGAAATACGCAGCTTTCTTGGATTGACAAGATGGAATAGGGTCTTCATAAAAAACTATGCTTTGATTGCAGCACCTTTGACAGACTTACTGAAGAAGCAAACATTGCATGGTCAACTGTTGAACAAACTAGCTTTGATAGGTTGAAGAAAAGTTTGGTATCAGCACCGATCCTAAAACTTCTAGACCACAATAAGGAGTTTGAGGTAGTAACTGATACTAGCATGCTTGCCTTAGGATGTGTGCTCATGTAGGAAAGTCATCCTATAGCATAATCTTCAAGAAACTGAAGAGCCATGAGAAGAATTATGCTACCCATGATCTTGAACTTTTAGTTGTCAAGCTTTGGAGACACTACTTGCTGGGTAACAAGTTTACTCTAGTGACTAATCATAAGAGTCTCAAGTGGATCTTTACCCAGAACGAGCTCAACATGAGGCAACGTCGGTGGATTGAAGTGCTGGAGGAGTATGACTTTGAAATCAAGTACCGACTGGGAAAGAAGAATGTAGTTGTTGATGCACTTAGTTGTAAGGCATTCCTTAACTCATTAATCTTGCAAAATCCATCAACAGCTAGATCTCTAGCCACAAAGGTATCCATGCCAAACAACCCAATACTTGAACTAGCTAGAGAGGAAGCATGCCATGATACAGCCTATCAAAAGATGCTAAGAGAAATCTCTATCAAGGATCACGACCAAAAGCTACAGGCTAAGTATCATGAATTCTCTATTAATAGTGGACTTGACTACTATAGAACGAGGCTGTGTATACCCGCAAGCTAGTCACTTAAGTAGAAGATATTGTGGAAAGTTCATGATTCCCCTTTCTCAGGACATCCTGGCTATGCCAAGACTCTCAATGCAGTTAGGAAGAGCTACTATTGGGAGAGTCTTAAAGGTGGCATTTTCAAATATGTCACTGAGTGTTTGTCTTGTCAACGTATTAAAATCGAACATGTCAAGATGCCAAGGAAGTTGCAACCACTCGACATTCCCCAAAAGAAATGGGAATTCATCAGTATGGATTTTGTTGTTGGCCTACCCCAAGTTCAGGGAGGATACCACTCCATCATGGTTGTGGTTGACATGCTGACTAAAGTTGCACACCTTATTCCAATAAAGACAAACTATAAAGCCTTAGACATTGCAAGATTGTTTATCAAGGAGATATTCAAGCTACATGGGCTACCCAGAAGAATCATTAGTGGTCGTGACTCTCTCTTCACATCACACTTCTGGAGAGCTATCTTCGAAGCCATTGGGACTCAACTCAGTTTTAGCACAGCCTGCCATCCCCAAACTGATGATCAAATGGAGCGAGTCAATCAAGTCATCGAGGATATGCTTAGGGCACACTGCTGTCGTGAACCAAAAAGGTGGATTCAATACTTGCCTTTGGTTGAATTTGCCTACAATGCTTCTTACCAACAAAGCATTCAGATGACCCCTTTTCAAGAATTGTATGGTCATGACTGTCGAAGTCCCCTAAAACTTCTCAGATCCAACCTTGAGGGTTGAAGCTTCAAGGCAGATGTTGGAAGAGATGGATGACCCAATAAAGTCAAGAAGACAGGACATCCAAGCCGCCAAGGATAGACAAAAGGCATACGTGGACTTGAAGCAACAAGATAGAATCTTCGAGGAAGGAGACATGGTCTTCATTCGCGTACGACCACAGAAGAGTTCTCTATCCTTAGGAGATTGCAAGAAGCTAAGTCCAAGGTACTGTGGACCATACAAGATCCTCAAGTGCCTAGGACCTAATGCTTATAGACTACAACTCCCAGAGAACCTAAAGGTTCATAATGTATTCCATATCAGCCTATTGAAGAAGTATGCACCTAATCCTAACCATGTACTCAATGACCAACAAGTTCTAATGCCTAGTCGAGGAGTCCTTGAACTAAGGCCTGAAAAAATCTTAGATGTTAGGGAGAGACAACTGAGATCCAGAACCTTGAGAGAATGCCTCGTCTAGTGGAAAGATTATCTCGAGGAGGATGCCACTTGGGTAGATGAGGGCACTCTCAACCACCAATATCCCAGTTTATCTCGAGATGAGGACATCTCGATTCCTCCAAGGGGGAGAGAATGTGACATTCCCGATTTCTAAGCACGCGTTCTTCACATGAACCTCCTCTTAATAGGAGGTCATGAGAATAATAAATTGAAAATTATGGAATTTTTTTTTAACTTATTCCCCTTTTTCCCCCAGCCGACTATCGGGCTGGAGTAGAGGGGAATAGCAAGAGTGAATAAGCTCCTTGCTGGAGCTTACAGGGGGGAGAATGCCATGCAAAATGGCGCGTGGAGGGAGGGAGGTACCTCTCTCTCTGGCTATAAAAGCGAGGGCTATGGTAAGCACAAAAGGGGGGGCAGAGCGTAACGCTGCCCACGCCAAGGAAGGAAGAGATTGAGAAGGGCCATAACACTGCAGACCGAGAGAGGGAGGCTGCTTAAGGCTGTTGGAGGTCGTCGTGAGAGAGGAGGGGTGCTGAGGCTATCATGGAGAGAGAGGAGGAAGCTTAGAGAGCCGTGACGCTGCCATTGAGAGGGAGAGTAGAGCCACTAAATTGCTGCTTAAATTCCACCGCATGTGCTCGAGGGACTGATCATGAAGCCACTGCCAGGAGTCGAACGTCACCGCAGCCCAATTTGATCGCCTTCCTTTTTCTCCACGTGTGGGAAGGTGGACCACAGAAGCTTCTCAGAAGCTTCTTGAGAAGCTTCTAAAGTCCCCTTAGGAAGCCCCCCTTCCTGTGGGTTTCCTTAAGCCTTCTCTTGTGGGTTTTATATACCCCCCTGCGGGATTTAAGAACCCCTTCCCATGGGGTTCCCCCAAGTCTATTTTACCCTTCTCGTGGATTCCCCACACAAGTCCATATTAACCCCCACGGGTTCCTTTTAAACCCCCTTTTCCATTGCAACACCCACAAGCCCCCCTAGCCTAGGATTTGAAGAGAAGAAGGGGAAGCCTACAAGCCCCTTCCCACCAATCACCCACAAGGCCGGCCCTAGGATTTTAGAGAAGGAGAAGAAGAACTCTCAAGCCTCCATTTCCGCAAGGCCATTCACAAGAACCCTTTTCTGAACCCCCTCTTTTTTCGAAATAAAGAAGGCCCAAGCCTAAAACCCTAAGGCCTTCCATAAACCAAATTTCGCAAGTCGGTACTTCTGTCGAGGATCCGTACTTCCAAGGGGATCTCCGCGTATGGATATCTCACCGAGCCCACAAGTCCAGGTTTTCTTCCTATTTTTGATTTACGTAGAAGTATTGCAATTATGCATGGTTATTTCATGGAACTAGGATGCAGTTACGCTTGTCAAATCCACTTAGCTAAATGCGATATAAATAAAATGGCTATTTGAAATTTACTTGAAGTAACTCACGATACGAAGCTGGTCATTTGTACTTTCAAGGGAATGAACGAAAAAGAACATAAGGTGTCTATGCATTTTTAGCAAGCTGCCTTTGTGCATTGCAAAGTGACGAGTCTAGAACAACTAATGACTATCATTACAAAGTCGAAGTTATTATTGTACACTTTGATTATGCATGGAAAGAAAACATCGCATGTCGCATTATTAGGCATCTTTCCTTCGAAATGATTCATTAAAAGAAGGTTGCTAATAATCTGTAGGAATTTGCAAGACATGGAAATGGTTCTTAAAACTGCGTAAAGTAAATTAATATCTAGTCAATTGGCTTAAATCTCAATCAACTACGTAAATAGTTACAAATGGTTGTACAATGCTTATTCAGCATACGGAAATCTCATTTAGAAAAGAAGTTAGAAAAAGGTTGCATGGTTCATATAAAACCCTATCGCTTAGTAGCATGAATCTTAAATGCATCAATAGAAGTTATGTCGTAACTTGGCATATGCTTTGGTTTTAACCAAAAAAGTAGGATTTGTAAATATACTCATATGTAGGAAATGAATCATGTAATTATGAGAATGGTATCGTAAATATCTTCAAGAGTAGACAAGTAAATTGGTATTACCCTAAACACCTAAACCCCGAGGGACACGCTTAGAAATGGTTAAATCTAAGCAACATATCCCAAGTGCTAACTAGGATTTAGAACGTTGAGGACGTAACCTAGTTGTTCTTATTGCCAAGTTGAAACTCTCATACCCTAAAGACCTGCCCACATTCATGAAATGTAGCGAAAATAGGACACACTTGCGAGAAACGATCTAGGGTTTTTACCCTAAGGATCGCTCGCTAAAAGAATGAAACCCGATTTGGATTTGGACCTTTAGGACCGACAATGTCGGCCTAGTGCAATCAAGAACGGATTGGATATGAAGACACCCTAACCCTGTTTGCTATCTAATCATGATTCCGTGATTAGAAGACACCGTTCGATGAGTAAAATAGTCCCATGGATTAGATGCGACACTTCTGCAAACAAGTTGCAGAGTCGCATGATCTTGTGGTTTGATCACAAGGGAACGGCCAATTCCTCGGAATAAGATTGGCAGATTCTCACGCAAGTTTGTCTTGCAAGAGGAGAAATAATCGTCGTGATATAGTACATTTCTTGGGTAAAGTAACCACGATACGAGGATTAGATATTTGCTTAGAAGCAAAAGACCAATTAGTAAATTGGAATAACATATTTACTGCTAATAGAACTTAAGGTATTGGTTAAGTTGGGTTAGTAGGGTACGGCCCTAACCCAAGGATATAGGGTTAATAAACAAACCCTTGGGGATCTTGCCAAGTCGCAATTGATCCTGGATCGAGTGCTGGATGCATTCGGAGAGAAAGATTCACTCCTTAGCAATTGGCCAAATAAACGACCACTGGAATTGATTGTGCTTGTAACAGTTTTGAAAGCACTGTTTTCATTGTTTGCTCAAGGAACTAAAGGATGAAAATATATCTAATGCTTCAGGTTGAAGGCCTGAAGGGAGAGGCAGCTTCAGTTACCCCCGACTGCCTGCCTGACCCTAACCAAGGGGGTTGTTGACTGCACCAGGAACGTGGACCGAACCCGTCGCGAGAGGTCTCTCCGTTGAGTTCTACTTGGAGCAAGAGGACGCTTGGGTTCTAGGGGGGCTCTGGCTGTAAATCGCTCGCCTTCCGGGTCCTGCACAAGAGGCTAACATGACTCGGGATTGGATCTCGAGGCCCGCATACTAGTTTACAGGCGGAAGCTTGGAATAGTGATCCCTGTGGATTATTGGATAGCCTTCGGGCGGATTATGGACAAGCCTACGGGCGGAACTCCTTGTATTTCAAAGATAAATTGATGAAATGTTAAAAAAGAACTTGCTTGATATTGTTTTTCTATGTCACGTGATAAGATTACGTGAAGGAACCAATGCTTAATAGGATTAATTAAAGAAGCTGATTGTTATATGTCAAATTAATGCGTTAGATAATTACATAACTAAAACAAACCGAGGAAAGTGCGGAGGATAGACCATGGGTCCGTCCTACAGTTGGGTGGTCCTGGTTAGCCGGGAACTTTTCTCAAAAATCTCGAAGAAAAGCGGGATGATCATCATCATCAAAATGAATAACGAGAGCGATGACCTAGAGTTACGTCGTACCCGATTTACGCTGTTTTAGGGGAATGGAATGGGACTATGCCTTATGGCAGAGAGGTTGAGCCTTGCATCCCTCTCGTTTCCCATTCTCCTTGAACCAAGTGCAGCGTGAATCCGCTTCGGACCTGGCGTTTCTGCGTAAAGTAGTTCGCTCGGGTCTGATGCTAGTAGCTGTTAGCTATTGACCAATCAGGAAAACCCTAATTCCGGTCGATCCTAAGTGGGAACGGCCAGGATACTTCCGCTACGTGGCAGAAGCGGGAAGACCTAGATCGCAAAACCCGTAACACTCCATGGGAGTGCCAGGCGGAGTTTTCTAGACATCCTTTCCGATGGACTGCTAAGACGTGTCCTGGATGATACTAGTGGACACGTTACAAATCTATTTTGACAGCATGTCTTTTAGCCATTGCACATTCAAATGACCAATTCTCTAATATCAAATTTCAATATTAGTCACAACACCTCAATCTTTTGCAAACATGGCAGCATCTATTGTAGGCAGACTTACATCAAGAGTAAACAATTTGCTAGTACATTTTCCTTTTGCAATCAACTTGCAATCATTTTAATGATCTTCTACATAACAACCATCAGATGTGAACCAAACCTGCAATCATTGTTCCATCATTTGACCAACATAAATCAAAATTTTTGTTATCAAGATTAGTTAGTGTGATAATTGGTTGAGCTTAGTTTTACCATCTTACATACTATTAACCCTCAGATAAACAAGGTGGAAAATCGGGAAACTCTAAAGCAGAGGACAAGGCCATGGAAAAAGTAAAACAGAAGACGAAGGTGCACCAAGAAAAATGTGGAAACACAAGAAGTGCAAAAAAGTCCTAAATTAAGGAGAAAGGTGCATAAGAAAAGGTGCAAGTCAACACTTTTGTAAAAGAGCGCAACGTGCACCATGATTTATTTTAAGAGTGCGAGGCTCCCACTCATGTAAATCATAAAGGTAGATGGGCGGTAGGAAGGAAACTAGGAAGATAGGAGGACCATGGAAAAAAGGACCTAGGCTATGACTGGCCATGCTCAAAGGGGATGACCGCCCAAATAGGATTTAGGGCTTTGTATATAAAGTTCAAAAAGTGAATGAGAGCTCATTCTTTGGTGTGTGGCAAAGTGGACTCTTCTTCTCTCCTTCTCTTCTCTTGCTTTCTTGTGAGTGCTTGAGAGCTCATTCTTTGGTGTGTGGCAAAGTGGACTCTTCTTCTCTCCTTCTCTTCTCTTGCTGAGGGAGTGTGAGGGAGTGAGGGAGTGAGCTTACGAGAGTGAGGGATCTTGGAGGTGAAGCTCTCCACCTTGTCCTCTCTTCTTCTTCTTCTCTTCTCTTCTCTTCTCTTGTATCGCGTGTTGCTATGGAGGATGGAGCTTGGAGGAAGAGGCCTGAGGATGCATGAGCTTGCATTACGAATCATGGAGCTATCGGAGTGCTTGAGAGAGGAAGCAACTCAATCCGGCATCAAGGTAAGCTCATTACACTCATAGAGAGGAATAGTGTGTCAGCTATGTGAGAGGTAGACACTAGTGCTCACTTGAAACGCTTGAACAATAAGCGGTCTATGGGTCTTGGTGTTGAGCTTGTGCTCACCTCTATATTTTGGTTCAATTGCTGGGACTAACAGATTCAAGATTTAGCACTTTAGTGCTTTGAATCGAGCACCGAAGTAAGGGTTTCATCCCTGAACTGGAGCTTGAGGTAGATAGGAGGTTTTGGGTCTTTAATATGTGCTACAAGTAAGTATTTTTTATCTTTGATGGTTAGTTTAGTAGGAGAAATTAGTTTAGTACCTTGCTTTCGATTCTTCTTGTATTTAGAGTAGGTTAAGGTTAGAAAATCGGTTGGAAAAGTGTAGGGTTTGCTACTGTAAAACAAGCCAAATAGGGCACAAATCTGTAAAAAAAGGAAGGAAGGAGAGTTGAAGGGGGTTGAGACCGACAAGCGAGGGGGCAAGAGTGGTAAGAACTTTGTGATGGAGGGGTTAAATACCCAGGAGACCAAGGGGAGAGGTCATTTGAATCCCTGATTGCTTGAGAAAGAGAGAGTGAGTAAGAGAGAGCTCCATTGTGTGGACCTACTGCAATCTCATCCCCAACAAGCTCATTGCTCACTATAAGTATTCCCATACCTTCTCTTGCATGTGTACTTAGGATCTGGAGGTGCTTGAGGAGTGCGAAGGCTTTGATCGCTTAACACAGTAAATTTTGTGTTAGCTTGATAAAAACACGTCGTGCTCGGCCCGTCTGAGTGACAGCAATTTTGGATCGAGTCCCAAAATAGGCCCTTGGCCCACTTTGTGTTCAGCCATTCTACCCACTTGACTCATGCACTCACCGCTCAGTTGTCCGAGTCAACCATTCAGACACACTTCATATTCGACCTTAGCCCTAATGACTCGGCCCGCTGACCCCACTCAGACAAGTTGACATTCATCTAACCCTACTCAGACACTCGAAAATTCGACCCTTGGCCCTGTCCACTCGGCCCTCGAACTAGTGAATTCAGCCCACTACCATTCGGCCACTTGGCCCTTAGGCAACCTCATTCGGACATGCCAAATTTGACACTTGGATTGATTGCACTTGTCCCTTTCTCATTTGGCTCTCGGCCATTCAAACAGGCCGAATCGGACATTCGACCCCTGCAATTCGGACCTATTGGGCTAAGCTTGATTTTTCAGAAATTTTGGGAATATTGGACCAGACCATCTAGACCCGGGCTGTCTGAGCATCCAAAGGCCATACAAATGCTCAAGAAGCCATTCTGGCACAAGGAACAAGGGGATCAACGAGACTCGAGCATAGAGGCAACACTAGCTGACAATTTAGTGATTATGCCCAATAGCAGCATTGAGTGGAGTCTCAATGCACTACAGAATCATGACTAGGTGGAGAGACTAGCAACGAACCCTACAAATTAGCAGGGACGGCCCGGCAATAATCGGGCCAATAACTGAGCATATAAGCCTATCAAGCTAAACCCACAATAAGAGTGATAGAGTCATTTAGGCACTTGTCTTCTCACTCACTCTGAATTTGAGCCCACAAAAGATGATGGAGAAAAGATGAAAGCTTGATTTTGCACAATGCATAGAAAAGAGCACACACACACACATGCACAGAGTGAGGGTAAATTGAGGATTGGTTGTAAAGTAACAAGGAACACACCCAGACTTAAACACTCGAAGGAACCCACCAGTAAGAGAAGACCCAATGACATAGAAGGGAGATCAAATCCCCAAGAGTAGGACCAAGCAAAGGACACAACCTAAAATCCGAATGCAATAAGGGCAAGCAATATTGTGGAAGTGGATTTTCCCGACCTTATCAACTTGATCGACAACTTGGCATAACAGGAAGTCCTAGACATGGAAGGAGACAGCTCAGGCTGTAGAAGGGACGAGGAGCTTAATCTCAGAGATTTTCCTAAGGTTGTTCAATAGTTAGTGAACCAATACGATGCTCAAACCTAGCTAGAATACCGCAGTAGATCGATAGAGGACATCATAGCAAACCTAGAGGAGGAAAGGAAGCTAGCCTACAAGGCTCTACAGGGCCTTGCCACGTACAACCAGGATCAGCAAACTAGGAACCTATGTTGGAGTTTAGAAATGCGAGAGATCTAGAGAGTGCTAGCCCTAGCAGGCAAGAATTGGTCAGAGAGCAAGAGAGCGCTAGAAGAAGATCTCACACTAAGCTAGCTCCTGACAAATAAATTGCTAGAAAACACGATCGTAGAACGAAGCATTGCAGCATTTATGGTTAGTTAGGCATATCTCTTCTTTGAGTATTTTAGACTTGTGTATGAGTGGTTGTAAATGAACAATAATGGGAGAATGAAGGGACATAGAGAGCACATTGCTCTCAACTCTTGCTCCATCCATTTGCCTCTTCGTCCCCTCTAACTCTTAACATAGTATTAGAGCAACTATCTAGAGGAGCTTAAGTGTAAAGTCTAGTTTTTTATTTGATAAAATGTGAGAAATATCCCTATAAAAGAATGGAAGCAATGAACTTGATGTTGTTGCTACTCAAAGCCTATTGAGGCATTTAAGGGGGATTCATTGGCTTGTAATGAAGCTTTGGATGTGAGTTTTGTGACTAGTAATCAAGTCTGCTACTCAACATTGTTGTGTTGCTATGCCACAGATGTAGTGTGTAAAACCCTGGAGTGCATCATCATTTGGGTGTTTTATTGATCTAGAGTGCCCTCTAAGCAACAGAGAAGAAACTAGTGTTTGGTCCATGTTTGTGGTCTACCAGGGAGCTCTAGGAGATCTAATGCTTGGAGATTGCTTCTGAGTAGTCCAAGACAAGGATTTTGTTTAGCTTCTATGGTTCTATCAATACATAGTGCTTTTAATCATTGAGCTTTGTCTTTATATTGTGTAAAGGCTTTAGCTGATTCGAATCCCTTACCTATTCTTTTTCTTCTCTTCTATCTCCTATTCTCTACTTCTCTTTCTAATCCTTGATGGATATGGCCTTTCGACTAATACCCCTCCAACATTAGGGATACCAGACAAATGGTAAGCCATGTAGTGCTGCTTCCCTTTACGCACCACCATGGAGAAGTCAAATTCCAAAAGTAGAAGAAGCCATCTAGTAATGCATCCTATAGTGCATGGTTTATTGACTAGGTACAATAAGGCTTGATGATCAACAAAGAAAGTAAAAGGCATGGCCAAAAGATAGTGCCAAAATTTCTTTATAGCAAACACCATGGCCAAGCCCTCTCTCTCCGTTGTTGAGTAATTCACTTAAGTCTCATTGAGTTGTTTGCTAGCAAAGCTCACTGGATAATCAAGGTTGTGCTCACGAAGTTGGCACAATACAGCTCCTATGGTGAATTTCGAAGCATCGATGTGCATGTGGAATGTGAATGCCCAATCTGGGGCTCGTAGTATTGGAGTGGTGGTTAAATAATTTTTTAGTTATTCATATGCACGTTGGCATTCCGTGGTCATGGTTTGCCAAAAGTTATTATTTCTAATTGTGATTCTAGATTTTGCAATAATTTTTGGACTACTTTGTTTGATAATTTAGGTACAAAGTTTGATTTTTCATCTACATTTCATCAGAAACAAATGGGCAAATAGAAGCTACAAACAGTACAAATTTGGATCTTTTGCGTGCATACACAATTTCAAAACCACAAACATGGGATACACACTTGCATTTACTTTAGTTTGCATACAATAATGCACCACATACAGCTATACAGAAAGTACCTTTTGAAATCATTTATGGACATAGATTGCTTACACCAATTACATCATTGTGAAACAAAGATAAAGCTACTGATGATATCGCCAATATGCATACTACCATTTTTGCTGAAGTCAAAGACATGATTGCGAAAGCCCAACAAATCATACACAAAATAGGCTAACAAGAAAAGAAAAGCTATGAGTTTCAAAGTTGATGATTATGTTTGGTTACATATTGGGGTATGATACCACGAGGCATATTCCACGGTAGATTTCGTGAGATCACGGTGGATTCCGTGAGTTTTTATTCCATGGTGGATTCTATGAGGTTTTGCGGTGGATTCTGTAAAACTAAATTTATTTACCAAGGCTTGTACACGAGGTGGATTCCTTGTGTGAGAAGTTGACGGGGACGCCTGTCCTTTTCAGGAGTCATGTTAATTTAATGTGCACCTGGGTTATTCCACAACAGGTGATTTCGCAAAATACATATTTAAAATAATGGACGTTTATGAGTTTAGAGTGCGCACTTGTATTAAATTAAGCTTAGGATAGAGTTCCAACCTATTTATTTATTTTGTAGTTGAAGACTGCTAGGTATTCACTTTTTTCGGTTTAATTTTATTGTTTTCTAACAATTGTGAATGCTTCAGTTGATGTGTAGAGCAGGTAGCGGTGGCATTGGAAAGCATTGGGCAATAGCCTGTATCCAGATTACCTAGAAGAAAGTATCATTTTTTATGGGCACACGCCTTATCATTAAAGACGTGGCGCCAATATTTATTTAAGCGTGCTTATTTATTAAAGTGCTCGATAAAAATTTATTATTTTGTATGCACATGGGCACACGATTTATATATTTCATTATTGGACATTGTATTTGGGCACAACTTGGACTCTTGGGATGCCCAACCACTTTATTCTTTATTTGGACAAAAGCAAACACAAAAGACAAAAGCATGCTAATTGTAAAATTGGGCTATTTTTGAGCTTTGAGATGAATAAATTTATAAATACATGCCTTGTGGAGTGCTCACACAAGGCATGGGGGG
This sequence comes from Lygodium microphyllum, assembly GCF_053477565.2. Taxonomy (NCBI): domain Eukaryota; kingdom Viridiplantae; phylum Streptophyta; class Polypodiopsida; order Schizaeales; family Lygodiaceae; genus Lygodium; species Lygodium microphyllum. Next base: position 48,057,431 of record NC_141158.1, on the reverse strand, counting down.
AGATTGTACCCAAATGATCTCTTTTCTTCATGTCCTGCAAGTCTATTCTCTTGATTTTTGAGCTTAAAGTAGAGTTCTTTGTTCTCGGGGACCTTCCGGTGCTCGTTACGTACACATCCAGCATCCGATCTGCACACCAAGAAAATAGAGCATTTACTAGTTTTTCTGATTATGACAACTGAGAATTACCCATTTTCCACGTTTCATCCCTCATGCATAATTTTTATCTAACCCAAAATGACAAAAAATCCAATTTTCTTTGTAAAATGCGTGTTTTTCGGGTTTTAAGTAACTATTTATGACCATAGATTATTACAAGTTCTGCATTTTTCCATGTGCATCAATCAAACATAATGCGAGGAAGGCTCAAATAAATTTCCAGCCCATGTGCACACTTTTTCCCCACCCGAAACACGCAAAATCCAACTTTTCCTTTGTAAAATGCGGTTTTTGAGTTTTAGAAAATTATTTTAAGTATTATGGTATTATGTATTCTAATTTTTCTAACATAGAATCATCAAACGTACAACACACAATATTCCTACTAATTTTCATCCAATATGAACATCATTTGGCCAACCAAACCTAAAAAAGAAGCTTTTTTTCTTAATAAAATAGAAATACTGATTTTTTAATGGTTGCAAGTTTCTAAAACCAGATTCGAGAGAGTAGAACAGTCCATCGTTAATGCCTTGTCCATCTCCAATCGTCCATCTCCAGTCCCAAGTCGATTTGGAAGCAATCCAGTACTACGCCGGACAAGCATTCATCAACCAGTCTTCATTATTCTTCATGCGCAGGAACTGCCCCTTGCAAGAGCGAGAGGGAGGAGAAAGAAAGACTAAAAATTGAGGTTTTTAAATCCTCCATTAAAATAGGCAAGCTTGCAGCCATCTTATTCCTCTCTCTACCTTAATTGAGAATCTCCCTCTCTCTCTCCAAACGGGTTTGAATTGGAGAGACATTCAATGATGCTTCCCTCTGTTCGATAGTTTTTGCATTAGTTTCAAGGCTTTTATTAAGCCTAAGGTTTAAAACATTAAAATAATTGGTTCATCTTTTTGTGTTCACACTATCCCGCAAGTGGATTTTTGAATTTTGAAGACCCAAACGAACTCCGATTCGCAATCTAACTGGACAGAAGACTTCGTGGCGTCAAACTCCATCAACTTGGCCTCTCCCACACACTTTACGTCTTCCCAATCCGATAGTTGCTTTATAACGCTAAACCTTGCGGGGACTAAATGGGGGGTTAAACGACCTTCGATTGACGAACTAAGACTTGTGTTGGATACCTGATGTCGAAATGCATTTAGGAAAACTCTAGCTTGGCCATCCACCACCATTTGATTTTTCATGAAAATTGACTCTTTAACGCCTCTCGAGTACTTTTTGACTCCAAAACAGGCTCCAACGCTCCAAGAATGGGTCCAAATCGGTTCCTAAAATCTAGCTCTCAATAACTTACCCGAGACCGCCTCATCAGAGGCAAGCTCAGAGTGAGCCATAGTTGAGGAGATCTAAGAGGGTCAAAAGACCAGTTGATAGGTACACATACACTGGATATTCAACCCGCCATTATACCTATATGACTAACGTGACAGGTTTCAAAGAACCCACTAAGTTTGATGAGGCAGTTGTAGATGAGAACTGGTGTGCTGCTATGGACGAAGAGTATTCAGGTTTGGCTGAAAATGGAACATGGCAATTGGTTCACTTACTTGAAGGCAAAGTCCCCATTGGCTGCAAATAGGTGTACAAGGTTAAATGCAAGTCAGATAGGTCATTGGAGTGTTGTAAGGCTAGGTTGATTGCAAAGGGATATGCACAGCAATATGTCCTTGACTGTGAGGATATTTTCAGCCCTATGGCCAAAATGGAAACTGTTAGAACAATCATTGCATTGGCAGCATCTAAAGGTAGGAAGTTATGGCAAATGGATGTGAAAAATGTCTTTCTGAATGGTGATTTGTAGAAAGAATTTTATATGGAGTAGCCTAAAGGCTATGTGCATCCAAACTGTCCTACACATGTATGCAAACTGAAAAAGGCATTATATGGGCTGAAACAGGGACCTAGAGCATGGAATGCTTAAATTAGAAACTATTTACAACAACATGGATTTAAGTTGGGTGATGCAAATTGCAGTTTATTTGTCAAGAAGACAGATCATGGCTATGTATTTCTGGTTGTTTATGTAGATGATTTAATCATTACTGGAGATGATGAGAACCAGATTGCTAAAACTAAATTATTGTTGTAGACTGAATTCAAAGTCAAAGATCTTGGTGAGCTGAAATATTTTCTAAGAATTGAGGTAGTGTCTATGCCTCAAGGCATATGGCAGAAGCAGTATGCTTATGACATGTTACAGAAGTATGGTATGGTTGAATGTAAGGCTATGGATACACCCTAGACCAAAATTTCAAGCTGCAGATTGATGTTGGGATAGAAATTGAGAATGTAACCATGTATAGACAGATGGTGGGTAGCTTGATCTACTTAACTATTATTCGACCTGACTTGAGTTATTCTATGGGACTAATCAGTCAGTCCATGGAGAAGCCTCGCAAGCCGAATTTGGATGCAATCAAGAGGATCATGAGATATGTAAAGGGTGCTACAGCTTATGGGTTGTTTTATGCATATGGAAAACCCATTGACTTGATAGGGTATACTAACGCTGATTGGGTTGGTTGTGCCTATGACAGGAGGTCAACCAGTGGCTATGCATTTGGATTGGGTAGCAACATGATCAATTGGCAAAGTAAAAGAAAGCCTACAGTTGCATTGTCTAGTATAGAAATTGAGTACTGAGGTGCGGACTTAGCGGCCTATGAAGCTATTTGGTTGATGAAGTTACTGAATGACTTGGGGATAAAATTGGACATCAAAGTGAAGCTGCATTGTGATAATCTTAGTAGTGTGATGCTTGCAAGCAATCCCATCTACCATGCAAGATCTAAACACATTGAAGCTCATTACCATTTCATCATAGAAATGGTACTAGCAGAGCAGATTTTCTTTGATGCATGTGAAGATTGAAGATCACGTAGCTGATATCTTCACCAAATCAGTTGATAAAAAAAAGTTAATCTATTTTAGGCAGCTACTTGGATTATTGCAGATGGTTTGAGCTTGAGGGGGAGTGTTGGAAATCAAGCTGGAAATCAAGTTCCACCCCATCTCTCTTTATGTTTGTGTGACTTATCAACATTAGTTGGATACAGCTGTACATGCGTGTGTCTTTGAATAAGTTGGTAGACTTGACCTAACCATAGTTAGATGATGGTTAGTCAAACCTAGTGTAACTCTCTCTTTCAGTGTGTGACTAAGTGAATGAATAATGAGAAGATAATGAATATGAGCTGGAGGCTCATGGTTCTACTCCACTCTCTATCTCTCCCTGCTTTCCAATACTCTGATCATTAAATTTTAAGATTTTTATTTTTAGCACAAAAATTTAATTACCCTAAAAATTTGAAATGATGCAAAATTTTGGAGGCAATAATTTTGGAGGAAATCATACAAACTAACCTAAGTGCATGAAAACTTGGTTGGATGCATAGCTTGGCTCTGTACTCAAGCCTTGCACTAAGGGCAAGATAGTTTAGAGAATTGGATATCTCCTTAGGAGCAAGATAGTTCCGAATCTATCTTGAAGATCTCTTCAAATGCATAGTTTGGCTCTGTGTTAGAAGATCAAATCTCTCATCTCAGGGCCTTGAGTGCATGCCTAGCATTGAAGGAAAGATAGTTTAGAGAATACCAATATAGTAGGTGCATGCAAACCTGGTTGGATTCATAGCTTAGCCCTAAAAATTTAAAATCATGCAAAATTTTGGAGGCAATAATTTTGGAGAAAATCATGCAAACGAAGCCATGTGCATGCATACTTGGTTGGATGCATAGATTGGCCCTATGCTCAATCCTTACATTGAGAGCAAGATAGTTTAGAGAATACCAATAAAATTCTACTCTCTCATCAAGGCCTAAGGGCAAGATAGTTTCAACTCTAAATGTTCTTTGTGTTGGTTGGGAGTAAGATACTTCCAATTCTATCTAGAAGAGCTCTTTGAATGCAGATCTTGGTCTTGCACTCAAGCCTTGCACCAAGTGAAAAATAGTTTAGAGAATACCAATATAGTTCTACTCTCTCTTCAAGGCCCAAGGAGCAAGCTTCGCACTGAGAATACCAAAATAGTTCATTGTCTCATTAAGGCCCCATTAGATTGATAGTTCTTAGTTTATCTTGGAGACCTTTATGGTCCTAATAGAAAGATACTTTCAACTTTGTCTTTTAGCAAGATAGTTCCAAATTTGTCTTTTAGTGAGCTTGACCATGTGGCGAAGCCCAGACTTAAAGAAATATAGGGATCAAGTTTGGCTACATGACCCTAATATCTAACCATCAAACTTTAATATTTTGATTGCTTAGAAATTTAGTTATCCTAACAATGTTAGACCTCTATGGCCTAGAGCTTGGCCCTATGCTCAAGCCTAGCACTAGGTGCAAGATAGTTCACACCCATCTCAAGTTGTTAGTATGCACTATGTTGGAGAGAGAGCTTGGCCTTGTGCTCAAACCTACTACCAAGGTCAATGATTTCTTAGAGAACATTAATTTAGTTCTACTCTCTCATAATTTTACTCTCTCATCAAGGCCCAAAGGGCAAGATTCTACAAGCAAAGAGATCTCCAAAACACTTTCTTGGATATCTCTTAGGTTGTAGATCTTGCCTATGCATTCAAGCCTAGCCCTAAGTGCAAGATAATTGTTCCAACTCTATCTTCAGACCTCTTTTGCATGCATAGCCTAGCCTTGAGACCTCTTTTGGATGCACAACCTTGCATTGAAGGAAAGATAGTTTAGAGAATACCAATATAGTTCTACTCTCTCGTTAGGGTGGCATAGCTTTGTCTTTGAGCAAGATAGTTCAAATTTTGTCTTTGAGAGAAAGATAGTTCCAAGTTTGTCTTTGAGCAAGATAGTTTCAAGTCTATCTTTGGAGTGAGCTTGACCACATGGTCAAGCCAAGACTCAAGGAAATACTGGGATCTCCAACTCTATCTAGGAGATCTCTTTGAATGCAGAGTTTGACCTTACACTTAAGGCTTGCACCAAGAGTAAGATAGTTTAGATAATATAAACTCTCTCATTAGGGCCTTGAGTGGAAGGTTGGCATTGAGGGCAAGACATTTTAGAGAATACCAATATAGTAGGTGCATGCAAACCTTGTTGGATGCATAGCTTAGCCCTAAAAATTTAAAATCGTGCAAAATTTTGGAGAAAATCATGCAAACTAAGATAGGTGCATAAAAACATTGTTGGATGCATAGCTTGTCCCGGACTTAAGCCTTGCACTAAGGCAATAACAGTTTAGTGAATACCAATACAATTCTACTCTCTTGTCAGGGCCTAAGGGCAAGATAGTTCCAACTCTAAACATACTCTGTGTTGGATATCTCCTCTAGAGAAAGATACTTCCAACTCTATCTGGAAGAGTTTGTTGAATGCACAACATGGCCTTGTGCTCAAGCCTTACAACAACAGAGGGAAAGATAGTTTAGGGAATACCAACATAGTTCTGCTCTCTCCTCAAGGCCTTGACAACAAACTTGGTAGTGAGAGCACCAAAGTAGTTCACTCTCTCATTATGGCCTGAAGGGAAATATAGTTCCTAGTTTATCTTGGAGACCTCTATGGTCTACACTCAAGCCTAGCACTAGGTGCAAGATAGTTCACACCCATCTCAAGGTGTTAGTATGCACTATGTTGGAGAGAGAGCTTGGCCCTACTCTCAAGCTTACCACCAAGGTCAATTATTTCTTAGAGAATACCAATATATTTCTACTCTCTCATAGTTATGCTCTCTCATCAAGGCTTAGAGGAAAAGATCTACAATCAAAGGAATATCCAAAACACTTTCTTGGAGATCTCTTTGGTTGTAGATCTTGACCATGCATTCATGCTTGGCCCTAAGTGCAAGAAAGTTGTTCCAACTCTATCTTGAGACTCACAGAAAGTTTGGGATCAAGTTTGTCTTTGGAGTGAGCTTGACCACATGGCCAAGCTAAGACTGGGATCAAGTTGGGCTATATGACCTTGATCTTTGACCATTAAATTTTAAGATTTTGATTTCCTAGCTTAGAAATTATATTATCCTTAAAATTTGAGATTTTCAAATTCAAATTTTGCACCTTATTAGCATGAGGTATAACTCTAGGATAGCATTTTATTTTTTTGCTAAGATTAGCCTTTTGGTTTTCCTTTTTCATAGGTTCTCACCATGGTTTGAATTTCAATATTTTTTGTTTTCCCTCTTCCACAAGTTCCCGTTATGGTTCAAATTTTTAACACATTGATTGAGAAATCATGAAAACTAAACTAGATGCATGTAGAACTAGTGATGGGACCTGAAATGGGCCAGCACTGGCTATGGCACTAGCCGGACCTCATGCTCATAACAGACAAACACAGCCTCATAGCCTCACGGACCAGGAGTGTCAATCTATTGCTAAAGGACAAATTGTCCTAAAGCCTAATCTATGCGTTTATAGTTTTATAGTTTTGTAGCCCAACGTTTCCCTTTCTATAAACTCCACAGAGGGAGAACCCATACACATTGGCAATGCCACGATAATCACATACATGGGAGGCAACCTCTCGGTAGAAACACCGCGGACCCACTGCAGCTCTCCTACATTGTAGGGATTGGCCCCTTGATGCGCTGCTCAACATATAAAACAAACGAACAAAATCCACCCTTCATTTCGAAAGTTTCCAAGAGATATACCATGTTTCCTCACTAAATAATCCCACAAGAACCAACATCTATCCTACAGCTTAGGATGCCTTTCCACACTCAACGTGGGTCATTGTCATTGAAAACAAGTGCCATGCATCCAGGATTTATATTCCGATACCATGATCAATCATGCACATGCAAAGGTGAACGATTCTAAAGTGCTCAAACATCATTTTCAAATCAGCAACGTGCTTAGTGCACAACCAGGCTTTTAATATGCTTATTCTCTAACGTATTGCGGCGATGAAAGGATAGCACCGAGATAACACTCGTGCTACTATCATCTTAATCAAAATAACATGAACTCTATGACATGATGTGCATCAAAAAATTAGCAACAAGCAGCATGCAAATCACACCATTCAAACCTCTCAACCCCCTACGTTTAGGTATTGCTTTCGTTGCACAAGTGTAGAGGTTCATTTTGGCATATTTTGATGTAGAAAAAGCAATAAATCACAAAATTTAACAAAGAGATAAGGCAAACTGAGGCTAAACCTCATGCTTTACCACTACCATACATCCACAAATAATCATTATATTTTTCCTTATTTTTCCAAGACGTATTTCTATTTTTCCATTATTTTTTCCATTTTCTTGATTTATTTGGCAATAAAATGTACTATTTTTTGGTTTTTCTTATTCTCATCACTTCAGCATACTAATATTCAATTTATCTTCCATATTCTCCCCATGGGAACACTTTTTTCCCACTCGAAATTGAAAAACTACAATTTTGCCACTTAAAAACCGCATTTCGAATTTACGAGAATTAAATAAAGCATGTAAATCATTGCAAAACCAAAATTTTATGATATAAAGTAATTACTCATGATGCAAACAGCTCACAAATAAATTTTCATCCAATAAGAACATAATTATTATCATAAACTATAAAAAATCCTTTATTTTCTTTATAAAAATGGTCATACCGTGTTTTCTCGTAACCCGAGATGCCTTGAATGATTGCATAATCAGCAAATGGAGCCTCCATTGCTCTCAATCCAATGCTATACTTCAATCTTCAGCATCTCCATCAATCTTTATTACCATTTTCTTCATTCTTACTTCATCAAGATGCCACACATAAACATCCCATAGAGAAGAGAGAGAGAGAGGAGAGAGAAAGAATAGATCTGGTTCTCTTCATTCAGTCCATCATTCCACGAGCGAAGATGAGCGATAAGATCAGCAAAGAGGGAGAAGATCAGCCCCATGATCAATTAGATGGGTTGCTTTCAGCCTGGAATCTCCATCTCCATCATGAGACGACGCAAAAAATGGCCGTTGTCTGCACGCCATCACACCATGTCTTCTTCACATTTTTTCATCTAAGATGCATAAAATTTGGGGGGGGGATCAAAACTCCAAAAGGCACCACCCCTTTTGGCCAAACTTTGGTCCACCTTTTCATATCTTGCCCGATTCTTGGCCACTTGATCGTCCGGCATCCGATTCAAGCTCTGAAAAATCCTGGGTGTCTAGCTTGACATCACGCATTGACTGCAACTCCTAAAATACCGCACAGTAGTCAAAAAAAATATCAAAAATCCACAAGTGTCGCTCGGGTGCCTTTTAAAAGCCGTCTTTCACTTGGTGCTTAAAATCATCCTAGCTAGAACCACCGCCTTCGATGTTGAATATTTTTCCCTAAATTTCGAATTTTTTGGCAAATTTTAGGCACATCCCGGGCTCAAAACTCCGCTCTCATTGGCGACCACAGGATAGGGCGACTCAGCCCGTCAAATCCCACAAGAGATCTGCACAAGACAACCAAAGGAAGCATCAAGCTGATACAAAATAGATACATACCAAAACAGAGCACAATTCTCACCCTCCCCACTGACAAAACCAAGGCATGAAATCCACAAGGAGTAGGCCTAGCATAATCTGATAGAAGGTCCAAAGCTAGTCACTAACCGACTGCTCGAACACAACCAAACTAAAAAGAACTATCAAAGAGGTCACCCTAAGTGGTGGTCTGAACTACCTACCTAACTAAGGACAACACAACCAGGAGCTCCTACTAGGCGAGGACTCCTATAGCCTGATCAAGAAGTATTTTCTCTCAGCCCATTTCACCTTTTAGGTTTTTATTTTGCCATATTCGGGTATGTAAAAAGGAGGGAGCTGAGCGTAGTGACCCAAGGAGAATAGGGCATGGGCCTTAGGTCCTGTCTCAGTACCCAAGAACCTACCAAGCCCTCACAAGGCGACACTTAATCCTTTTCTAATGCTCACTTTTATTTTTGCTCCAACCATCCTTACTTTCTTCTTTTCCAGCAAGATGCCACCCCTAGGAAGACAAGGCATCGGCCCTGGGTCTGACTCGTCCCCAGGAACCTACCAAGCCCTCGCAAGGCGATGATCAACTGCTTATCAATTTTCATTTCTTTTCTTTTCTATTTTTATAGGGGTTAGAACCCCTTTTTACACACCTTTGGCCTTGGTATGGGAGACAATGAATTTCGTGCAACACAAATTATCTAAATGGAACAGTTACACACAACCTTTTCTCATAAAACATAAATCCATCAATATACGACAATGAATCTATTGGAATCCAGTTATTTCCAACTAATTTATGCCAATCAACTTGTAAAGTGGGGTCTTGATGATATGTATCTTTCATAGGGATAAGGGAATCAAAAGATATCACAGAGATATTATGGATACTTGGTATTCTACTCAAGGCATCGGCAACAACATTCTCTTTTCCAGGTTGATATTGGATAAGTGTATGAAAACTTTGAATAAAAGCAGCCCATTTAATATGACGATCAGAAATTTGTGGCTGACTAAGGAGATGTTTTATACTTTGTTAGTCGGTTTTAATCTTGAATTCAAATCCCATCAAATAGTGTTTCCATTGACATAAATCTTGTACTACTGCTAGTAATTCCTTATCATAGGTAGAATACTTGAGGTCAGATGGTTTACGTTTGCAGCTAGAGTAGGCTATGGAATGTGAATCTTGCATAAGAATAGCTCCTATTCCAGATCCACTAGTGTCAATGACTACTACGAAGAATGGTCTATTAAAGTTAGGTAATTGCAATATATGAGCATGTGTTAAAGCATGTTTCAGTAAATCAAAAGACTTTTGCTGATTTTCAGACCAATGATATATAGTACCTTTCTTTAATAATTTTTTAAAAGGTGATGTAAGCAATGAAAAATTTCTCACAAATTTTCTGTAAAAGCTAGCAAGACCTAAGAAAGAATGTAATTCATGCACATTTTTAAGTATCGGCCAATTCAAAAATTTGCTTCTATCTTTTTAGGATCAACTTTAATACCTTCAAATGAAACAATATGTCATAAGTATTCAATGTGGGTTTGGAAAAATTCACTCTTTTCAGGATTAGCATATAACTGATTCTCTTTCAATAATTTGAAAACCAAGGATAAATTTTCATAATGCTCGTTTTCATTTTTACTCAAAACCAATATGTCATCAAAGAAAACAATGATACAATGCTAATACTTCAAAAATATGTGATTCATCATATGACTGAATGTGGCTGGTGCATTAGCTAAACTAAAAGGCATAACAAGGAATTCGTAATGTCCAAATTGAGTCCTAAATGCAATTTTGAAAATATCATGTGTCCAATCATACTTGATGGTATCCAGATTTAAGATCTATCTTACTAAATATTGTAGCCCCTTGTAGTTTATCCATGAGGTCGTTTATCCTAGAGATCAGATATCTATTCTTGACAGTGATCTTATTTAGGGCACGATAATCAATGCATATCCTATATGTGTTATTTGTATTCTTGACTAATAAGACAAGTGCACCAAAAGGAGAACTACTGGGCCTAATGAGTGCTCGGGTTAACAATTCTTCAACTTGGGTTTGAATTTCTTTCTGTTCGATTTGATTATGTCGATAAGGTGCTTTACATGGTGGTTGAGATCCAGGAATTAAGTCTATTTTATGATCTTCAGGATGTGTGGGTGGTAATCCAGGGGGTAAGTCAACAACAAAACAATCTTTAAATTGTGAAAGAAATTGTGCGTACCTAGGATGCATTTGATTTTTCTTAACTTCAACTTCATTCACCCATATTAAGTATGATTTGCTACCTTTTCTTAATGTGCGTTTAGCCTATGTATGACTAAGCAATGGAAAATTATCAAGGGTGTGCATACCATGCAATGGGATTTGTTTCCCATTGATAGAATGAATCTTCATTGAATGTGTGGAATAATCTATATTGGGATTATATTGATGACGCCAAGGCATTCCTAAGATAATGTCAATAGATTGCAAAGGCATAACTAAGAAATTTCTACGTTCAGTATAATCACCAATTTTAATTTCTAGGTCATACACTTCTTGTGTTCCATTGTATTTAGTGCCTAAGAATGCACCCTTGATGCGACAATGAGTCAAAATAGTATGTAAATTCAATTCTTTGACCAATTTTGTAGAAATAAAATAATGTGTGCTCTCATCATCATGTAAAACAATATTTTCTCTACCATGCACAAGACATTTCATCATTAATAAAGAATGAGGATTTTGCATACCTAGTAAAATATCTGAAGTAGTACCAATATGGTCATCGTCTTCTGTGAAATCTAGCATTTTTTCATGATCTTCATCTTCAGTCGCTCCCAAATAGTTGATGTGAACAGTTGGCTTTTTGGATTGACAATTAACCACTAGATGTCTAGGTTGATGGCACTTATAGAAGACTATGGATTTGGCTTTGGAAACATTATTGGTAATAGCGGGGAGTTTAGGAATGTTGAGATTTGGCTGGAAAGATGGCTTAGGATTTGGATTTGTTTTTTATGTTAAATCAACGTGTTGTGTCCAAGATTTACGGAAAGAAGATGGAACAAGGCAGTTTTGATTGAATCTTTGAAAGTTAAAATTAAATTTCTTTGTTCCAAAGTTATCGTTAGTTGGGAATTGTTGTGGTTGCTTCTCTCATCCTCAAATTTTGTCTTCAACATCATGGGCCAAGGAAATCGCATCCTTGAGAGTCATTGCCATGAACATGTTCACTTCCGCATAGAAGTGACCAAGCAAACGAGACATAAACTTTCGCTTATGGGTCGCCTCAAGTACATCTTTGGGCATTTGAAGTTGCAATAAGGCATTCTAAAAACACTCGATATATTGTGAAATAGGCTCACGATCTCTTTGTTGCAGAAGATCCAACTGTTTGATTGCTTTTTCATGGAATTGAGGTGGAAGAAAATTCAGTAAAATTTTCTTTTAAAAAGTCGTCCAAGTAGTAGGACAATCAATACTTTTGCAGACAACAATCCACCATAGTGATGCTCTATCCAATAAATGATTTGTGACACACTTGAGTTTGTCTTTCTCGGCACACTGTTCTTCATGGAAATAATCATCAAACTGAGTGATAAAAGCGAGAATAGTCTTTCCATTGCATAATCCATTCAAAGTATGGAATTTCAAATTTCTTTTACTTATCTTGGCTTCTTTTCAGATAGATTGTGCTTTGAGTGTCGCATTAATCTGTTAGAAATCAAGCTCACCGTCAGTGTGTCTTCATCTATGACCGACATCTATGACAGCTAGTGTGTACAGCTGTCTACATGTGACTACATTAAATAAGTCGGGTTAATAGTCAGTCAGTGACCTGACTAGAGTTAGTCAGTCTAGTCTACATTTACACTAGGTCACTTTATCTTGTAGTGTGTGTATGTGCTTTTCAGTTTAGTGTGTGGAAATGAAGGAATGAACTTGAGAGCCTGAAGGCTCATGGATATGGAGTCTTTCCCTTTCTCTCTCTCTACTCTTAGAACATGGTATCAGAGCTTCATCCATGAGGCTGTGGGAGAATGGGCATGACAACTTGCAGTGCAAAGGAGATGGAAGTAAGGAATGAGGAAGAAGCTGGACACTTGCAAATGAAGCTATATTCAAAGGAAGGAATCAGCGTGGACTACCTTCTGAAAATCGTGGACTGCCTCCTGAAAATCAGTAACCTGTGTCTGAAAATCGTGGACTGCCTCCTGAAAAACAGCAACCTGTATCTGAAATCTGCGCCTGTTGATCTGAATGGACAGCAACCTCTATTTGAAAATCTGCGCCTGCTGATCTGAATGGACAGCAACCTGTATCTGAAAATCTGCGCCTGCTGATCTGAGTGGACAACAACTTGTCAATCTTCAGTGGGGCACCTGGACAAGGTTCATAGAGCATATATGCTCACTATTGAAGGTATTTGAAGTGTGCAAGGAGTAAATGCTTGTGTGGGAGCTCTGTTATGAGCTGAAGACCTGTAATCATTTCTGAACTGCTGTAAACATGAATGGACAGCATGCATTTAGTCATTACTGACACACAGGAGCCTTGTACTACACTCAGAAGGCATCTTTGGAGCACAAGAATGTGTCAAAGCATGTATACATTGGATCAAATGTCTTCGAGCTGAGATCTCTTGCTCAGAATACTCAGATCTGAAAATCAATGACAGGCTGAAAACTGTCATACACAGTTGCTCAGAATACTCAGATCTGAAAATCAATGACAGGCTGAAAATTGTCATACACAGTTGCTCAGAATACTCAGATCTGAAAATCAATGACAGGCTAAAAACTATCATACACAGTTGCTCAGAATACTCAGATCTGAAAATCAATGACAGGCTGAAAACTATCATACGCAGTCAATGACAAGTACTGTGCATTACTGAAGCAATACAGGTCATCTTGGGGGTTCCATCATCTATATGAACTAGCCTATACATGCTAAATGCATGAAGAATTGAAGCAAGCAATGAGCATCATTGAAAACTGAATTTTGAAGCTGAAATAAATGCAGTTACACTATCCTGGTTAATTACAAACAGCTCATGAGGTTTATGCCATTGGTCAATGAAGACAGGTTGTCTATGCCTACTCAGATGCTCATGTATTGAACTTGCCACTACAAAGTAAATATATGATATGGTCAAAAGACATTTTGGAGCTACTTGGAGCTTGGTATGCTGAATTCTGGTTGACTGTAACCTGAAACTGAATTTGTTGACACACTCAGTTTTGGACTTGAAATTGCTGCTGGTTACTCACAGTTTACAGTTTTTAGACTGCATGTATGTACCCTGGCAGTGAGGTTACATAAGCTTAAGCTGAAGCAAACATATAGCTTATGTATTGACAGTTATATCTACAGTTGAGACCACTTGTTTGAGGGTTGTTTTGGGGTGTCAGTGGGCTGAAATACCCTAGTTTTTTTCTGCAATTTAGTGCAGAAAATTGTCATAAACTGTTACTGACTGAACTTAGTCAGTCATACTTATTGGACTGCAGGGAGTCAGGCACTTGATAGACAGTCTATTGCATCATGGCTAATGTACATGGGACTGACAATATCACTCAGATAGTTGGAGAGAAGTTGGATAATAAGAACTTTACATTATGGAAATTCAGAATGAAAAACTTTCTAGTTGGCAGAGGTTATTGGGATTTATGTACAGGAGATGAAGTTGCTCCTGAGTTGCCTGCACACAATCCAACAAATGAACAGAAAAGAGCCTACAGGCTATGGAATGAAAGAGCATGCAAGGTGCTGCATTGGTTTTCCTTAAGTATATCTGATGCTATGGTAATTCAAATCACTGGATGTGAGACTCCGAAGGATGCTTGGGACATACTAATGAAAAATTATGGAATCATGACACATGCAAGAAAGATCTAGTTGAAACAGTAGTTCAACAACATGTCTAGGAATGGCAAGAGCATCCAGACGTATACCACGGAGATTAAGACCATAGTTGATCAACTTGCTACTATTGGCTCAAGTGTATCAGAAGATGATATGATTGCTGTTGCTTTGAATGGCTTAGGCAAAGAGTACAAAGCTTTTGACCCTTCCATTTCTGTCAAGGAAGAGCCCCCTAGCTGGGAAGAGCTAGTTGCTTTGTTGCTGCATGAGGAAGTAAAACTTGGTTTGAATACAGGTTCTAGTGCATCTCAGAGTAGAGACACTGTGTTGTACTCTAGCCAGCGTGGCAGAGGATCTAGAGGTCGTGGTTCATTTCGAGGTTGTGGTGACACTCGTAATACTTATGGACATCAGCAGCAGCAAAGTTATTGGCATGGTGCCAATACACAGGACCAGCGAGGATTTGGTGGTTTTAGAGGCAGGGGGAGATCACCTCGAGGAAGAGGCGGTGGATCTGGATCTTGGAAGTCTACTGATCAGTCCAACAAGGACAAGGACTGTCATTATTGTGGTAAGTATGGGCACATAGCCAAGGAATGTTACAAAAAGCAGAATGACATGAAGACAAAAGGGAAACAGCATGGGCATTATGCATCCTCTAGTGGTGGTCAAGATGATCAGGTTGATAGACTCTTTGCCATGCAGCATGTGTCCAAGACTGCGTCAAGGCAGAACAGAGATGACAGGTGGTACATTGACTCTGGTGCGTCAAACCACATGACCCCGCATGGAGAGTGGTTTGATGAGATGGTTGCAGGTACACATGGTCATGTATGTACTGGGGATGATACCCAACATGACATAAAGCATAAAGGGATTGTTCCATTGATGATGCCTGATGGCAAGAAGAAAGGCCTGCATGATGTCTTACATGTACCGACCATAACAAAGAATTTGTTGTCTGTGGGTCAAATGGCAGAACAGAATCTGCAAGTGAGGTTTAACAAGGATGGATGTTTCATTGAGGAGTATGGAAATGGCTACAAGCTAATTGCCAAGGGCAGAAGGGATGGCAGGATGTTTACTTTGGAAGCGACCATTCCTGAACTTAAAGCAGCTATGTTTGCTCATGATGAGAGTGCCATTCGGGTTGTAGAGATTTGGCACAAACGGATTGGACATGTCAATGTACAAAAGCTGAAATCTATGTAGCAAAAAGAAGTAGTACTTGGATTACCTAAATTCAAGTATAATGATTTTGGTCATGTATGCCCTGCATGTCAGTTTGGGAAGTAGGCACGGTTTCCTTTCATGAGACATGTAAAAAACAGCACTAGGCCTTTACAGTTGGTACATTCTGATGTCTGGGGTCCTTCACATAATGCTTCTTTTGGCGGTGCACGATATTATGTCTCATTTATTGATGATTTCAGTAGGTACCCTTGGCTTTATATCTTAAAACATAAGGATGATGTGTTTGATGCATTCAAAGACTTCAAGAAACATGCTGAAAATGAATTGGGCTGTTACATATCATGTTTGAGATCAGATGGAGGAGGTGAATATGTCTCAAACTACTTTGACAGGTGTCTTGCTAAACATGGGATCAGAAGACAGCTCACATGCAGTTATACATCACAGCAAAACGGTGTTGCAGAGAGGAAAAACAGGGTTTTGATGGAGTCACCTAGAGCTATGCTAAATGAAAAATGTCTGCCAAATGGTTATTGGACTGAAGCAGTGGTGACTGCTGTATATGTGCTGAATCGAACCCCTACAGCAGGGATTCATGATGTCACTCCGTATGAACGACTGTATGGTCATAAACCTGATATTTCACACTTGAAGGTATTTGGCAGCATTGCATATGTGCATATACCGGATGAGAAGAGGAAGAAATTGGATCCTGAGGCAGTGAAAAGTGTGTTTATTGGATACACACAGGAACAGAAAGCTTATAAGTGTTATGTACCTTCTACGCATGAGACACTCATAAGCAGAGATGTGGTATTTGATGAGTTAGCATCTTGGTATGGGAATCCTGTTGCAGTGCCTACTGATGGCTCACCCAGTTTGAGTCATGCTGAAAATACTCCTGCAGAGAGTACTTCCATGACTGGTCAGACAGGTGATGTATCATCTACAGTGAGTCCTTGGACAGGACGATTACAGAGTCGCACTACTGCATCCACTGACACGGATATGTCAGTGAGGGGGAGAACAGATAAGGGAAAAGAAAAGGTTTTTAAGATGTAACAGGTCCACTCACTGCAGGTTATGATTCATCTAGCAGTGACAGCTTAGATAGTGAGTTGGGGATTCCGTCTGTTATGATGCTAGGTGCTAGATAGAGCTGTTATGTGCCACCTCATGAGAGGCAAGCTCACAGTGAGCCACAGCTTAGGAGATCAGAGAGGGTCAGACGACCTGTTGACAGGTATACTTACACTGGATATTCAGCCCGTCATTATGCTTATATGACGAAAGTAACATGTTTTAGAGAACCAAGTAAGTTTGATGAGGCAGTTTCAGATGAGAATTGGCGTGCTGCTATGGATGAGGAATATTCAGCTTTGGCTGAAAATTGTACATGGGATTTGGTACAGTTGCCTCAGGGCAAAACACCTATTGGATGCAAGTGGGTGTATAAGGTAAAATGTAAATCAGATGGATCATTGGAAAGATATAAGGCCAGGCTGGTTGCAAAAGGGTATGCGCAACAGTATGGTCTTGATTATGAGGAGACTTTCAGCCCTGTAGCAAAGATGGCTACAGTTAGAACTGTGATTGCTTTGGCAGCGGCTAGAGGCTGGAAACTATGGCAGATGGATGTAAAGAATGCGTTTTTCAATGGAGAATTACAGGAAGAGGTTTACATGGAATAGCCTGAAGGCTATGTACATCCAGAATTTCCAGCACATGTATGTCGGCTGAAAAAGGCATTATATGGGTTGAAACAGGCACCCAGAGCATGGAATGCTCGCATCAGCAGTTATTTACAGCAACATGGTTTTCGATTGGGAGATGCTGATCATAGTCTGTTTGTGAAAAAGACAGATAATGGCTATGTTTTCCTAGTTGTCTATGTTGATGACTTAATCATTACAGGAGATGATGAAAATGGGATTGCTGAAATAAAGACATGTTTACAGAATGAATTTAAGGTCAAGGACCTTGGAGAGTTGAAATACTTTTTGGGGATTGAGGTTGTCTCTACACCTCGAGGCATATGGCTGCTACAGAAGCAGTATGCTCATGACATGTTACAGAAATATGGTATGGCTTATTGCAAGCCTATGGATACGCCTTTGGAGCAGAATGTCAAGCTACAGATTGATGTTGGGACAGAGATTGAGAATGTTACTATGTACAGACAGATGGTAGGCAGCTTGATCTATCTCACGATCACTAGACCTGACTTGAGTTATGCTGTGGGGCTGATCAGTCAGTTCATGCAGAAGCCTCGCAAACCACACTTGGATGCAGTCAGAAGAATTCTGATATATGTAAAGGGTACCACAGATCATGGGCTGTTTTATGCATATGGGAAAACCCTTGACTTGATGGGGTATACTGATGCTCACTGGGCTGGTTGCACATATGACAGGAGGTCAACCAGTGGCTATGCATTTGGATTGGGTAGTAGCATGATCAGTTGGCAGAGTAAGAAACAGCCTACAGTTGCATTGTCTAGTACGGAAGCAGAGTATCGTGGTGTGGCCTTAGCGGCCTGTGAAGCTAAGTGGTTACAGAAGTTAGTGAATGACTTGGGAGTACACTTGGATAGCAAAGTCAAGCTGTACTGTGACAATTTGAGCAGTGTTATGTTAGAAAGCAATCCTGTTTATCATGCAAGATCAAAACACATTGAGGTTCACTACCATTTCATCAGGGAAATGGTTTTAGCAGATCAGATTGACTTGGAGCATGTGAAGACTGAAGACCAGGTAGCAGACATCTTTACCAAATCACTTGGTAAAGATAAGTTCATTCACTTTAGACAGCTACTTGGAGTGATGAAGATGATTTGAGTTTCGTTTTTGAGATTGAGGGGGAGTGTTAGAAATCAAGCTCACCGTCAGTGTGTCTTCATCTATGATCGACATCTATGACAGCTAGTGTGTACAGCTATCTACATGTGACTACATTAAAAAAGTCGGGTTAGTAGTCAGTCAGTGACCTGACTAGAGTTAGTCAGTCTAGTCTACATTTACACTAGGTCACTTTATCTTGTAGTGTGTGTATGTGCTTTTCAGTTTAGTGTGTGGAAATGAAGGAATGAGCTTGAGAGCCTAAAGGCTCATGGATATGGAGTCTTTCCCTTTCTCTCTCTCTACTCTTTGAACATGATCATGTTAGCTATATATAGACAGACTATATATACCATTTTTCTTTAAGTTTTGATGTGACAGATATACTGCTTACATCCCAAGTTCAGTTGAAGGAATTTCTTGGAGATTTTATCTTTTGCAGTGATGTTGCTTATCCTTATTTTACATGTTGTGTATTTAGGAGTGATAAAGCTCTTTTGATGCCTCTGAATAGGCTGTTGTAATTCAGGAGTGATGTAGCTCTTGAGTGTTGTAGCTCCTTCTCCATTGATGTTTGATGCCTATGAATAGGCTCTTGTAAGTTCAACTTTGTAATTTTATATTTTGAATATTAATATAACAGTAGGCCTAAAAAGAGCTGTGGGTTTTTCCCTTGAGCCCCCAAGGGTTTTTTCATCCATAGTAAGGGACCTTTATTTGAGCGGGGGTGTTAGCTATATATAGTCTGTCTATATATAGCGCCCCAGGTCCCCTCTATATGTTCCTATCATGTGTGCTCAGTTGATACACTTCTGGGGTTCCACCTCCAATGTCTCATATCTCTCTTCTCTCCTCTCTTCCTTTCGTCTCTCATCTTCCTTACAGTTTCCAACACATCATGCATTGTATAACATCTTCGGGTTGTGGTCCATCTTGTTCGGCAGTAGATTGTTGAAGAGTGGTCAGTTGAGCTTGCAAACTTTGACGTGCTCTTCGTTCCTCTTGAAGCTGCATCATAATTAGGTCCAATTTTTGCTCCATCATTGGCTCTGGTAAATCACCTTCGACCATAAAATCTTCCATATTTTGATCGGTCATCCTGCAAAATTTCAAACAACCTTACACACTCAAAATTTTGTTAGCAGGATGAGCGTAGCTCAAAGTCGGATTTACAAGGCTTGCTCTTTTTTTTTAATGGCTTTTTTTTTGCGATCTTTCTTCTTTGCGGATGCGGAAGTTCATGAAGTCCTTTGATGATGAATGCTTTTCCCGTGTAGACTACGTATAGCAATCTACTTGCTGGAAATTATCTCTATCACAATACGAGTGTGAACAGAGGCTTGTAAGGAGGTTGGAAACGAGTTCGAGATTGATCCAGTGTGAACGTCGGCTATGGAAAAGATTTAAGCTTGGATTCTTGAAACTTTAGTAATAGCTTAAAACCTTAAGCTTTAGCTTTTAGAAAAGAAAGCTTTAACTAATGATTTGAACTGCACCGGGATGAAGGGATGAAAGTATGCTGACGTCGACGTCGCCGCTAGGGAGTGCATACTGCCACCATCGACGTTGAATTCTTGGAAGGTTTAAGCTTTACTTAAGATTTTTTTAAGCTTAATCAACTTAAACTTTATAAAGCTTCTTCTTTGTTCTCTGTTTTAACCAAAAGACTTACAAAGGATCTTCCCGGGTGGTCCTCTGCCAGTAGAGACAGGTTCTTCGTGATCCAACAACGCAACAGGGGATTCTTCACTGCTAGGAACACACTAGTATTGATGGATTATTGTGAGATTGACTGTAGAGCCCGTTTGTTCCAAGAGCTTTGCTTTCATGCGAGATGGTAAGTGATTGGAAGCCCTTGATCTCAGCTTCGCTCTGATACCACTGGTGCGCAGATCGGATGCTAGATGTGTACGTCGTGAGTGCCGAAAGGTCCACAAGAACAAAGAACTCTACTTTAAGCTCAAAAATCAAGAGAATAAACTTGCATGACATGAAGCAAAGAGACCAATTGGATACAATCTCCCCTCCATGCCTTATGTGAGCACTCCACAAGGCATGTATTTATAAATTTATTCATCTTAAAGCTAAAAAATAGCCCAATTTTACAATTAGCATGCTTTTGTCTTTTGTGTTTGCTTTTATCCAAATAAAGAATAAAGCGGTTCGGCACCCCAAGAGTCCATTATGCCCAAATATTGGTCCAATAATGAAATATTTAAACCGTGCGTCCAGATGCATACAAAATAATAAATGTCTGTCAAGCACTTTGATAAATAAGTTCGCCTAAATAAATATTAGCACCATGCCTTTAATGATAAGGCGTGCGCCCATCAAAAATAATAATTTCTTCTAGGTAATCTGGATACACGCTATCGCTCAAAGCTTCCCAATGCCACCGTTGCCTACTCTACACATCAACTGAAGCATTCACAATTGTTAGAAAATAATAAAATTAAACCGAAAAAAGTGAATACCTACTAGTAGTCTTCAGCTATAAAATAAATAAATAGGTTGGAACTCTGTCCTAACCTTAATTTAATACGAGTGCGCACTCTAAACTCATAAATTTCCATTAATTTAAATATGTATTTTGTAGAATCACCTGCTATGGAATCACCCACGTGCACTTTAAATTAACATGACATCCGAAAAATGGATAGGCATCTCTGTCAATTTCTCACCCAAGGAATCCACCTCGTGTACGAGCCCCAGCAAATAAATATAGTTTTATGGAATCCACCGCAAAACCTCACGAAATCCAACGTGGAATATGCCTCTTGGCATCATTTCTTAATAAATAGATAGAGAAAAATAGCAACAAACAGAGGAAAATGGGTTTTTTTGCTACAAATAAATAAGGAAAAATATCATGAGTGTTTGTGAATGTATAGTAGTGGTGAAGCATGAGGTTTAGCCTTAGGTTGCCCTATCTCTTTGTCAAAGTTCGTGATTTATTGATTTTCATACATCAAAACATGACAAAACGAACCCCTACACCTATGCAGCGGAAGCAATACCTAAAAGTAGGGGGTGGGGTGTTTGAATGACATGATTTGGGTGTTGTTTATTGCTGATTTTGTTGATGTATATATCATGATATAGGGTTCTTTGTATTTTAATTAAGAGGATAGTACCATGAGCATTGTCTTGGTGCTATAATTACACCGTCGCAACGAGTTAATGAGTGAGCATTGGAAAGCCTGGTTGTGCACGACATGTTTATGATAGAAAATTATGTTTGAGCACATTAGGATCATCCACTTTGCATATGCATATCAACCATGGTATCAGAATATGAAGAATTGGATGCATAGTGCCCTGTTTTCCGTTATGATGACCTACGCTTGAGTGTATGAGACAACCTAAGCTGTAAGTTAGTCAATCGTTTTCTTGGAAAATTATTTGGTAATGACACATGGTATGTCCTAGAATACATTCAAAATGAAAGAGTGGAGCTTGTATCGTGTGTTTTATATGTTGAGATAGTGCATCTTGGGGCCAATCCCCTTGATGTAGGAGAGCTGCAGTGGAGCTGTGGCAGCAGCCGAGAGGTGTTTCCCTATGTTTGTGCTACGAGGTATTATGCCTATATATTATGGGATCTCCCTCTAAGGAGAAGAGATGGTGAACGTTGGACTAGGACTCAATATAAACGCAAAACCGATTAGTATAGAGTGAATCTCAGAAGCTCCTGGCCCGCGAGAGCATGTGGTGGGGTTGTCTGTTGTGTGCATGAGGTTTGGCTAGTGCCATAGCCAATGCGAGCCCATTTTAGGTCCCATCAGTGGTGCATTTGCTAGGAGCTGCCTAGAAGTGGTGGTTTCCGAATCTAGGTCGTGAAAGGACCTATGTTTATCATGTCCATTAGGAGTGTGCTAAGCTGCCCATAAAATGGGGTTCGTTCAAGGATGGAAAACCTTGGCTTTCCCTATACAAACTTACTGACGGACTTAGTAAGTTATGTAGAGCATGAGTCCTCTACAGCAGATAATTTAGGTGACGAGAAGAGTAACCAGTTAGTGGTTATCCTGCCCTCTAATGCGATGGCATGGGCCGAGGTTCGCCTTGGTGTGGTCTCTACCCAAGAGAAATCATGTATAACCATCCATCAACCTAGAGGGCATGGGACCAGTATGTTGGAAGCTATGATAGTCATGGCATCAACAAGTGATTATGCTAAAGCCATAGTGCCAAGGGAAAAACTCAACATACAGTGGAGTGCAGTTATAGCTGAAACATCCCATGTG
Source organism: Lygodium microphyllum (assembly GCF_053477565.2). NCBI lineage: Eukaryota > Viridiplantae > Streptophyta > Polypodiopsida > Schizaeales > Lygodiaceae > Lygodium > Lygodium microphyllum. The sequence goes on along the minus strand of NC_141158.1, from coordinate 48,034,687 downwards.
GTGGGGCATCGTGCCAAAATTTTAGGTATCACAAGGATGTTAGAAGCCCTAGTTTTAAAGGGAAAACCATTGCTTAAGAGGCATAGTCCCCAGGTCCTAAGTGCTAAGGATAATTTTTCTTTGATGAGGGGAAAAATCTCCTAGATAAAGCCATCATGGAACTCCCTAGGAAGGGGCAAGATATGGAAGATCCTCTAAGAAAGGATTTGAATGACATGTTAAGTGCTATAGGACTCCCTCGACCACTTTATGAGTTGGAAAAAAGGGATGTTAAGGATAATATTAACCTCCCTACACCAGTAAAGGTGGAAATGGAAGAGGTTGGAGACCCTAAGACACTGTGGTTAGGTTATGATTACGAGGATTTTAATGCCCTAGTGATGATCCGGAAGGAAAGGACTAAATGCCCTCCTCCTTATAGGGATCTCCCAGTGTTTCATGGGCTGGTTAATGAGGATCGGATGGTGCATTTACGAGAATACGGCCTAACTTGCCTTGCAAGTGGGTTCAATGATATTCATCGGATGCTTGCATTTTCTAGCACCCTAAAGGGAGAAGCTATACTGGAGCCTCCCAAGAGGGTCAATTAAATCATTTGAGGAGCTATGCAATAAATTTTTAGATGAATATGAAAATAAGGTGCATATGACCCAAGTTTTAGGGCAACTTATGCAGATTAGACAAGAGTCCTATCCTTCTATTAAAGAATACACTAGAGCCTTTGACGATATTCTGAGGCTTTGGCCAAGAAGAGCTACTGCATTGCTAGGGGATGTGCTATGTGAGCTCTTTTTAAGTAGCTTAAAGATTAACATGCAAATCCAAGTGGGAATGCGGAATCCTAAGTCGTTAAGGGAAGCAAAGATGCATGCCGTTGATTATGTGGGACATATTCAGAGATGTTGGGAAAACATTTGGAGTTTTCCCCGCTCAGTACAAGTGCATCCTAGCTTCCGACCATTTCTACAAGGAGACAACTTACTTGTTGATACCAAGGAAGCCTATGAGGGGAGCCTTGGTAGCCAAAATCTCCAAGCAGAAAATGGAAATAGTAGGGATAATATACCCCTTGGGGATGAAAATATTCCAAGCGCAGTAAGTCCCATCAAGGCTTGCAATGCTCCCATGAGAGGTAGTTGCGAGGGCAACATTGATAGGACCATCGGGCCTATGAGTATGGATAAGTGTGATATGAGTGGTCCTAGTTGTGCTGCTAGTAAGGCTCTTGAGAAGCCTTTTCAGTTTAATGATGAATCATGCTTTCGAGTAGATGCTATTCCTTTTAGTAAAAGCATGGTTCATATGGCTAAGCAAGAGTGGACAAAGGCAAGTGAAGCTATCTCATATGAAGAAGATGCATGATGCCAAAGGTTCCCCTATGCTCAATAGAAGTCATAAGGATGTGAGGCCATCTGGCTATAGAAATAAATCCACAGTGAGTCCATTGGACCAATGTGGGCAGTGGAGGCAGCCTAAGAATGTAAGAAGGGATGTGAGATGGGTTTGGAAACCCAAGATCTCTCAAAATGTAGCTGGTGCATTAGATACAATGTGAATAACACCATGCGGATATATTGTGATCAATTCCCACATAGGTGTAATAAAAGGCCATAATGATATATCTGACAATATGCACCACTCTAGGATACAGTTATGTGATGGGTCTCGGATTGAAACCCTACCTAGTTTGGGTTGCAACATTGACTTATGTCAAAACCCAAATAGGGAAGGTTCGAATGAGCACCAAGCTGTGATTCTTTCTGCAAAAGGAGCCTCTAAGCCGCTTCAACGACCAATTCATTTGGATGACAATAAATGTGGGACATGCGAGCCCAATGATGTCATTCACCTAGCCAATGGTACCCAAGGAAGGATAGGACATATCGAGGTTATATTAGTAGAAAGGCTTGGGCTAGTGGATTTACAAAAGCCCAAGATCAAGCCTTGAGCTGTATGGTATGAGTAGCATGGGGCTAGCCATCCTATTCTATGCTATTCTTGGTACCTTGGTTAGTTTGATAGGATGTGATGTATATGCCAAGGAGACCATGTATTGCATGGATTAGAATGACCTATCTATTTTAGGCTAGGAAGGCTAGTTGCTTTGGATATTATGATCAGACTACATTAGGCCAAGAGGGCGCGTTAGGTTGCTATGAAATGCTTGATCTCTTTAGGCCAAGAGGGCCATCTGTCTCTTTTGTGTGGGTGCTTTTAATAGTTTTGTGTTTTAGTGTTGTACCAAACATGGTTGATGAAGTGCTTGGAGGGAGCCTTTTGTCACGTTGAAGCCCTATCTACGTGATATCTCTCCTTTATGAGTACTTGTCTTTTCATGATATATGTATCTATGTACATGTGAGGGATTCCTTTTCTTATTGGGGACCAGCAATCAAGGCATGAAGTCCCAGCTTTAGATTAGTATGTCATCTGAGGGGGGTCTAAGTAGTCGTTGCCTCCTATAAACGCATTATTGGGCACTGAAAGACCTGTTTTAGTAGGAAGTTTTAGTGACCTTGTTCTGTTGACCTGCTAGGTAGCCGTTCTAGGAGTTCCTGTTAGTGTGAGGCAGTTAGAAAAGCCTGCTAGACAAAATGATGATACAAAGAAGCAAAACCTTAAATATCTGAAAGAAAATATATGAATATACGGAGGTGTGTAAAAAGGGTTTATAACCCCTATAAAAATAGAAAAGGAAAGAAATAAATATCCTTGAGTAATTGTTCATCGCCTTACGAAGGCCTGGTAGGTTCTTGGGGACGAGTCAGACCCGGGGACAATGCCTTGTCTTCCTAGGGGTGGCATCTAGCTGAAAATAAAAATAAGAGAAGGTTGGAGCAAAAATAAAAGTGAGTGTTAGAAAAGAATTACGTGTCGCCTTGTGAGGACTTGGTAGGTTCTTGGGTACCGAGACAAGACCTGAGGCCAACCGACCTAAGGCCGATGCCTTGTTCTCCTTGGGTCACTATGTTCAGCTCCCTCCTTTTTACATGCCCAATCCCTTGCCTAAAATGACAATGTGCTAAAAGATAATACCTCTTGATCAGGTTATAGGAGTCCTCGCCTAGGGGAAGCTCTTAGTTGAGTTGTCCTTAGTTAGGTAGGTAGTTCAGACTACCACTTAGGATGAACCCTTTGATAGTTCTTTTTAGCTTGGCCGTGTTGGAGCAGCAAGTTAGTGACTAGCTCTGGTGTCTTATCAGATTGTTCTAGGCCTACTCCTTGTGGATTTCATGCCTTGGTTTTGTCAGGGAGTAGGGTGAGAGCTGTGATGTGTTTGGTTGTGTATCTATTTTGTATCAGCTTGATGCTCTTTGTGGTTGTGTTTATGTGCAGATATGTTCGTGGGATTCGATGAGCTAAGTCACCCTATCCCATGGTTGCCAATGAGAGCTAGATTTCAGGATCCAATTTGGACCCGTTCTTAGAGCGTTGAAGCCCATTTTGGAGCCAAAAAGTGCCCGAGAGGGGTTAAAGAGCCAATTTCTATGAAAAATCAAACCATAGCGGATGGCTGAGCTAGAGATTTCCTAGATGCTTTTCGACATCAGGAATCCAATGCAAGTCTCGGTTCATTTGACCTCCCATTTAATCCCTGCAAGGTTTGGCGTTATAAAGAGACTACTGGATTGGGAAGCTGTAAAGTGTGTGGAAGAGGCCAACTTGATGGAGTTTGATGCCACAACGTCATCTGTCTAGTTGGATTGCGAATCGGAGTTCGTTTAGGCCTTCAAAATTGAAAAATCCACTTGCGGTACAATGTGAATACAAAAAGATGAACCGGTTATTTTAATGTTTTAAACCTAAGGCTTAATAAAAGCCTTGAAACTAATGCAAAGACTATCGAACAGAGGGAAGCGTCAATGTGCCTCCTCATTTTTGCTTGATGCCTCTCTGATTCAAACCCATTTGGAGAGAGAGAGGGAGAATCTCGATCAAGGCAAAGAGAGAAACAAGATGGCTGTAAGCTTGCCCGTTTTAATGGAGGATTTAAAAATCTCATTTTTTAGTCTTTCTCTCTCCTCCCTCTCTCTCCTGCAAGGGGCAGTTCCTGTGCATGAAGAATAATGAAGACTAGTTGATGAATCCTTGTCCCGAATTGCTTCCAAATCGACTTGGGACTGGAGATGGATGATTGGAGATGGACTGAGCATTTATGGTGGAATGTTCTACTATTCCGAATCCAGTTTTAGAAACTGGCAACCATAAAAAAATCGATAATTCTATTTTATAAAGGAAAAATTCTTATTTTTTAGGTTTTTTACAAACATGCATTACTTAAAACCTGAAAAACATGCATTTTACAAAGAAAATGGGGTTTTTTGTCATTTTGGGTTAGATAAAAATGATGCATGAGGGATGAAATGTGGAAAATGGGTAATTCTTAGTTGTCATAATAAAAAAAACTAATAAATGCTCTATTTTCTTGATAAATTAATAGAACAAATAGTAAAATATAAAAAAATAGATTTTTTGTGAAAAATAAATAAGCAAAAATATCATGATTGTTTGTGAATGTACGGTAGTGGTGAAGCATGAGGTTTAGCCTGAGGTTGCCCTATCTCTTTGTCAAAGTTCGTGATTTATCGATTTCCGTACATCAAAACATGACAAAATGAACCCCTACACCTATGCAACGGAAGCAATACCTAAAAGTAGGGGGTGGGGTGTTTAAATGATGTGATTTGGGTGCTGTTTATTGCTAATTTTTCTAATGCATATCATGATATAGGGTTCGTTGTATTTTAATTAAGAGGATAGTAGCATGAGCGTTATCTCGGTGCTATCCTTACATCGTCGCAACGAGTTAGCGAATGAGCATTGGAAAGCCTAGTTGTGCACGATACATTTATGATTGAAAATTATGTTTGAGCACATTAGGATCATCCACTTTTGCATGTCCATATCAACCATGGTATTAGAATATGAAGAACTGGATGCATAGCACTTGTTTTCCATTATGATAACCTACGCTTGAGTATGTGAGATGACCTAAGCTGTAGGTTAGTCCATCGTTTTCTTGGGGAATTACTTGGTAATGACACATGGTATCTCCTGGAATACATTCAAAATGAAAGAGTGGAGCTTGTATCGTGTGTTTTATATGTTGAGGCAGTGCATCTTGGGGCCAATCCCCTTGATGTAGGGGAGCTACAGTGGAGCCACAGCAGTCAGTCGAGAGGTGTTTCCCTATGTTTGTGCTACAAGGTATTATGCCTATATGTTATGGGATCTCCCTTTGAGGAGAAGAGGTGGTCAACGTTGGACTATGACTCAATACGAACGCAAAACCGATTAGTGTAAAGTGAATCTCAGTAGCTCCTGGCCCGCGAGGGCGTGTGGTGGGGTTGTCTATTGTGTGCATGAGGTCTAGCTAGTGCCATAGCTAGTGCCGGCCCATTTTAGGTCCCATCAATTACTCATGAATGTATGTGTGCATCATGTGGGTTCAAAATAAGATATTTTTAAAATACCATTTTTATACATTTTTTACATACATAAGGGTGTAATATAAAGGGGTTATTTACAGATTGAATAGAGAAGGGTTATGTTTAATTTAGGAAAATTTCATAGATAAGGATATTTATAAATAGGCCTTGAATGCACGTGATGAAGAGGATATATATGTAGTAACTTCCCCGAGGAGGCGGTACATACCAATTCTACCTTGCACCAAGCATCATAACAAAAGGAATCCCCAACTCACTGTCCAAGCTATCATTGCTGGACAACTCATAACCTACAATAAGTGGACCTATTACATCCTCAAACATCTTTTCTATTCCCGTATCGAATCTCCCCCTCATTGACATGTCTGTGTCAATGGACGTAGGAGTGCGATTCTACAATCGTCTTGACCAAGGGATGAGCCAAGGGCTTACTATAGATGACACATCACCTATTGGACCACTCATAGATGTACTAACTACATGGATATTTTCAGCATTACTAGTGCTGTAGCTGATCCATCTATAGTCACTACAATAGGATTCCCATACCATGAAGCCATCTTATCAAAAACAACATCTCTACTTATCAATGTCTCATGAGTAGATGGCACATAGCATTTATAAGCTTTCATGTCCTGTGCATAACCCAAAAACATGCTCTTGACAACTTTGGGATCTAATTTCTTCCTCTTTTCATCACAAATATGCACGTACACAATGCAACCAAATACCTTTAAGTGCCTAATGTTAGGCTTATGACCATACAACCTCTCATAAGGTGTTACATCATGAATCCTTGCTGTAGAGGTTCTTTTCAGCACATATATAGTAGTCACCATGTTTTATCCCAGTGAGCATTAGGCAAACACTTTTCATTCAACATAGCTCTAGCTGGCTCCATCAATACCCTATTTTTTCCCTTTGCTACACTATTTTGTTGTGATGTATAGCTGCAAGTAAGCTATCTTCTGATCCCATACTTTGCAAGATATCTATCAAACTCCTGTGAGACATATTCTCCATCTCCATCTAGCCTAAGACAAGAAACATAATAGTCCAACTCATTTTCAGCATGCTTCTTGAAATCTCTCAATGTATCAAACACTTCATCTTTATGTCTCAATATGTATAGCCAAGTGTACCTGCTAAAATTATCAATGAGAGATACATAGTAACGAGCACAACCAAATGAAGCATTATGCAACAGACCCCAAACATCAAAGTGTACTAACTACAAAGGGCTCGAACTATTTTTGACATGCTTTATAAAGGGAAACCTTGCCTACTTTTCAAATTGACATGTAGGACATACATGGCCAAAGTCATTATACTTGAATTTGGGCAATCCAAGTACCACTTCCTTTTGCTGCATAGATTTCAGCTTTTGAACATTAACATGGCCAGTCCTCTTATGCCAAATATCAACATCCCATAAAGCACCCTCATCATGTGCAAACATGGTTGCCATAAGTTCTGGAATCGATGCGTCCAAGGTAAACATCGTGCCATCCCATCTGCCTCTAGCAATTAATTTACAACCATTACCATATTCTTCAATAAAGCATACATCTTTGTTAAACCTCACCTGTAGGTTCTGTTTTTCCATCTGTCCAATTGATAAAAGATTCTTTGTGATTGATGGTACATGCACTACATCATGTAGGCTCTTGTTCTTGCCATCAAGCATCATCAATGAAACAACTCCTATGTGCTGAATATCATGCTAGGTGTCGTCCCCAGTACACACATAACCATGTGAACCTGCAACCAACTCATCAAACCACTCTCCGTGGGGTGTCATATGGTTATAAGACCCAGAGTCAATGTATCATCTCTCATCTCTCCTCTGCCTAAGTGCATTCTTGGACACATGCTACATGGCAAACAATATATCACCCATATCATCATGAGCACTACTAGATGATGCATAATTCCCATGTTGTCTTCCTTTAGCTTTCATGTATGCCTATTTCTTATGACAATCCTTGGCAATTTGCCCATATCTACCATAGTAATGACAGTCTTTATCCATGTTGGATTGATCATTTGAATGCCATGATCCACCACCTCTACCACGGGGTGATGCCTCTAAAGCTGCCAGATCCATGCTGGCCCTCTGTATTTGTGCCATGCCAATTATTTTGTTGCTGCTATCCATAGGTATTTTGAGTGTTTGCACGACCTCAAAAAGAGCCATGGCCTCTACTGTCTCTGCCACGCTGGCTAGAATAAAGGATAGTGTCTCTACTTTGAGACGTACTTGAACCTATGTTCAGCCCAAGCTTCACTTCTTCATGCAACAGCAGGGCAAGCAACTCATCCCAGTCAAGAGGTTTAGCTCTAACAGAAAGAGAAGTGTCAAATGATTTATACTCTTTGCCAAGTCCATTTAGAGTGACTGCTATCATATCATCTTCAGACAGTGCAAATCCAATAGTGGCAAGTTGGCCTGCTATGGTCTTAATCTCTGTCGTTAGGCATGGATGCTTCTACCATTCTTAGAAATGTCGTTAAATTGCTCCTTTAATGGTATCTTCTTGGCATGTGATACATTTCCATAGTTCTTCATGAGTATGTCCCAAGCATCCTTCATGGAATCACATCTCGTAATCTATATTGCCATAGCATCAGATATACATAAGGAAAACCAATGTAGCACTTAGCATGCTCTCTCTGTCCACTGTTTATGAGCTCTTCTTTGATCATGTATCAGCAATTCAAACAATTCACGTTCAACTTCATCACTAGTGCATAGATCCCAGTAACCTCTATCGACCAAGAAATTCTTCATACGAAACTTCCACAAGATAAAATTCTTGTTGTCCAACTTTTCACCAAAAATCTTTGTAATGTTATCAGTGCCCTCTGCATTTTCCATGTTGCAACAGACTATGTCTTAACTTCTTGCAAGCCAACAAGTCCAACTGAGTAATTGCAATCTTTGACTCGTTATGACCATTTTCTACAACAAGTTCACTGTTCAAAACATGGTAATTTAGTCCAATACAATCTCATAAGTAACCATCCACTAACATGTGGCCCCACCTGTAGGCACATCAGTCACCACATAAACTATATAGTTGCTTCAACTCTGTCTCATGCAACCTTATTGCTAGAGTACATACATGTAGTCTGAAATATGTAAGTTGTTAGTGACCAATAGCTGATTCACAGATAAAACTGAGATATTTACATGTCATACATGCTCCAAAACTTCATAGACATCTGCTAGTACATGTAGCATGCCAAATATGACCATACGGGCACAAATCAGTACATAACCAGCAAGTACAAGTGTCAAAACTCCTCTTCATAGGTTGCAATTAGAAAATTTTCATCAAAACATAAGGTATCTTAGTCCAACACCTCCTCAAGTCATGTACATATGCTACCATACATGAGAATCAATGCATAAATATGTCAGCTCCCAACAGTGTCCCATCTTCAAGAGGTAGTGTTATACAGTGCATTTACTGTTCATAGCCATCCAAGACCACGTTAAGACATTTGTTTTAATCCAATATATTTTCATTCAATTCCCTTCTTGATCCACAAGACATTTGCAAGCCATATACCAAGTCATATAGTAGACATAAGCTAACCAAAGTCATCTAATGTTTCAAGACCATTAAGTGCTTTGCTACCCACAAATTTCGACAATTTACTAGGTAGTAAAAAAAAACTCTTAGATTTGAGTATTTTGACTAAACATTCCAACTCATAAGTATTACAACCAATTCATATGTCTATATGAGCATATCTTTTCTCCAATGAAGCCTTCTTATCATGTCAAAAGGCTCTGGGTTCTTTCCAATGCCAAGTAGGTGATGCGTACTGTTTGTGTACAATAGTTCAAGCTATATCTCAGATCTATAACTCCTTGTTACATCTTATGGATGAGCTCCCACAAAGGCAATAGCATCCTACAATCTTCAAGCACCTTCCCAAGGGTATAGGCAAGAATTTAATCACTCAATAGCCACTTATATGATGTCTTTGCAATCAATGAAGGTCAACCTGACACATGCGCAGATCATGCAGTCTTTCAAGAAATAATGGCAGCCTGCCTGTGCTTAAAATGCCTTGATCTTCACTTTCTTCAGGTCTTCTTCACTACCTCCTACTCTAGAGAGCCCACCTAGCATAGCTCTGATACCATATTGGAAGAGAGGGAGAGACAAAGAGTGGAGAAAACCATGAGCCTCTAGCTCATCTTCATTGTCCTCTCATTATTCATTCACTTAGTCACACACCGAAAGAGTTACACTAGGTTTGACTAACCATCATCTAACTATGGTTAGGTCAAGTCTACCAACTTATTCAATGATACACACATGTACAATTGTATCCAACTAATGTCAGTAAGTCACACAAACATAAAGAGAGAAGGGGTGGATCTTGATTTCCAGCTTGATTTCCAACACAGAGATTAGGGTCATGGAGCCCAACTAGATCCCAATCTTTCTTTGAGTCATCCGAGCTTGGCTATGTGGTCAAGCTCACTCCAAAGGAAAACTTGGAACGAGCTTTCTCCAAGGAAAACTTGGAAATTTCTTGCTCTGTGTGTGAGGCTCAAGCATATGGCCAAGCTATGGCCCTAAATGAGAGAATAGAACTATATTGGTATTCTCTACCAAAAATCTTGAAATTGAGAACTTGTGAAAGAGTAAAAATAAAAAAGTGAATCTTAGTAAAATGAGAAAATGCTATCCTAGATTCATACCCCATGCTAAGAAGGAAAAATTGAATTTTAAAATTTAAAATTTTTAGGATAATAAACTTCTAAGCTAGGAAATCAAAATCTTAGAATTTAATGGTCAGCTATCAGGGTCATGCACCCCAACTTGATCATAATCTTTCTTTGAGTCTTAGCTTGGCCATGTGGTCAAGATCAAACTTGGAACTATCTTACTTAAAGACAAAGTTGGAATCATCTATCTCTCAATGCTAGTCTTGAGCATATACATCCGAGTTGTGCACTAATGAGAGTGTAGAACTATATTGGTATTCTCTAAACTATCTTGCCTTTTGTGCAAGGCTTGAGCATAGGGCCAAGTTGTGTATCCAAAAGAGGTATCAAGGCCAACCTGTGTATGAAAAAGAGGTTTTAAGATAGAGTTTGAAAAACTATCTTGCACTTAGGGTAGGCAGCTAGATCACATGGGCAAGATCTATAACCAAAGGAATCTCCAAGATAGTATTTTGGAGATCTCTTTGATTGTATATCTTTCCTTCACGGCCTGATGAGAGGGTATAATTATGAGGATTAGAATATATTTCTATTCTCTAAGAAATCATTGATCTTGGTGATTGGCATGAGCACAGACCAAGCTCACATTTCTACAAAGTGCATACTAACACCTTGAGATAGAGTGTGAACTATCTTGCACCTAGTGCTAGGCTTGAGCATAGGGCCAAGCTCTAGGACATAGAGGTCTCTAAGATAAACTAGGAACTATCTCGCACTTAGGTCCTTAATGAGAGAGTGAAACGATTTTGGTATTCTGAATGCCAAGCTTGCACTCAATGACATGATGAAAGAATTGATATTCTCTAAACTATCTTGCCCTCGGTGCAAGGTTTGAGAATAAGGCCAAGTTTTGCATTCAAAAAGATATCCAAGATAGATTTGGAACTTTCTTGCTTCCTACGGAGGTATCTAATTCTCTTTGCTATCTTGTTCTTAGTGTAAGACTTGAGCATAAGGGCAAGCTATGCATCCAATCAAATATGCATGCACTTGGCTTAGTTTTCATCATTTCCTCCAAAATTATTGCCAAGTTGTGCATCCAAAAGAGGTTTTAAATTTTTAGGATTATGAAAACTTCTAAGCAAGGAAATCAAAATCTTTAGATTTAAGGGATAGAGATTGGGGTCATGTAGCCCAACTTGATCCCAATATTTCTTTGAGTCTCGACTTGGCCATGTGGTTAAGCTCACTCCAAAGACAAACTTGGAACTATCTTGCTCGAAGACAAAGTTGGAACTACCTTGGTCTCATTGCAAGATTCATCATATGGCCAAGATGTGCCCTAATGAGAGAGTAGAACTATATTGATATTCTCTAAACTATCTTGCCTTTAGTGTGATGCTTGAGTGCAAAGTCAAGCTGTGCATCCAAAAGAGGTCTCAAGGCCAAGCTGTGCATGCAAAAGAGGACTTAAGTTAGAGTTGGAACAACTATCTTGCACTTAGGGCCAAGATTGAGCACATGGGAAAGATCTAGAACAACGATATCTCAAAGAAAATGTTTTGGAGATGTATTTGATTGTAGATCTTTGCCCTTAGGGCCTTGATGAGAGAGTATAATTATGAGAGAGTAGAATTATATGGGTATTCTCTAAGCAATCATTGATCTTGGCAGTAGGCTTGAGCAGAGGACCAATCCCTCTCTCCAACATAGTCCATACTAACACCTTGAGATTGGTGTGAACTATCTTGCACCTAGTCCTAGAGTTAAGCATAGGGCCAAGCTCAAGGCCATAGGGGTATCCAAGATAACTAACTATCTTGCCCTCATGGCCTTAATCAGAGAATGAAACTATTTTGGTGTTCTCAATGCTGAGCTTACACTCAAGGCCCAAGCAAGAGAGTTGGTATTGTCTAAACTATCTTTCTCTTGGTGCAAGGCTTGAGTGCAAGCCCATGATGTGCATTCAATGAGGTCTCCAAGATAGAGTTGGAACTATCTTGCTCCCAAGGTGATATCCAACACATTGTATGCTTAGAGTTGGAACTATCTTGCCCTTAGTCCTTGATGAGAGAATGTAACTATATTGGTATTCTCTAAACTATCTTTCCCTCGGTGCAAGGCTTGAGCACAGGGCCAAGCTATGCATCCAACTAGTTTTACATGCACATGGCTTAGTTTGCATGATTTCCTCCAAAATTATTGCCTCCAAAATTTTGCAACATTTCAAAATTTTAGGGCAATTAAATTTATACACTAAAACATCAAAATCTTAAAATTTACTGATAAGAGATTAGAGTCATGTAACCCAACTCAATCCCAATATTTTTATGAGTCCCAGCTTGGCCATGTGGTCACTCCAAGGATAAAATTAGAACTATCTTTATCTAAGAAAAAGTTGGAACTATCTTGCTCTCAATGCAAGGCAACTTGAGCATATGGCCAAGGTGTGTCCCAGTGAGAGAGTAAATTTATATTGGTATTCTCTAAACTATATTACCTTTACTGTGAGGATTGAGAGCAGAGGGCTAAGCTATGCATCCAAAGAGGGCTCCAACATAGATTTTCTTGAGTGCATGGGAAAGATCTAGAACCAAAGAGATATTGAAGATAATGTTGGAAGTATCTTTCCCTCAGGGCATTGATGAGAGAGTAGAACTATATTGGCATTCTCTAATGCTATCTTGACCTTGATGCTAGTCCAATGTAAGTACATTTAGAGTGCCACACTCAAGCTATGCATCCACAGGGGCATCCAAGGTAGAGTTGGAACTATCTTGTAACTATATTGATCTTAACAGTACCAAGCTTGCAGTCAAGGCCCTAATGAGAGAGTTGAAATATATTAGTGTTCTCAATTCTAGGATTTCTCTAATGGCCCTGATGAGAGAGCAGAACCATCTTCAATAAAGAGTCTACCCTATCTTCATGTGTGAGTTGAACCTCTCTATGTTAGGCTTGAGCACATGGCCAAGCCCTACACCTAGATAGATCTCCAAGATATAGTTCATGTTGAGATGGCAAGCTCAACAAGTGCGGACATTGATGATGGACCGCCTAGCTAGATGGGTCCGCACGTCTACACTTAGCACGTTGGTGGTCATTATGATACTCACATGGCCAGTGACTTATCACTTATTATATTTAGTTTGTTACACCTACCATAGCACCAGTCGATTAGTGTAGTCGGTTATGTACTATTTGACTTAGTAGGCCACTTTCCTTTATGTTGTATCTTATCTATACTTTGTGTACATTGTATAGTGTGTGGAAAAAGAAGAAGAAACTAGCAATAAAACGTTTTGGCCTCCATCTCTCTTCTTGTGTTCTTGAGTGAGCTTCCTCTTGTGTATACAGAGTGTGTTTGGCACAGCAGCTCAAGCAAGTCCCCCCACCATGCAATTCTTGACATGGTATCAGAGCCGTGCCACTGAGAGAGACTGATTTCAAAGGCTGAAGTGAAGGAGAAGAAGCAAGGTTTGAGAAAGCAAGCAACGGGCAAGAAGCTCTCCCATTCTTCCACTCTCTCTCTTGGATAGTGCATGTGGAGGCACCGGAAGCAAGGTCGAGTAAAAATCTCAGCTTGCTGTGGGATTTGATGTGCAAGCAAATCACTGTATATTTTGCAAATTAGCCCTTCAAGGCTTTCCCATAGTTATTTTGGGTTTCTGAGGCCGTTTTAGGCCCCATTTTAGAGCCGCAAGGTTGCAGACATCAGTTTAAGGGTACATTATGATTTTGGCTGTATTGACCGAAAGTGGGTACGAAAGTTGCAGATTGCGAATCTGTAATTTTTGAGGTGTTTTCAGGAAGCAAACATAAGGTTTATCTGCAAATAGGTTGCAAATTACATGTACTATTGAGCAATCAGTAAAAAAGGTTTCTTGGTGTATTGCTATGCACGTGTTGTGAAAGATTGGAAAAGACTCGCTTGCTATGTTGTATCCTTATTTGTGATAATGACAGAGATCAGTGGAAATCCCATTATTGAGAAGCTCGACAAGAACAACTACCCTTCATGGAAGTTTCGTGTGACAAACTTCCTCATTGGAAAGGGCCTTTATGAGTTTGTTTCAGGTCAAGAAAAGGAGCCAGAGCTGGGTATCCCTCGACTGCGCAGATGAGTTAAAAGCATGGAAAGAGTGGAATGCGAAAGACAAAAAGGTGATATAATGGCTATCTGCAATCATTGATAATACTATGCTGGGACATATCAAGAATGTAGAAACTTTACATGCAGCTTGGACGATTTTTGAGAGCATGTTTTCAGTAAATACAAAGGCATGAAAGATTTAACTCAAGCAAGAGTTGAATGCCTTGAAGAAAGGAAAAATGTCTATCAATGAGTATGTGTTGAAGGTGAGGAGCATTGCAGATACTTTAGCAGCGATTGATGCAATGCCGGAAGATGATGATTTGGTTTCATCCACTCTGAGTGGCCTTAACAATGAGAAGGCATGGAAATCATTTGTTACTTCAGTATATATACAGAAGCCATTTCCAGATTTTGATGAGCTGATCTCTCTCATGATTACTGAAGAGATCAATATGCAGGGTGATTCATCTGAAAGAAATGGTGAACAGGTCCAAGCATTTTACTCGAGTTCAGAAAGGGGATGTGGTAGATCCTCTTCAAGAGGCCATGGTATGGGACGTGCTGGCGATAACCAACAAAACAGGTTCAATCAACAATTTGGTGAAATGCAGGTTTCTGGAGGAAAAGGAAACTTTAGAGGTAGGGGGAGCTCTAGAGGAAGAGGTGGATGGAAAAACAGAGGCTCTGGAAATTCTGCTATTGTTTGCCATTATTGTGGCAAAACAGTTAATATTGCAGCCAATTGTTATACTAAGAAGGATGATGTTTGTAGTGGTAAATTGCAGCAAGGAAACTATGCATCGTCTTCATGACAAAATGAAGACAAAAATGAGCATCTGTTTGTTATGCAGCATATGATGAATGCAGTTACAGGAAAGGGGATACATGATGATGTATGGTATGTCGATTCAGGTGGATCTAATCATATGACCAGTCATGTTGAATGGTTTGGAGAGATGCAAGACTTACAAAATCCAGGTTATGTGCAGATGGGTGATGATTCATGCCACCCAATTTCACACATTGGAAAGGTTCCCTTGTCCTTGTATGATGGTCAGACAAAGAGTCTAACAGATGTATTACATGTGCCTTCAATTACAAAGAATCTAGTGTTTGTTGGCCAAATGGTAGAGCAACGGTTGCAAGTGCGATTCAATGCAAAAGGTTGTTTTGTAGAAGACTTTAATGATAAGTGCAGGTTGGTCACAAAAGAAAGTAGAGTTGGCCGAATGTTCACTTTAGATGCTAGAATTCTTGCAATGGATGCCGCTATGTGTGCTAAAGGAAAATGAGTAGTTGCAGATATTAAAATATGATATAAATGTATTGGATATGCAAATATGCAAAGGATGAATTAATGCAGTCTAGAGGATTGGTTATAGGGTTGCCTTCTTTTAGAGTTGCAGAATTACATCAAGTCTGTGAAGCATGCCAGTTTGGTAAGCAGGCAAGACAACCCTTCTCTCATGATAGAGAAGTGAGTAGAAAAATACTTGATGTAGTGCATATAGATGTTTGGGGACCTACAAAGAATGTATCTCTTGGTGGCAGCAAATACTTTGTCACATTTATTGATGACTGTTCAAGGAAGTTATGGGTATACTTCATGAAGGAAAAAAATGATGTATTTGAGCACTTCAAATCTTTTAAGGCAGCTGTTGAAACAGAAACAGGCTTAAAAGTAAATTGCTTGAGATCAGATGGAGGGAGAGAGTACCTTTCTAATGAGTTCAGTGGCTTCTTGAGGACTCATGGGATAAAGAAGAAATTTACTTGCAGGTATACCCCACAGCAAAATGGTGTTGCAGAAAGAAAAAACAGGCATATTGCAGAAGTTGCACGCGCATTAATGGCTGAAAAGAATATGCCCAAACATTTTTGGTCTGAGACTATCCATACTGATGTTTACATTATGAACAGAACTCCCACAGCTGCAGCATGGGATGGCTCCTGAAGAATGCTTTACTGACAAGAAGCTTGATATATCGCACTTGAAGGTATTTGGCTGTGTTGCATACATTCATGTGCCAGATGAGCTATGGAAGAAGCTTGATCCAAAGGTAGAAAAATGTGTTTTTATTGGATACTCTTTAGAGCAGAAAGGATATCGCTGTTATAACCCTATCACAGGTGAGTTCAGAGTGAGCATGGATGTTATCTTTGATGAGATGGGCAGCTGGTATGCACCTATTGGTGATGTATTAGATGATGATAATGATCAGGACAGCTATGTGCAAAAATAAAAACAAGAATCACAGGGTCTTAGTGGACCAGAAACATCATCTGGTACTATACCTACAGTGAGCCCTTGGTCTGGAAGACTAAGGAGTAGTCCCACATCTTCAGGTGGATCTATAAGTGTTGTAGGGAAGGACAAATGAAAGAAGAAAGTGTTGGATGGTAGTGATGCATCTAGCAGTCATTTGGGATTTGATGGAGATTCTAGTGGTTCGGAGAGTTTGGATGATGAGCTTGGCATTCCTTCAGTCAGGACGATAGGTGTACAGAGAGCTCATAGTAATGTAAAGGCTCCATTGAGTGATAAGGTTGTACCCAGATCTAGCAGGGTTAGATACCCTGTTAAAAGATTTGGTTTTGAAGGTTATGCAGCTCACCATTATGCTTATATGGTGAAACTAGTTGAGAATGTTGAGCCCACCTGTTTTGAGGATGTTGTTGGTCATGCTCATTGGGATGCAGCAATGGATGAGGAGATGGCTACATTAGAAGGCAATAAGACTGGGGATTTGGTACCTACCTAAGGGTAAGAAAGCTATTGGCTGTAAGTGGCTTTACTAAGTCAAGCATAATGCAGATGGTTCAGTTAGCAAGTATAAGGCTAGGCTGGTTGCAAAAGGCTATGCTCAAACATATGGCATAGATTATGAAGAGACATTCAGTCCAATTGCTAGGATGGCAACTGTTAGGTGTGTGATTGCCTTGACAGTAGCCAAAGGTTGGAGTTTGCAGCAAATGGATATTAAGAATTCCTTCTTGCATGGTGAATTGCAAGAAGAAGTGTATATGGAGTAGCTAGCAGGTTATGAGGATTTAGAGCATCCCACAGAGATCCCACATATGTGTGCAGGTTAAAGAAGGTGCTTTATGGGCTGAAGCAAGCACCTAGAGCATGGCGTGACAAGATTGGAGAGTATCTTATCAATATTGGATTTTTTATTTCTGATGCTGATCACTCACTTTATGTGAGAAAGGCAGATGCAAGGTTGGTCATCATAGTCATCTATGTGGATGACTTGATTATTACAGGTGAAAGTGACAATGGGATTGCTGAAGTTAAGGACTTCTTGAAGAAGAAGTTTGAGATGAAAGATTTGAGTGAGCTGAGATACTTTCTTGGTATTGAGGTGATCAAATGTGATGATGGTATATGGCTATCCCAAAGGCAGTATGGCTTGGATATGTTATCCAAGTATGGTATGATAGCATATAAGCCTCTTTCAGTACCATTGGAACAAAATGTGAAGTTGAGTGCTAACGTTGGGGATGATATAGAAGACCCTACTATGTTCAGGAGGATAGTAGGGAGTTTGATTTACATGACTATCACAAGGCCAGACTTGAGCTATGATGTTGGCCTTGTCAGTCAGTTTATGCAGATGCCTAGAAAGCCTCATTTGGATGTAGTTAGACATATATTGAGGTATGTGAAGTCCACTTCACATTATGGACTTTTTTATGAGGCAGGTAAGGACATACAAGTCTTTGGATACATAGATGCAGATTGGGCTAGTAGCATGTCAGACAGAAGATCTATGAGTGGATTCATATTTTCCCTTGGTATTGCAACAGTTACATGGAGCAGCAAAAAGCAACCTACAGTTGATTTATCAAGTACAGAGGCTGAGTATAGAGGTGCTGCTATGGCAAAATGTGAGGTGGTATGGCTGCAAAAGTTATTAGGTGATTTGGACGTGCAGAGAGATGGTCCAGTTGTCATTCATTGTGACAACATGATGAGCAGCATACAGCTAGCTAGGAATCCAATGTTCCATTCGAGGACAAAGCACATTGCAGTGCACTACTACTTTGTGAGAGAGAAGGTACTTGCAGGAGAGATTGACTTGGTATATATCACCACACAGGATCAGAGAGCTGACATTTTCACAAAGGCATTGGGTGTAGAGAAGCTTTGAAAGTTCTGAAGCTTACTTGGAGTTGTAGAGATAGAGTTGAGCTTGAGGGGGAGTGTTGAGATGGCAAGCTCAACATGTGTGGACATTGATGATGGACCGCCTGGCTAGATGGGTCCACACATCTACACTTAGCATGTTGGTGGTCATTATGATACTCACATGGCTACTGACTTATCACTTATTATATTTAGTTTGTTACACCTACCTACAACTGGCAAAGACATAGCGCTAGTTGATTAGTGTAGTCGGTTATGCACTGTTTGACTTAGTAGTCCACTTTCCTTTATGTTGTATCTTATCTATACTTTGTGTACATTGTATAGTGTGTGGAAGAAGAAGAAGAAACCAACAAGAAAACGTTTTGGTCTCCATCTGTCTTCTTGTGTTCTTGAGTGAGCTTCCTCTTGTGTATACAGTGTGTGTTTGGCGCAGCAGCTCAAGCAAGTCCCCCCCACCACGTGATTCTTGATAGTTCAAACTATCTTGTGTGTATATCCCAACCATGAATTTTTTACATTAACATGTACCATTGGAAGAGCATTGCACCACAAAAAGAAATTGGTGAGTATATGCAAGACTTTCCAACTATTTTCAATTATTAATTCCTTCCAAGATGAATATTGAGATATTGTAAGTGATGAAGGAAACTTTTGAGATACTATGAATAATCAATGATAATTAACACCTGATATTAAAGAAAAATTATAAGGTCAAGTTCACAAAAGGATAAAGTAAGAAACCTCAACTTGAATTGATAAATGAGAGATGATTATCCTAATACTCCAAAATAAGCTTTAAAAATTATGTGAATCAAATGATAGAGACTGGGAGGAAAGGAAACTAAACAAAGCTCTACATCCCAAGACATGTCTTAAAATTGATTTTTTCTTTAAGTTATGATTGTGTCTACATTGAAATCGTTGTTTCTGGAGAATCTTAGTCTACATTGTATACATAATTTTTTTGTAGTGTGTCTAAACATATGGCTTCGAAAAGAAAGGCATTGATTATGGAAGATCATATTACCGTGAATTTTGCATCTTTTTACGTGAAGTCTTAGCACATTGATATATTAATCCCTTCTAGTGAATTTCTCAAGAAGACTCACTTGTTTGTTCTATATCATGAGAAAAATGAGCTAAGCTAGGATGATATTGGAGTAGTAAAGAAAGTTTTTTTTGGAAGAGTTACCAATCAAGAGGAGTTATCTTACCTTGATGTCACCTCAGAAGAGTTACCAATCAAGAGGAGTTATCTTACATTGATATCACCATTGGAAAAGTCTATTATCAACTCCTCCCTAAAGTTTAAAATATAGAAAAAATGTAGCAAGATACTGATATAATATGTTTGCTAGGGGATGGGAACTCATAGACCAAGTTAAACACCAAAAGTATGATCATCAAAACCAAGAGAGCTAGTAATTGTGAGAATTTCTCCAACTGATCCAGTAGATCCAGAAGAGCCTTTATTGATAACAAAAGTTAATGAGAAAGAGGTTACAAAGCTTAAAAATAAGTTAAGGGCCCAATGACTTAATGCATATGCTCAGTATTTTCCATTTGACCTTGACAAACAATACTCTATTCTAGTAGTAAAATGTAGGGAAGCTCCATCCCAATATATTTGTAGGCCAAAGACGCAGGTGTATGTAAATTATCTATTGAGAAAGTATCAATAAGAGCCCACTCCAACCTCCTTTTTTGCATACCTAATGTCAATATATAAGAATTCTCATGGAAAAGTCATTCCTAAAAAAAAGAGTCAGTGAAAGAAGAGGATTTGGACAATTATTTCTACT
This sequence comes from Lygodium microphyllum, assembly GCF_053477565.2. Lineage (NCBI taxonomy): Eukaryota > Viridiplantae > Streptophyta > Polypodiopsida > Schizaeales > Lygodiaceae > Lygodium > Lygodium microphyllum. The sequence continues at coordinate 48,014,496 of NC_141158.1, read as the reverse complement.
ACAATATTACGAGGTCAACACTCAATTTGTGCTGCAAGAATACTCATCAAAATGAATTTACATGAAACTAAGAGTATTAAGAAACATTGCATCTAGCAAATTGCACGTATTATGGTGGATCCCCCTCTAGAGGTGGTAGTTGCTATATCTATTTTATCGAATGAAGAAATGTGAGAGCACCTAGAGAAACAACCGTACAACAACACCCTAGAGCACCTAGCACCCTAATGGATAACATATGGAAGTCCTTCAAAATTTACACCTCTATGACCAAAACTACTGAAAGTCACCAATAATGGGATCTAAGGACTCCAAATCAATTATTCTCTCAATTACTATATTAGAGCTATTGTTTTTTGTTTTAGTAACTTTTTGAAGAAAATAATTGACTCCTTTTTCACTTGTCTTATGCAAAAATATGTTAGTATTGGTGAGATGAGCATGTGCCCAAGCTTGCAACAAAATATTTTCCATATAATGATGTGTGAAGAAGGCATCTATAAGACATGGCTCAACCATTTGGATTGTGCAATGGAAGGGAAATTGGATAGAAAGAAAGAAATCACTAGTAATTTTCATTGTTTGGTTGGACTAGCAGATAAAGATGTAAGATTGTTACAGACAGATATTCTACAAAAGAAGATATTACTTGCAAGAGTGTCAAAGATACATATAATATTGATATAACTGATAGGGTGAGAAAGATTAAACAGGATCCAGTTGTGTAGGTGGAACTACTTCCTATATTCAATACATTTGCCTATGAAAAATGCACTAGTTGGAAAGAGTGATGTAAACAATTTATTATCGAAGATAGTGTATATAATCAATTGCAAGAAATGTGTGTTGATTGGATTTAATCAAAGATTCAAGTTGGAAGATCAAATGTCAAGTTTCCTTCAAATGCAAAAGTATATGTAAAGTGGCTAGCAGATCAAGTAGAGGTAATCAAGGATCTAGAAGAAGACCTCAAATTGAGAGTATGCATGGCAAGTATCGAAATGGAAGGTGACTTTTTCTTGGATAGATATTTCAAAGCAAAGAGTCTACACTTGGGTATGTGTATAATTGATCAAACCTAAGGTCATGTATAAAGAATGCCATGGGATTTTCAATTGTATTTCAAGTTCTTTCAAGAATTGATACATGTTATAGGGCAAACCCTTATTTTTGGATTTATGAAAATGAAAAGCTCTATTGTTATGCAATGCACATTGAAATGAGGAACTTGGAAGCATAAGATCTTCTTTGGGATGGCAAGCACAAGGGATGATACACCTTTCAAGCATGAAAGCAGCCCTCCCATGAACATAAACAAACACAAAACTGGGGAAACAACACACAAAATCTATGTGTATGGCTCTGCCATGAATCTCAAAACTAAAAAGAAACCATAAATCTTTCTTTTAATAATGAACCAATTTGTCATCTTCGTCCATATCTTCAACCATTATGCAAGGGAAAAGAGGAATTTCTGCACAAAAGAAAGAGGAGAGAGGAGAGAGAAAGATTGGCACCATAAAGCGAGAGTGTGTGTCTTGGAAGAAAGGAGAGAAAGAGGCACATAATCAGCCATGCACTCCATCCACATTTTTCCCAAAAGACACACAACCCTTCATATTTTTATTATTTCTTTGATTTTTTTGATACATTTATATTTGTAAGGCTTTAGCCTTCATATTTCAATTCTTTCTAACCTTTTTCAAATGCATGCACATACACTTTTATGAATATCATTTATTAATGATGAATGCGGATCCCCCCTCCCATGTAGGGTGTATTTAGTGCTTTTGCAACAAAATAAATATTATTTCTTTTACAAAAATTAGGAATGTGATATATGCATGGACATTTTTCTGGCTTGTTTTTATGCTTCTTTTGGTGTCGTCATATTCCTCCCATAGTGAAATGTGAAGCGTCCTTGCAAACCTTGTCAAAGAAGAACCACTGTGTGTAAATTGGATGAGTTATCAATTGGCTGGCAAAAGGAGGCGGGGCAACGCTTGGTCTGCAGCATTGGTATCAAGCAAAACCCTAGGGATCACACACATTAGGGCGAATTCCTTTCTTCTCCCATCTCCTTTGTGATCGCACGGGATGAGTGTTTTGCCAGTAGATCATGAGAGAAGGAAAGAAGATTTAGAGGGGCTAACCGATGAAGAGGAGAAGAGGAATTATTGAGGGGGAAGGTTGTTTGTTTCCCTATATGAGTCGTATGCAAAGTGCATGCTGATGGGGATTCTTGGTGAAATCAAAATTGGCACATCCAGATGGTGAACTACAGCCTGTCTTCTTCTTCTTCTTTCGATTCTTGCTCTTCTTCTTGCCGATTACACTGTCTCTCTCTCCCACCTATAGATGCCATGGCATTTGGCTGTTTATGCATCTTTTGCTTTTGAGAGTTGGTGATTCTTTTCCCAATGAATCTTCTGTTTCTTCTCTATCTATTGATAGAATGCAATTGACTGCAAAGATGTGGAGGATCAAGGTGGCTAGTGGAGAAGAGTGTGACTTGATCGCTTCTTATTTTTCTTCTACTTTTATCTTTCTTCTCTATGTAAAGCGATTGTGTGAAAAGGAAGAATGATGGAAAATCATTGGTTGTTGTTGAAGGGGATGATGACAAGCAGACTATGCTCTGTCTCTCTCACTCTCATTTGCGCTCTGTCTGTGTGTCCATCTAAGTTGAGGCAGCACACCACACAAGGCCCAGAAGTGCAAACAGGGGGGTTTACATCTTTGAGTCCTATGTAGAGCTCCACATTGCTTCTCAAATCCTTCCCCATCTATCCCTCCCTCTCTCTCACCATCTCTCATCCTGGTTTGCATGCTGCTAATGGTGGAAAGATGTGTCATAGCAACCTTGAGGCCTCAACTCAGATCTCGACGATCTGGCACGAAAAGCCAAGTCAGGACAATGGTATTTTGTCCATTCTGTGGATTTTCTCTTTATTCTTCATCCCGAGGTGCATGTAGCCTGCTGACATGCTCCTTGTGTTGTAGAAAAGCCACATGAGATGGCAAAATTATGTTGCAAAAAGGTGAATTTCTTCACCTATTACGTGATTTCTTTCACACCACCAGGTGCCTGTCAAGCATGTCTTCTCTCTCTCTCTCTCTCTCTCTCTCTCTCTCTCTCTCTCTTCCATCTTCTTTGTTTTCATCTATTGCTTCCTTCCATGGTGACCATCTCATTGCAGGAGGTACTGTGGTCTTTTGAGCATGGATTGGGAGGGTGATGTGGTCTCTTGAGCATGGTAGGGAACTTTAGGGGAAAGGCACATGGTGTGAGTAGCTTTTTCTTCTTCTTTTCTAGTTGTTGTTTCCTTTGATTTCTTTCTCTCTCTGCCTCTTCCACCTTAGAATATGAGCCTTGTGATGCTTGACCGCAGGGGGGGAATTTGTTGGCCAAGGTAGTATGGCATGGCAAATCTAGTTATTCTCTTATGCCTCATCTCACCTCCTATTCCTCACAATCTGAGTCGTCATATTTTTCTCAAAACAAAGATGATTTACCATATGTATTGTAGTGAGTGGCTGTAGCAACACAACCCTCACTATCACTTTTCTTCCACTTCTTCTTCTTCTCCTTTTATCCTTTCTTGTAGCGGTGTATGCTTGCTTGGAGCAGGGCTGGAGAAACGTCTGGATGGGAAAGTTGTCCTTGTCTTCTTCTCCTTCTCCCTGGTCTTCCCCTTGAGAAACCACAAGCACAAGGAGGCCAGAAGATAGAAACCGAACAACAATAGAGAATAATACTATTTTCAACCATAATAAAACACAATCTCCCTTCTTCTTCTCCACATTATGTAGTGCATGCCATTACGTTTGCATTTTCTATCACCAAATGATCTCCCCCCTATTGTAGTTGTTGAGATCAACTAATTCCCCGACTATGCACCAAAATGAAAGAAGACCTCCCACGAACATAAACAAACACAAAATCGGGGAAACAACACACAAAATCTATGTGTATGGCTCTGCAATTAATCTCAAAACTAAAAAGAAACCATAAATCTTTCTTTTAATAATGAACCAATTTGTCATCTTCATCCATAGCTTCAACCATTATGCAAGGGAAAAGAGGAATTTCTGCCCAAAAGAAAGAGGAGAGAGAAAGATTGGCACCATAAAGGGAGAGTGTGTGTCTTGGAAGAAAGGAGAGAAAGAGGCACATAATCAGCTGTGCACTCCACCCACATTTTTCCCAAAAGACATATAACCCTTCATATTTTTATTATTTCTTTAATTTTTTTGATACATTTGTATTCGTAAGGCTTTAGCCTTCACATTTCAATTCTTTCTAACCTTTTGCAAATGCATGCACGTACACTTTTATGCATATCATTTATTAATGATGAATGCGGATCCCCCCTCCCATGTAGGGTGTATTTAGTGCTTTTGCAACAAAATAAATATTATTTCTTTTAAAACACTAGGAATGTGATATATGCATGGTCATTTTTGTGCCTTGTTTTTATGCTTCTTTTGGTGTCATCAAAGCATAATCCTGAGATAATGTCAGTTTTTGTCTTTATTGGAAAGGAAGGTGATTATGATGGGTTTGATATATAGTTGAGTGTTCCTAATTATGAGAAGCTAGATCATAGCATTTACAACATTGTGGAAGGTGATCTTCAATAGAAGAAGATACAATTGCTTCATGCTTGCATTAATTAATCTTGTAGGATTGGGGACCACATCATGGATAATTTTTCTTATAATGGATCAATTGCAAAAATAGTCCTAGAAACTCATAGAAGTATGATATGTTTGGTTGAAACATCAAAACTCCATGAGGATCTACAAGGAACATTAATGATGTGGGAAAATTCTCATGCAAATGTTATAGCTTGGGCAAGCATACCAGCGGAGGTGCAAGCAAAAGACCATGGTACTAGTAAAGAAGATACAAGTCAGAAAGACAAATAGATTCAAGAACCAAAACTTAGAAAAGACCCAAAAGGTATAGTAGACCTTGTAGCAAAAGAGGATGATATGGATATAGTGTGAATCTATCCTTTTGTTATGCAAAATTTCTGTATAAAAGTGGTTTTCTTCTTCTTTTTATGTGTTTTTCATTTTCACTATCGATCAAATTGCTTTTATTGTTTTTATAAGAAATCGTATTGATTATTCTTGTGCATGAAAAAGGATCCCTTATGAAACCATTAATAGTTTTTCTAGCTTAAAACTTGTGATGCACATGAAACATCTATAAAGAACAAATGCATTGACTATCAACATAGTCTATAGGCATAGTCTTAGATTAAAATTATATAGCCTATAGGGCCAAGGTCAACCTCTTGGGGATCCCAAAGAGAGAGTTGAAACTATCTTGCTCTCATGGCTAGGCTTCAGTATGGCCAAGCTCTATTACTGTAAGAAAAATGGAAAGAGAGATTTGAAACTAATTTTCTTACAAGTCCCATGTTGAAGAGGGAGTTGAAACTATCTTACTTGTAGGGCTTTGCTCTCAGTGGGCTAGGCTTGAGCACATTGCCATATCTCTACCTCACAGGGCTCTTGAAGAATTGACCCAAAGAGAAATTAAAGAGAGAGTTGAGACTATCTTCCATTGAGATCCAAGCTCAATCTCAAGACCTCAAAAAGAAAGTTGAAATTGTCTTGGGCCCTAAGGCAACACTTAAGCCCATCGCCATAGGGCCATGCTCGACCAAGATTTTCCTGATACAAGAGAGAGTGAGGGATGATATAAGCTTGATCACATGGCTAAGCTTTGCACATGGCCAAGATTTTCCTAATACAAGAGAGAGTGAGGGTTCACATAAGCTTGAGCACATGGCCAAGCTTTGCCTAATCAAAATGAGAACTTCCTTATCAAAGAGAGAGTTACAATTCTCTTCCCCACAAGGTCAAGTTGAAAACTATCTAGCCCAAGGGTCCAAGCTCTATTTTAAAGTGATCTCAAAGAGAGAGGGTTGACATTTCAAGGTTGATATTTCAATGTGCATAAATATAAAACTAAAACTGACATGTTTATTTTACAGGGATCAAAAGTTTGAATTTATTATTTTCCCACTAAACAAAAGTAATTTCTTTATATTGCTATCAAATGATATTATACGGACTCTAGATCAACTTTTTGGTGCCATAATAATAGAGATATGTGACATAGATGGGCGACCACAGTAGAGTTGTAGGAGGTTGATGTACACATATCGCAATCTTAGAACACATTTCTCTTAGACCCTATAACTTTTACATCTTTGAGGCAAGAACATAAACATTGTACTTTCCAAATCTTATGTGCTTGTTATATAAATCAAACTTCTAGATCATGATGGCCTACAGGATTCTAAGGTTAGAATTGAGTCTTGAGCAATAAAACAGTCTGTTAGTTATAGACACATTGGTATCACTACCTTCGTGATCATTTCTTGGGGTTGACCGATTTTCTTGACATTACAATATCAAAAACTTTGATAAAATAATTTTTTATTATAATTATAGGAACTATCATTTTACCATTAAACTACAACATATATACTTTAGAGATTATTGGATGTTGATTCACAATTTTGATGTGCATGATTGCACTAATTAAATGATAGCTACGATCATTTTACCTTTGAAATATAACTTTAGATATTATTAGACGTTGATTTTCAATTTTGATATGCATGATTACATTGATTATATTATTATTATTCTAGTGGTTTTATTAATTAAAAACTTATTGATTTAATTTTTTTATGTGCATGATATAGTAAGCGTTAGAGTCTTGTTTTAGTGCATGTCTATGAGAAAAGGCTTACTTGCTCAACTCATTATCAAACACACATATTGAACTTAGAGGGTATAAGTTTTTTACTAGTTTATTACATATTATCATTGGTTTTATGAAACAAATGCTAACAAAAAAATATATAACCAATATTTTACTTTGCAATGTAGTTGTGTGAAGACAATACTAAATGGATTGGCTACAAATGAGGAAGTGTCTTACCTCAATGTACAAGTATGCAATCATTAGAAGATAAAATACTTTACATGCATCCACACACTAAAAATCTAAACTATCATTTGACATATTATAGGTTTCTCAGCAAATTGATGGTTACTCATGTGGTTGGAGAACATTATGCGATGCAAAGCTAATGCTAAGACACTTCTACTCAACACCCAAAAGACCTATACATTTTATAATCACAAACAAGGATATTCTCTATTGACTTTCTTCACATAATAATCACGTACACGATTTTTGACAATTTAGATAACATATATAGACGAATTCTTAAGGGACTACAAGAATCACAAAAGAGTTTGGCTCTTAGACCATGACGTAATCGACAATAAGACCACAAGATATCTACGATGAGCAAGAAGTCATCAATACTCCTCTAAACTAGCATAAGGAAGACCATGTGTAGAAGTCTTACAAGAGTCAAGTCCAAAATGCCTATAATTATACATTAGTAATGATTATGATCAAGCATGTAGCTTCCTACATATCTCTTATGAGATTAGTTAGTGTATCATATTGAACAAAATATTTTATCAATTTTAAATCATCCATACGATCTTATTATCCATATTGAATTTTGAATGTGAGCCAAGATGTCAAAGTGTACCCTATTCTAAGGGGACTTGGCAATTGGGTGACAGTGTGTACCCTATTCTAAGGGGTCTTGACATTGAATAGGTCAAAGTATAGCAATAGATTGATAATGTGTACCCTATTCTAAGGGGACTTGGCATGAAATAGATCAAAGTATATCAACAAAAATCTAAGTTCAATATCAAAGTAGTTTTCATTCCAATTTTGAAGTGAAAAATGATAATAGAATGATTGATAATCCATTCAATTTGATTATCCATATTGAATCTTGAATTCGAGTCAAGATGTCAAAGTGTGCCCTATTCTATAAGAGGACTTGGCAAGCTTTCATTCATTATAAACGTGTACCCTATTTTGAAGTGAAAAATGATAACAACATGATTGATAATCCGTTCAATTTGATTATCCATATTGAATCTTGAGTTTGAGTCAAGATTTCAAAGTGTACCCTATTCTAAGGGGACTTGGTAAGCTTTCATTCAATATCAACGTGTACCCTATTTAGGAATATAAGTACAATGTTAAAGTAAAAATTTAAATTCCAATTTTGAAGTGAAAAATGATAATAACATGATTGATCATCCATGCAATTTGATTATCCATATTGAATCTTGAATTCGAGTAAATATGTCAAAGTGTACCCTATTCTAAGGGGACTTGACAAGCTTTCATTGGGTATCAACATGCACTTTATTATAAGGGGGTTTAACATGAAATAGGTTGAAGCATATTGATTTTTGAGTATATAGCTTGAAAGAAATCTAAGTACAATGTTAAGCCAAATTTCATGGCAATTTAAAGTGAAAAATGATAACAACATGATGTCCAAGTGTATGTTAAGTTTACCCTATTCTAAGGAAACTTAACATAAATTAGGTTGGCAAAGTATACTCATTTCTAAGTATCATCAATTTCTAAGTGTATAACAAAGTATATTCATTTTTAAGTATATAGCTTGATGGAAATGTAAGTACAATGTTAATGAAATTTTCATGCCAATTTTCACTAAGTATAATGTTAAACTAATTTTCATGCCAATTTTGAAGTGAAAAAATGATAAGAACATGATGTTCAAGTGTACAAGTTTACCCTATTCTAAGGGGATGTGACATGACCTAGAATAGATTGACAAAGTACTTTGATTTCTAAGTATAATAAATTTCTAACTATGTAACCTGATGTAAATCCAAGTACAATGTAATAGTAATATTTATGTCAATGTTGAAGTGAAATGGCCAAAATTACCATCAATTTCTAAGTGTATAACTTGATAGAAATCCAAGTACAATGTTAAATAAATTTTCATGTCAATGTCAAGGTGGAATTACAAAAACTACTCTCAATGTCAAAGTGGAAATTGATGATAAAACCTACTCAAAATGCTAATTTGTGGTTATTAAACTACTTTAATGTCAAAGTGGTATTCATACTATGCATTAGTGTAAGGTAACATCATGCATCTAGAATGATAAATGGCAAAAGGTTTTCATTTTGTCCCAAAACTTGACAAAGTGTCAAAAGTGGATTACACAGGCTAAAAAATTTAATATTAAGGTCTTCAACAACTTGGTCCCATGGTCAAAGCTAATATCATGCATTTAGAATGACAAATGACAAAAGATTTCTATATTATACCAAAAACCTAACCAAGTGTCAAAAGTGGATTACAAAGGCTAAAAAATGGACAAACTATTAGAGTATTCTTAGTAGAAATAGCTTAACCATAGAAAAATTGGCCATGTTGGGAATGAAACTTTTCCCACTTTATCTAAAATTGGCCATGCATGCTGCAAATGACCTTGATGAGCTAAGTGTGAATGAATTGATGCAAATTATCGTAAGTGCGAAGGAAATGAACTCTAGTGCAAAGGAACTATAATGCAAAGGAACTCAAGTGTGAAGGAACTCTAGTGCAAAGGAACACTAACCCTAGGTGTGAAGGGACTAAGGTGCAAATGAATTGTGGTGTGAATGAACTTTATAATGTAGATGTAAATGAACTTATACCCTAGGTGTGAATGAACTTTGTGAACTAGGTGTGAATGAGCTACGTGCAATTAATGCAGATGAACTAAGGTGTGAAGGAGCCTAGATGCGAATGAAATTTTCATGCAAAGGAAATTAACCTAACCTAAATGCAAAAGAGCCAATGCGAATGAACTATTTGCATGCATCCTAAGTAGTGCAAAGAGTAGGTGGTGCAAGTCTAGGTGCAATGGGTAGTGCAAGCCTAGGTGATGCAAGGGGTAAGTGGTGCAAGCCCTAGGTGGTGCAATAATCTAGGTAGTGCAAGCACAAAGTAGTGCAAGTGAGAGGTGGTGCAACCTAGGGTAGTGCAAGACTTATGGTGAAAGTGAACTTGTGGGTGCCTTGGTGGAAGTGAAATTTAGAGTGGAAGTGAATGACCTTAGTCAAAGTGAGCTTGTGGGTGCCTTGGTGGAAGTGAAATTTAGAGTGGAAGTGAACTTGTGGATGCCTAGCTGGAAATGAATTTAGAGTAGTGGAAATGAATTTTAAGGTGGAACTAAACTTATGAATGCCTTGGTGAGAATGAACTTACTGGAAGTGACCTTAATGTAAGTGAACTTGTGGATGCCTAGATGGAAATGAATTTTAAGGTGGAAGTGAATTTCTTGGTGGATGTGATTGTGGTGGAAGTGAAGTGCTAGTGTGGAAGTGATCTTAGTGTAAGTGATCTTGTGGTGGAAGTGAGATGCTTGGTGAAAGTGAACATGGTGGAAGTGAATTCATGGTGCTGAAAGTGAACTTGTGGTAGATGTGATCTTAGTGTAATTTATCTCGTAGTGGAAGTGAATTCCTTGGTGGATTATAGGCATATCTGATGATAGAACATAAAGGAACACCAACCAAGACAATGGTACTTATAATATTTCACAAAAATAATTGACAATATGATTACACTATCATTGCAATGAAAAGTTCACAAAGAAGAAATATAAATGCATCAAATGCTTGCAAAGTGATGACTAGCCCATTCAATAAAGTTGGACTATAGTTTAGAATACACTGATCATGACACCTTTTTTTTTGCTCTAGTAGTGGTGGCAACTCTCATGTGTGGAGCAATTTCAATTGAGTCAATAGTTGTATCTGGGTTTTCATACTTATTTCTTGCATTCTTGCCTTAGCCTCTTTGATAATCCAAATGCTTGGGAAAGGGAATGGTCTTTTATATGCCATTTCTATATTTATGCTTCTGCAAAAGTTGCTTCTTTTCCACCATCTTGGCCTTCTCCCATATTTTTTGAATCTTTTTTTTGTAATAAAGTAAAATTTCAGCCTTAGGATTGCCAAAAATTTAGATAATTAGGAACCCCTATATTTTTCAATTCTAAGAACCTTTTGGATTATTTTTCAATTAGAGAAATCTAGGTCTTGAGGCTTTAACCTCCGACTAGTCATTGAGGGTAAGTACTCTTTGGATAGCTTAGCATGATGTGAGTATCATGTTGCACATTTTTCATTGTATATATTCTTCTTTTCGGATATGTCTTACTGGTACCATATGTTGTTCAAGAATATATCTCATGGTCATAGCTTTTCATGGATATTTTTTGTTGATTAATTAGTACATTTTTTAAAGTTTAAGTCTCTTAGTATTAGAGCTTGATTTTGGTCCTAGTATGGAATCATTTTCATATCACTATCTAGTTACAAACATTAAGACAAGTAAATATAGTTAGAGATATGGAGCAAAAATGGTGGTGATCCTTACATTTTAGCATGTCTTGACCATTTTTGAAAGGTATTTGTTGAGGGCTAAATTGACTTATTTTTTGGGCTGATTTTTGTTGTTTTTGTGAGTTGAATGGTTGATTGGTTTTTGATAATTTTGGAAGTGTTTTGGAGTGTGTTGGGATGGGTTGAATATGTTTTAGAATCTCATGATGGTTTTTGGTTGAGATATAATGTTCTGATAGGTTCTATGATGTGTTCTTTGGGTCTATTTTGGTTATGCTTTGGTCTGCTTTCTTTTTGTTTGAGAGGTTATGATTGTAAATGAATGGTTTGAGAAATAATTGAGAGTTTTTTGGATGGTTTTTGATGGGTTGAGTTGATTTTCGTTTGATTTGTATGGTTTTTATGCCTTCTATAGACCTTATGTAGTGTATTGTTGAGCTTCTGTATGCCTTATATTATCTTCTATTTGCTTCTATATGTGTTCTGATGGATGGATGTTTAGCTTGGGGATGTTTTGCAATATTGGCAAAGGAAGTGAAATAGCTCAAAGAAGACTAAGAAGTAGCTGATAAATACTTGAACTAAAGACTAAAGTGACAATGACACTGAGGAGCTTTCAAGGGTCACTAGAATGGCTTTGGTACCCCTTTATATCAAGCATACCTCTTGGGAAGGCTTGGGAAGGGTATCCACAACCAAGAGAGAATTATTAAGGGTCACTATTTGTTATTTAAATGTTCTATAGAGAGAGAGAGAGAGCATATGTGAGGAAGATAGTGTAGGAGAGAGAGCCAATTTTTTATTAAAAGCAGTGTATCTATGAGTGAGACTATAAGAGAGATTGAGAGAAAAATTGTGAAGATGATATGATATAACTACTATGTGATGAATTTTATTAAAATTTGATCATTCCTTTGTGCTCTTTTTGTTCTTTGATGTTTTCTATGAAGAAAAAGAATAACATGTTGAAAATTTATTGTGATAGATCCATGGGAGATTCATTATATGATGCTGCATGAAGATTGGTGGTTCTTGGTGTTCTTTTTCTTCTTGTGGTTGATTAAAGTGTGGAGAACATGCTTGTTGGTGTGACAAGCTAGATTTTCTTGTAGTAGTTTTTTTGTTTTCTTGGTGTTCCTCTTGGGGCTCCATATTTTTGGTGTGTAGTTGGTAAAACTGGCATCAACAAGCACTTATAGAGGTTGAAAATGGAAGCAACGGCACTGTTGAAGTGGAAGAAAAGCAATGGAAGATTGTAGAATTACTACTATTGTTGAAGAATTGTAAATCTTGATTTCCAAAGTTACTTTCTACAAGAAGTGTATTCCTCAATGGTAAAAACATGTCGCTATCTTTCTCACTATCTTCTAAAGCTACAAAAAGTTGTGTCATTATAGTAAGCTATCTTCTAAGGAAATGAAAAGCAAAGTAGAAATAGAGAGAATGAGTATCAATGGAACATTTGGTCTTCATTGAATAATTTCCAAACATCATCAAGTGGGAGATTCATAGGAATAAGAAGGAAAAGAGTTGGAATTTTTTCATGGGTACCCAATAGCAAGATGCATGGGATGCTTGGTGCACTAACAACCTTTTTTTTTTCAATTGGGAACTCATTGGAAGCTAGTAGATAGAGTGTTCTTCACAACCTATGCTATTGAAACCCTCCAAAGTTGGTATTATCATGACAATGGCAGTATGGCAATCCTCAAAAGAATGAATTTTGATACCTTCAGAATTGAATATCTTCCCCTTTGTAGTGGAATGAAAGCCAAATTTAGAGATGTTGAAAAGAAGAAAGTAGAAGAAATTTTGGCAAGAGAGTCCTCTAGAGACTAAAATCCCTCTAATTCCCTTATGTTGAGTACATACAAATTGGGTGGAGCCAACTCCCTAATGAATGATATGATCAAGAGGCAAGCACTAGAATGAATCCAGCGGTACGTGAGAAGAGAGAAGGTAAAAATCAAAGTTGAAAAAAAGCTAGCAGTAGAAACCTCCTTTGGCGCCCTTGCGACACTCTTCACAAAAGTCCTAATGGCAAACTAAGGTCCCCTCCTAGCCCAGATTAGTCATCATCCATCTTTAAGTAAAAATATAATGAAGACCTCGATCCTCATGTAGTAGAGTTTATGGTAGTGTGTGTGGCCAACAATGCTAGAATCCCCGAGCATTGGTAGGAGATATTTCCTACCACTTTCAAAGTCACAACATTTCAGTGGTATAAAAGACAAGTAACATGAACTTTTGGCACATGTGATGACCTAAATATGGGCTTTCTCACCAAATTTAGGTGCGAAGGTTTTAAAGAGTAGATTCAAGAGAAGTTCATGAACTCAAATCAAGTCCTCTGGAGAACGAGTGGAAGCATATATCTCTAGAATAAAATCCATACTAGAGAGCTAGACCAACCATTACTTGGATAAAGGCTTCTAGAAGGGAGTTTTTCTTAGAGGCCTACAATGAGAAGTTCATAAGTTTATGGAGTTGAGAATACCAATCTGCTTGCAAGCTACAGTGGAAGGTGCAAGACTATATGATGAAGTTGAATCAAGGTTGTCGATGACCTTAGGAAGAGGATTCTTACCTCCTTCCATGCTAGGAATGGTATATTTACCAAATGCAGTCTTAGGGATTATTCCCTACCCCTACCCTCAAATGCAAATAGTGATATAGTACAGTGTATTGAATCCACAGTGGCCCCGCGGACAAAAATGCCTCAAATGTTGGCTCAACCATAACAACAATGGCCTCTAACTATTTCACCAAATTGCAACTCGAGAACAATAGTGGAACCCTACCAAGTGGAACCAATAACCAGTAGTCTTAGCAGGAGTTCTAAATTAGAATTAAACAAAAGACCATTTGGATCAATCCAACTTGTCTATATAGTGATTAGAGATACTTCTCAAAACCCTATTATGAGTACTCCAAGAGGAGAAAATTTGAAGGAATATTTGTCCAATTAAGTTGTAAGCATTAAGAAAGAGCTGATGGATATGATTACAAAAGAGCTACAGATATTGAATGTGAATACCACCAGCATATCTAGTCCTACAGGAGGTGAAAGAGATGTGATGCAACCAAGCACATGGTGTAGTAAGTGCCATCAAGTGGGACATTTAACCATTGAATGTAGTTGAAAGCCAACCATACCAGGAGACTTCTGTTCATGTTGTCTATGGAAGAATCATATAGAAGACATTTGTTCTTTGAAGGAGATGCATGATAGAAGGAAGAAAGATGAAGAAGCAAGATTCAATTAGTTGGAATACAAGATGATGACCCAAGATATCAAACCAAAGTCTAGAGAGTTAAATCCTTATTTTGACCTAAGGAGGTTTCCCTCCCAAAGTTATAGAGGATGACAGTTTGGCGATGGCCAAAGATTAGAAGTGGAGTGTTACAAATGTGGAGAAAAATGACATATTTCACCAAATTTTCCAAACCCTAGAAGGTCTATGGACTAGAAGCCCTTATGCAACAAATGCAAGGGAGAAGGCCACACTACAAAAGATTGTCTGAGTCTAGCACCTATGAAGGCCAATGCTACTAAAGGTCGTTAGGAACCTACCTCCAACTTGGTGGAATTTGAAGTTTCCGCAATCACACATGCTAAAAAAACGAGCCACTTTTTCAAAAAGAAAATAATCCTCCTTCCAAAACTATGAAGTTCAATCTTCCAACAAAGAAACAAAAAAATACAGAATAGAATAATGCAGTACTACAGAGCACTGTAGTGCCACACAGAGAGACACAAAGATAGTCCAGGAGATAGGACCAGAGCTCCAAGAGATAGATGATGTAAAAGTACCTCCAATAATAGAAGAAGTTGAGATGTTGCTACTTTTAGAAACAAAAGGAAAGATAAAAGTTGATGTTGCCCCATTCCCTAGCCAGTTGGAGAAGCCCGTGGATCGTATCAAAGAGTATAACTTGGTCAAAGACCTAGATACATTCAAACCAAACCTAACATCCAACAATTATTGATGTTATCTCCGAGTTGTTGCTGAAAGAAAATTAAAAGTATACTAACAAGTAGATGTGTCATAGGGATTGCTCCCAGAACTGCCACCAAGTCCAATAAGGCCCCAAGGCTAGTAAAAGAACTAGATGTGGCTAACACCTTCCTAGATCCTAGTACCTAGAAGATTGAGTTGATCTCTTTAATGAACTTGTATTCCCTTTTTCTTAGGTCATGAGGACGATCCCTTATTAAGTGTGGGGATATGTTGCATGCTGAAATGACTTGGTTTTTTGGTTGATTTTTGTTGTTTTGTGGCCTGAATGGTTGATTTTTTATGGATCTTTAGTCACGATTGATTATTTTTGAAGTGTTTAAGAGTGTTTTGGATGAGATTGATTATATGTTGAAAGTTGATGATGATTTTCAAATAGAGATACGAGGCTTTGTGATGTTCTGATAGGTTCTGTTGAGCTTCTAATTGGTTCTGATAGCTTCTGTTTAGCTTGTGTTTTGTTCTAATTTTCTTCTGTATGAAGCATGGATTAATGATTGATGGAAGTTGAGAATGTTCAAAAACTCATTGAATTTTTTTTAAATAGTTTGGAATGATTTTAGTATGAGTTATGTGGTTCTGATGCTTCATGTTGACTTTCTGTAAACCCTCTATTGAGCTTCTGTAGAGCCTCTATTTCTATTCTATATGCTTCTGTAAGTGTTTTGTGGAATGCATGTGAGACTTTAGGAAAGTTTTTTAGTCTTGGAAAGAGGTGAATTTAAGCTCAAAATAGCTCAAGGAAGTGGAAGAAGTAGCTACTAAAGACTTAAGAGAAGACTGGAATGAAGTGGCAGTGATGAGTCATAAAGAGTCATTGTTGTGACTCTGGTGACCTTTCATATCAGAAACACCTTTTGAAAGAGGAATTCACGACCAAAGAAGTATTATTATGAGTGATTATTGAGTATTGTAGTGAGGAGATGATGTACTATTGATTGAGAGAGGGAGAGAGTCAACGATAGCCAATTCTATGCAA
Organism: Lygodium microphyllum; assembly: GCF_053477565.2. Classification (NCBI taxonomy): domain Eukaryota; kingdom Viridiplantae; phylum Streptophyta; class Polypodiopsida; order Schizaeales; family Lygodiaceae; genus Lygodium; species Lygodium microphyllum. Next base: position 47,998,211 of record NC_141158.1, on the reverse strand, counting down.
AACAATGTATCTACATATGAGAGATTGTGAGAGAAAGTTGCGGAAAATTTGAAGATGAATCATATGTGATATTTTTCCATTCAAAGTGGAGAATTTTTTTGTGTTTTCAATGTCTATCAAAGAATAGTATGAGCAACATGAAGAGAATGATGGATTTTGTTGAAGATAAAGCCGTGGGAGAGCTATTTCTATGAAGCTGCATGAAGATTCCTTATTCCTGGTGTTGTTTTCTTTGTTGTGATTATATAAAAGATGAAAGAGATGGTTGTTGATGTTACAAGATAGATTTTCTTGCAGTAGAAACCGTATTTCCTTGGTGTTCCTTTTGGAGATCCATGTTTTTGGTGCACAGTCGGGGAACTCTGCCATCAACAAGCATCAAAAGAGGCTAAAAATGAAGGAAATGGCATTGCCAAGAAGAGAAGAATTAAATGGATGCTTGCAAAGTTTCTTCTACCATTGAAGAATTGGAGATTCTCATTGCCAAAGCTACTTTCCACAAGAATTTCATCCCACAATGGCAGAAACACATTACCATCATGATGGAGGCTCTATGTGGTGGACTATTTTCTCTTTCAATTGAAGCAAAAGAGACGTGCATCTTGGTGGTAGATTGTTTTGGAACAAAAAAAGTGCAGAAACAGAGAGAATGACCATCCATGGAAGATTTAGCATTCATTGAAAAGTTTCTAGACATCATCAAGTGGAAGATTGTGAAGAAGCTTCAGGAGTCATGGTTAGTGGTGGAGGTTCGTGAAAACAAGAAAGAAAAGAGTTGGCTTTTGTTAGTGGATGCTCAATAGCAGGACACGTGGGACGCATGGTGCACTGACAATCTCCTGTTTTTCCAATTAGTAACCCACTAGAAGTTGGTGGATAGAGTATTCTTCACAACATAAACTATTGAAACCATGAGAAGCTCGCATTATTATGATGATGACACAACAATGATCCTCAAAAGAATGAGTTTTGATACCTTCGGAATGAAATATCTTCCCCTCTATAGTGGTTTGAAAGCTGCATTTAGAGACGTAGAAAAGAAGGAAGTAGAAGAAATGTTGGCCAAAGAGTCCCATGGAGACTAAAGCCCCCTTTGATTCTATTCTATTGAGTACAGACCAACTGGTTGGAGCCAACCCCTTGATGAATTACGTAATCAAGAGGCAAGCATTAGAATGAGTCCAGAGGTATGTGAAAAGAGAGAAGGCAAAAATCAAGGATGATAATGAGCTTGTAGCAGAAGCCTCCTTTGACACCCTAAAAGCACTCTTTACAGAAGTCCCCATGGTGACTCAAGGTCCCTTCCTAGTCAAATCCGTCCTCAAAATATTGATGACTAATAGACTAGTAAATGTAATCCCATGGCCCATTTTTAAGGGAGAGTATAATGAAGATCCTGATCTTCATATAGTAGAGTTTATGGTAGCAAGTGTGGCTAACAATGATAGAACCCCCTGAGCATTGGTTAGCAATATTCCTTACCACTTTCAAAGGTGTGGCAAATGAAATGCATCATGAAGAGAAGGACCACCCATCATTTGGATGAAGGCATCGAGAAAGGAGTGTTCCTCAAAGGTCTACAACAAGAAGTTCTCAAGTTTTTGGAATTGAGAAGACCAGTCAATTTACAAGCGGTAGTGCAAGGTGCAAGACACATGACGAAGTTCAAGCAAGGTTGTCAATGACCTCAGGAAGAGGAGTCTTACCTCCTCCCATGCCAAGAATGGTATACCCACCAAATGCAGTCCCAAGGACAATTCCCTACCCCTATCCCTAGATGCAAACATTGCCGCAATACAATGCACCTAATCCATAGTGGCCGCAAATGACAATGCCTCAAATGATGGTTCAACCACAAGAGCAGTGGTCTCAAACCAGTCTCAAACAGTTCCTCCCATGGTGGCAACTCAATAGTAGTGGAATCCTATCCACTAGAATCAACAACCCCAAGTTTCAACATGAGCTCTGAATCAAAACTAGAACAGAGGACCCTCTGGATCAACCCAACCAGTGTATGTAGTAATCATATAAGCTTCCCAAAACCCTACTATAAGTATTCCAGGAGGTGAAAACTTGAAGAATTACCTATCCAACTTAGTCGTAAGTATCAAGAAAGAGCTTGTGGATGTGATTACAGAACAACTATAGATGCTCAAGGTGAATACCACCAATATATCCACTCCTACGAGAGAAGGGAGAGATGTGATGCGTTCTAATACATGGTGTGGAAAGTGCCATCAAGCGAGACATGTAGCCACCACTGAATGTACCCAAAAACCAACCATTCTTGGAGCCATTTGTTCATACTATTTGAGGAAGAACCATACAGAGGATATTTTCTCTCTAAAAGAGATGCACAAAAGAAGAAAGAAAGATGAAGACATAGGATTCAACTTACTGGAATCCGAAATGGCACTACAAGACGTTGGACCAAAGGCTAGGGAGTTTGGTCCTAATTTCAATCCAAGGAGGTTTCCCTCTCAGAGTTACAAAGGACAACAATCTGGCGGTGGTCAAAGATAAGAAGTGGAGTGTTACAAATGTGGAGAAAAGGGTCATATCTCATCGAATTGTCCAAACCCTAGAAGGTTTGTTAATTACAAGACCTTATGTAGTCGATGCGAAGGAGAAGGCCACAGTGCAAAAGATTATCCAAGTTCAGCTCATGTGAAATATACTTCTAATACCCAATAGAAAACCCAAGAACCTGCTTCCAATTTGGTGGAATTGGAAGTGGCCGTAATAACGTGGGCAAATAAAGAAGAACCCATAGTTCCAAAAGAGAATGTTTCCTCTACCAAGACTGTGAAGTTCAACCTTCCTCGTGAAAAGAAGAACAATGTAGTCCAAAATAATGAAGTACAGAGCACTACAGAGCCACAAAGAGCCACAGAGACAGTAGTAGAGGCAGGACCAAAGGCCCAGAAGATATATCATGCGAAAGTACCTCATCATGGAGAAAAAGCATAGATGTTTTCATTCCTAGAAGAAAAAGGAAAGATAAAAGTGGGCATGGCCCCATTTCCCAGTCGATTGGAAAAGCCGGTGGATCCTATCAAAGAGTATGATTTGATGAAAGACCTAGATACTTTTAAACCAAACTTAACATTCCAACAGTTGTTGATGTTGTCTCATAGCTGTCGAAAGAAATTCAAAAGCATACTTATAAGAAGAAGAGGCCTAAGAATTGTTCCCTCCGTAGAGGCCAAGTCCAACATATAGCCTCACAACTCATAAAGGAAGTAGATATGGCTAACTGCATCTTGGATCTTGGAACCCTAGAGATTGGTATATGGATTGAAGGATGCTTTATTGTAGATACATTGATTGATGGAGGCTCATCAATAAACATAATGATGGATGCAGGATCCAGGCTTGTAAGCAATGCAACCTACATACTAGCTTATCAGATTGGCAGACCAAAGAAGAATCAAACCATTGGGCATCCTCCCATATGTAAAGAAAACCCTCACAGGAAGGTATTATTGGTTGACATATCTGGTGGTTAAACCAAATTCCTATGGGACCTCATACCCTCTGTTGATGGGAAGATCTTGGATTTTTGAAGTAAGAGCAAGGATGGAATGGTTCAAATGAAACCTAAGCCTAGGTAGAGGGCCCAATAAAGTGGTGTTGAAGTTGTATGGATCACAAAAAGGCAATGGATTCACACCCATCGAAGTCATAACCAACTCCTCCAATGAAGTAATAGATGGTACATCAAGAGATGAAGAGGCTGTCAAATAGATCCTTCCCAAGAAAACTGAGGCACGGTCCCTAATAGTGGGCACTGTAAGCCAACTACCGAAATAAGCAAAGTCTTTGTCCATGGGAGAATACCTCCTACCTAAACAATCTGAATTGACCTCTGAAATCACCTCTAACAGTGAGATAGAAGTATGGATGTATTGTTCTCCCTGTTACATGGCAGTTGTAGAGATAGAGATAGACACAGAGACAGAAGCAAAAGTAGAAGTAGAAGTAGAAGACATAAGAGAGAGTTTGTTCTTCTTTTATAGAGCACCCACATATGTAGAAGTAGAATCTAAAGAGGACGAAGGTGATAATGCAGATGAAGATTATGAAAGTGAGCTGGTAGAGTCAATCCTTCTCGCAAAAGGCAAAGATGAGAAAGAAGTTCCTGAAGCCTCAGCAGAAGCAGAAGTTCCCTTTCTGTTTGATAGAATAACACAATATTAGTGAGTTTGGGAATCTCCCAATTCCTATTTTTTGAATACTTAAAAAGTGGCACCCGGATAACATGTCCATATGTTTGTCAAAACCATATGATATGACATATCATTGAAAGTGCTTGAAAAATGGAATCTATAGCTATAGAGCGCTCAATTTGGAGTTATAGTGTTCAAGTTATGATAGATCCAAATATTTGACCACGTGTCACAAACTTATGGGAAATTTCCATATTCCCCAATATGGTGTTGAATGATTATGGTACCCTTTGGACTAATTAATGAGTCACATCATAAGAAAAGCCTTTATAAGAAAAGGGTTAAGAAGAATCAACTTTCCTTTAGCAGTGGCTCTTGTTGCCCAAAGTTACCCTTTCTCAGAGAAGATGATGATGATGCACCTTACCAACAACCCCTAGTTTAGCAACTCAAACAGAACATAGAAGGTTTCTATTATGTGACATTCTTGGATGCATCTTCAGAAGACGAATCCTCAAGCTAAGAAATAACTCATATCCCCCAACCCAAACCCGAAACCTCAATGATACCCTTTTAGCCTCCCAAAGAGCGAGCTAAGACTCCATTAAAAGAGGACAGTAGTTCCAATGCACCATCAGAAGATGAGAGCACTCCCTTGAAAGAGTCAGACCTTTACCCATAAGCAACTTGTGGGATATTTATCCATGAAGTGGAAGGTGAAAAGAAATTGACATTCATGGATGCTAATGGTACTGTGAATGTCACCTGAAAGTGGGTTTAAATCTTCCAAAAGAAGAACTACTAGTCTTGCGAGATCTACTAAAGGAGAACTTAGACATGTTTTCATGGTCGTATAACGATTTAAATGGGATTGATCCCACAATGTGCCAATACCAAATCGAACTAGAGCCTTATGCCAAACCTATAAAGCAAAGACATAGGCATATGAATCCAAATTATTCTGCCCTAGTGAAGGCCAAATTATTGAAGCTCCTTGAAGTTGAGCTCATTTATCCAGTGGCTAACAATGAATGGGTTTTGTCCACGATTGTGGTAGTACCAAAGAAGAATAGGAAACTTCGAATATGTGTAGACTTCCAAACAAAAAATTCCAAGATGAAAATGGATCATTTCCCTATCCCTTTCATAGGACAATTGTTGGACATAGTGGCAGGCCATGAGCTCTATTTCCTCTTGGATGGATTTAGTGGATATAACCAAGTCCAAATCATAGAAGAAGACCAATCCAAAATAACCTTTACAATAGAATGGGAAACCTATGCTTACAAAGTAATGCCGTTTGGGCTCTGTAATGCTCCTGCTATCTTCTAACGAGTGATGATAGATGCCTTCAAGAACCATTTACATGATTTCATTGAGGTGTATCTCAATGACTTCTGTGTCTATCGTCTAATCCGTGAGCATTGGGGATACCTAGAGTAGTGCTTTGACAAATATCAAGAGTATGGAATTTCTCGCAACCCTGACAAATGTGTCTTTGGCATCTCATCATGAGTTATTATGGGCCACATTCTCTCTACACAAGGGATAGAAACAAATCCTACTAAGATTGAGAAGATTGCCGCCTTGACAGCCCCAACTAACCTTAAGCAATTGAGAAGATTCCTTGGCCATGTGGGCTACTATAGAAGATTTATTGCGCACTTTGCGACAAAGACAGTCCATTTGCATAAAATCCTATGAAAAGATTTTGAGTTTACATGGACCAATGATTGTGACAAAGCATTCAACACTCTGAAGTAGTGTTTGATTGAAGCACCCATCCTACAGCCTCCTAATTGGATGAAAGAGTTCCATGTGCACACTGATGCATCAGTTGAAGGCCTATCTGAACTCTTATGCCAAAAGGGCCCCTCTCAGTTAGATCAACCAATATATTATGCAAGTGGGAAAGTAACCGACAGAGAGTGAAACTATACAGTGACGGAGCTTGAGTGTCTAGCAATGGTGTTTTCCGTGGAGAAGTTCTAACACTATCTATTGTCGATGCATTTTAAATTCTACGTGGACCATCAAGCCTTGTCCTTCCTTATGAACAAGGTTGATGTGAAGAGAAGAATGATGAGATGGCTCATTTTTTTTCAAAAGAGTTCGACTTGTTGAGATGACAAGCTCAACACATGCGCACATTGATGATGGACCGCCTGGTTAGATGGGTCCACACGTCTACACTTAGCACGTCGGTGGTCATTATGCATCTCACATGGCCACTGACTCATTACTTATTATATTCAGGTCGTTACACCTATTTACAGCTGGCATAGTTATAGCGCCAGTCGACTAGTGTAGTCGGTTATGCATTGTTTGACTTAGTAGGCCACTTTCCTTTTATGTTGTATCTTATCTATACTTTGTGTACATTGTAAAGTGTGTGGAAGAAGAAGAAGAAATCAGCAAGAAAACGTTTTGGCCTCCATCTCTCTTCTTGTCTCTTGAGTGAGCTTCTCCTTGTGCATTCTGTGTGTGTTTGGCGCAGCATCTTGAGCAACCCCCTCCGCCACGCGATTCTTGACATGGTATCAGAGCCGCACCATTGAGAGAGGCTGATTTCAAAGGTTGAAGCAAAGAAAAAGAAGCAAGGTTCGAGCAAGCAAGCCACGGGTAAGAAGCTCTCCCATCCTTCAACTCTTTCTCTTGGATAGTGCCTGTGGAGGCACCGAAAGCAGGGCAGAGCAAAAATCTCAGATTGCAGTGAGATTTGGTGTGCGCGAAGAGCGCTGTGTATTCTGCAAATTGGCGCTTTAGGGCTTTCCCGTTGTTATTTTGGGCATCTGAGGCCGTTTCAAGGCCCGTTTTAGAGTCGCAAGGTTGCAGACAGCAGTTTCAGGGTACGCTGTGACTTCGACTGTATTGACCGAACGTGCGTGCGCAGGTTACAGATTTTAGATCTGTAAGTTCAAAGGTGTTTATGAGTGAGTAAACACAAGGTTTATCTGCAAACTGGTTGCAGATTGCATGTATTGTTGAGCAGACAGTGAAAAAGGCTGTCTGGTGTATTGCTGTGCACTACAGGTCAAGGGTTGCAGAAGATTTGCTTGCTGTTTGGTATTAATTTTGTGATAATGGCAGAGAACAGTGGAAGCCCCATCATTGAGAAGCTTGACAAGAACAACTACCCTTCATGGAAGTTCCGTGTCACGAACTTCCTTATTGGAAAAGGCCTCTACGAGTTCGTTTCAGGTGAAGAAAAGGAGCCGGAGATGAGTGAACCTCCAACTGCAGAAGAGACAAAGGCACGGAAAGAATGGAATGCAAAGGATAAAAAGGTCATGTATTGGTTGTCTGCAGTAATTGACAATAATATGCTGGGACACATTAGAAATGCAGAGATTTCATATGCAGCTTGGACCATACTTGAAAGTATGTTTTCTGTAAATACAAAGGCACGAAAGATTCAACTCAAGCAAGAGTTGAATACATTAAAGAAAGGGAAGATGTCTATCAATGAGTATGCACTGAAGGTAAGAAGCATTGCAGATGCATTGGCAACGATTGATGCAATGCCCGATGATGATGATTTGGTGTCGTCTACCTTGGGTGGACTTAACAATGAAAAGTCTTGGTAGTCTTTTGTAACTTCCGTATATGTCAGAAAGCCATTTCCAGATTTTGATGAATTGGTCTCCCTTATGATCATTGAAGAGATCAACATGCAGAGTGAGACATCTGAAAGAAGTGGTGAATAGGTCCAAGCTTTCTACTCCAGTTCTGGAAGGGGACGTGGCAGGTTCTCTTCAAGAGGCCTGGTATAGGACGTGGTAGTGACAACCAGCAAAACAGATTGAATCAGCAATTTGGCGATATGCAGGTTTCAAGAGGTCGTGGTAACTTTAGAGGCAGGGGGAGCTTTAGAGGAAGAGGTGGATGGCAGAACAGAGGTTCTAACAACTCTGGTATTGTGTGCCATTACTGTGGCAAAATAGGTCATATTGCAGCCCAATGTTATGCTAAGAAAGATGATATCCGCAGTGGTAAGTTGCAACAAGGAAACTATGCATCGTCTTCACGACAGAATGAAGACAAAAATGAACGTTTGTTCGTTATGCAGCATATGCTGAATGCTGTTACAGGAAAGGGAACACATGAAGATGTTTGGTATGTTGATTCAGGTGCATCCAATCATATGACCAGCCATGCAGAATGGTTTGGAGAGATGCAGGATTTGCAGAATGCAGGTTATGTGCAGACGGGTGATGACTCATGCCACCCAATTTCACACATTGGAAAAGTTTCCTTGTCCTTGCATGATGGTAAGACAAAGAGTCTTTCAGATGTATTACATGTGCCATCTATTACAAAGAACTTGGTGTCAATCGGTCAAATGGTAGAGCAAGGGCTGCAAGTCAGATTTAATGCAAAGGGCTGCTTTGTGGAAGACTTCAATCACAAGTGCAGGTTGGTAGCAAAGGAAAGTAGAGTTGGACGTATGTTTACTCTAGATGCTGGAATTCCTACTATGAATGCTGCTATGTATGCCAAAGGAAAAGGTGTTGTTGCAGACATTGAAATTTGGCACGAACGCATTGGACATGCAAATGTACAAAGGCTGAAATTAATGCAGTCCAAAGGGTTGGTTACAGGTTTGCCTACATTTAAAGTTGCAGAATTTCAGAAGGTATGTGAAGCATGTCAGTTTGGTAAGCAGGCAAGACAACCCTTTTCACATGACAGAGATGTAAGCAGAAATATCCTTGATATTGTGCATACAGGCATTTGGGGGCCTACACAAAATGTATCTCTTGGAGGTAGTTCATACTTCGTCACATTCATTGATGATTGTTCTAGAAAGCTGTGGGTATATTTTATGAAGGAAAAGAGTGAAGCTTTTGAGCACTTTAGAACTTTCAAGGCTGCAGTTGAAAGAGAAACAGGCTTGAAAGTAAAGTGCTTGAGGTCAGATGGAGGGGGAGAGTACCTCTCCAATGGGAGTACCTCTCCAATGAGTTCAGTGATTTTCTGAGGTCTCATGGGATAAAGAGACAGTTCACATGCAGGTATACCCCACAGCAAAATGGGGTTGCAGAAAGGAAAAACAGGCATATTGCAGAAGTTGCACGCGCCTTGATGGCTGAAAAGAATATGCCTAAGCATTTTTGGTCTGAGGCTGTTCATACTGTTGTTTATATTATAAACAGAACTCCCACGGCTGCAGTTCATGGTAGGACCCTCGAAGAATGTTTTACAGGTAAGAAGCCTGATGTTTCACACTTGAAAGTATTTGGCTGCATTGTGTATGTTCATGTGCCAGATGAGTTGCGGAAGAAACTGGATCCAAAGGCTGAAAAGTGTGTCTTTATTGGATACTCTTTAGAGCAGAAAGGGTATCGCTGTTACAACCCTGTCACATGTAAGTTCAGAGTGAGCAGGGATGTCATCTTTGATGAAATGAGCAGTTGGTATGCATCTAGTGGTGATGCATTGGATGATGATGATGATCATGACACTCATGTGCAGGCTGAAAAGCAAGAATCACGAACTCTTAGCGGACCAGAGACATCATCTGGTAGTCCTTGGTCTGGGAGACTAAGGAGTACCTCTACATCTTTGGGTGCATCTAGTAGCACTACAGGTAAAGACAAAGGAAAGAATAAAGTGTCAGAAGGCATTGATGCAGTTCTTGATGGAGACTCCAGTGGCTCAGAGAGCTTGGATGATGAGCTTGGCATTCCTTCAGTGAGGACTCCAGGTGTGCAGAGAGCACGCGTTAATGCAAAGACTCCATTGAGTGATCCAGTGGTATGCAGGTCTAGCAGGGTGAGATACCCTGTTAAAAGATTTGGTTTTGAAGGTTATAAAGCTCACCATTATGCTTATATGGTGAAACTAGTTGAGGATGTTGAGTCCACATGTTTTGAGGAGGCTGTTGGTCATGCTCATTGGGATGCAGCAATGGATGAGGAGATGGCTGCATTAGAGGCCAATAAGACTTGGGATCTAGTATCATTGCCGAAGGGAAAGAAAGCTATTGGATGTAAGTGGGTTTATAAGATTAAGCACAATGCAGATGGTTCTATTAGCAGGTACAAAGCTAGGCTGGTTGCAAAAGGCTATGCCCAGACATATGGCATAGATTATGATGAAACCTTCAGTCCATTTGCTAGGATGGCAACTATCAGATGTGTGATTGCTTTGGCAGCAGCCAAAGGTTGGAGGTTGCAGCAAATGGATGTAAAGAATGCCTTCTTGCATGGTGGTGATTTACAGGAAGAAGTGTATATGAATCAGCCAGTAGGTTATGAAGATTTAGAGCATCCCACGTATGTGTGCAGGTTGAAGAAGGCACTCTATGGGCTCAAGCAAGCACCTAGAGCATGGTCTGACAAGATTAGAGAGTATCTTGTCAATATTGGCTTTTATGTTTCTGATGCTGATCACTCACTTTATGTGAGAAAGGGAGATGCAGGTTTGGTCATCATAGTCATCTATGTGGATGACTTGATTATTACAGGTGATAGTGATAGTGGAATTGTTGAAGTCAAGGGCTGTTTGAAGATGAAGTTTGAGATGAAGGATTTAGGTGAGCTAAGGTACTTCCTTGGCATTGAGGTGATCAGATGTGATGATGGTATATGGCTGTCCCAAAGACAATATAGCTTGGATATGTTGTCCAAGTATGGTATGACTGCATGCAAACCACTTTCAGTCCCGTTGGAGCAGAATGTAAAGCTGAGTGCTGATGTTGGGGATGAGATAGAAGACCCTACTATGTTCAGGAGGATAGTGGGGAGTTTGATCTACATGACCATTACAAGGCCAGACTTGAGCTACGCTGTTGGTCTTGTGAGTCAGTTTATGCAAGTACCTAGAAAGCCACATTTGGATGCAGTCAGACGCATATTGAGATATGTGAAGTCCACATTACATTATGGACTTTTCTATGAGGCAGGTACAGATGTACAGGTATTTGGATACACAGATGCAGATTGGGCTGGTAGTATGTCTGATAGAAGATCTACCAGCGGATACATGTTCTCTCTTGGTAGTGCAGCAGTTGCATGGAGCAGTAAAAAGCAATCTACAGTTGCTTTGTCGAGTACAGAGGCTGAGTATAGAGGTGCTGCTGTTGCAGCATGTGAGGTAGTATGGCTGCAAAAGCTATTGGCTGATTTGGATGTGCAGGTGGAAGGTCCAGTTGTCATTTATTGTGACAACATGAGCAGTATACAGTTGGCTAGGAACCCTGTGTTCCATGCCAGGACAAAACATATTGAGGTACACTATCACTTTGTGAGAGAGAAGGTACTAGCAGGTGAGATTGACTTGATGTATGTCAGCACACAGGATCAGATAGCTGACATCTTCACGAAGGCATTGGGTACAGAGAAGCTTCAAAAGTTTCGAAGCTTACTTGGAGTTGCAGAGATGCAGTTGAGCTTGAGGGGGAGTGTTGAGATGACAAGCTCAACACATGCGGACATTGATGATGGACCGCCTGGTTAGATGGGTCCACACGTCTACACTTAGCACGTCGGTGGTCATTATGCATCTCATATGGCCACTGACTCATTACTTATTATATTCAGGTCGTTACACCTATTTACAGCTGGCATAGTTATAGCGCCAGTTGACTAGTGTAGTCGGTTATGCATTGTTTGACTTAGTAGGCCACTTTCCTTCTATGTTGTATCTTATCTATACTTTGTGTACATTGTAAAGTGTGTGGAAGAAGAAGAAGAAATCAGCAAGAAAACGTTTTGGCCTCCATCTCTCTTCTTGTCTCTTGAGTGAGCTTCTCCTTGTGCATTCTGTGTGTGTTCGGCGCAGCATCTTGAGCAACCCCCTCCGCCACGCGATTCTTGACACGACTTTGAAGTGGTTACCAAACCTGGTCGCTCTCATGGCCTGGCTAATCACCTTTTGTGAATCCCTCTAAAGAAGAGGAAGATGATCCAAACCTTCCGGATGCTTCATTCTTTCTAATCAAAACCATTACCCCATGGTACATAGGCATAGCCAACCTCCTGGCAACCCAACAGTATCCCCTGGGTATCTTGAGCCGTGATAAGAAGAAGCTTCTATTGGAATCAGCCCCCTACACCTTGTTAGGTGGTGCTCTGTATAAGAAAGGCAAGGACGAATTCTTGCAAAGATCTGTTGCAGGAGAAGAATTGGCATAGTATTGAAAGCATTCCATGATGATCCCTGCGGTGGAAACTTTGCAAGAGAAGTGATAGCTAGAAAGGCCTAACTTGCAGGTTATTAGTGGCCGAACCTCCATAAGGATGCCTATGATAACTACAAATGGTGTGATGCCTATCAGCAAATGGGAAAGCTTAACAAATCTAGTGCCATGCCCCTACAACCTATTCTTCCCCTAAAGCCATTCAAGAAGTGGAGAATTGATTTCGTGGTGCCCTTTGATCTGCCAACCAGAAGGAAACTCAATAGATGCATCTTGGTCCGTACAGACTAGGTGACAAATTAGTGTGAAACTAAAGCTCTGAAGTGGGGCGATGGTAATAGCATGGCCTTGTTCCTGTACGAGAACATCATCACCCATTTTGGGAGTCCCCTAGAGCTCGTCATTAACCGAGGTACTCACTTCCTCAACGAGATTATGGAAGAGTTGATAGAACTATATAAGATCCGTCATTGTAAGTCCACACCGTATTACCCCAAAGCCAATGGCTAAGTCAGAGTTACCAATTGCATCATTTGCTTGATTCTAACAAGAATGATAGCTGCACATCATCATGATTGGGATGATCAACTTATAAAGGCCCTTTGGGCATACAAAACCTCCCATAAGGCGGCTATAAGGCAAACTCCTTTCTAGTTGGTGTATGAAATAGAAGCCATCTTTCCTGTTGAACTTGAGCTACCCTTTATGTGCATGACCATCAATCAACACTTGGGAGATAACAAGTCCCTGCAATGTCATCTTTTGCACTTGGAGTGTCTCGATGAGATCCGTAGGATGGCCCTATAGTGCATGGAAGCCACACAAGCTTGCAAAAAGGTCTATCATGATAGCTTCATCAAGCAGAATGAGTTCAAGGAAGGCGACTTAGTCCTCGCTTATGATTCTCGATTTGGCAAGTTTCTAGGCAAGCTTCAACAATGCTAGATGGACCCTTATAAAGTACTTTCTGGCAATCCAAATAGCTCAATCCAAGTTTAGACAGTCGATGCTTCGGATGATCCCTTCCTTATTAATGGCTATCGCCTCAAGAAGTATTACCCCCCCTGGGGATCCTAACAATCACTGTCGATAGCTTTTTCATTCTTTGCATAATTTTCAAGACAGCTTTACCTAATGCTCCTGATAACCCTCTTGTTGATATTGATGATATGGTTTCATTCTGATAGCCCCTCATAGCAACCTTCTCCTCCTTCTTGGCTTCCCAATTCTACTTATGCATCTATGCCATGGCCAAATTTTACCGTGATGCCATCCCTTCCCCTCCCACCCATCCTCTTTCCCCTACTTCTGAGGACGTTCTTCTCTATTCCCTTTATCCCTTGATTTGACGTTTTTCCATGTGAACGCATCCTACATTCATCAAAACCCACATCCAACCTTATAGCCCTGATCGGCCCTTTTGAATGGTACATTTTTTCTTCTTACAGTCCTCTGTTCCGATCACCGGTTCAAAAGTTATTATTTTTTGAAGAGTTTTACGTCACCTTGACGTGTTCCCATGTGAACACACCTTTTTTGCTTCGTAACAGCCAATGGATGTGACCGCCCTGACCTATCCCTTCCACTAGATATTTTCTTTTTTGTGCCCTTCATTCTGCGATATGGTTTGTCTGTTATTAATTTTTGCGGATTTTCGTGTCTTTTTCATGAATCTTTCTATCCTTTTTTCCATGCGAACATGCCCTATTCTCCTCCAAACTTTATTTTGATTTGATAGCCTTGTCCAACCCCCCTTCCTTCACATTATTCCTTTTTAATCTGCCCTATTTTGACCTCTGAATTTTTTATTATGAATTTTTATATGTGTTTTAAAGATTCGTTTTATTGTTTTTTTCATGTGAACGCCTCCTTATGTCCCTAGAAATGCGTTTTGACCTAATTGCCTTGTCATGTACACTTGTCTTGCTATTTTTCCTTTTTATTGCCTTTTGTTCCGATGTATGGATCTTCCACAATTAATTATTGAGTCCATTTGCGGGTGCATTTCTATTGTTTTTCCCATGCGGACGTGCTTTACCTCCCTCGGAACGGCATTTTCCCTTATCAATCCAGTCTGACACCTCACTACAGACTTTTTTTCTTTTCATCTCACCGAGTTTTGACCTACGTATCCCTCCGTATTAATATTTATGTCCTATTTTGGACACATTTTTGTGGGTTTTTTTCCATGTGAACGGATCCTATCCTTGTTAGAACCATGCTTTGATGTGATAGGCTAGTCTGACATGTCATCCTGTACACTTTTCCTTTTTTTTACACTTCTTTTTGGCGATCAGATTTTTTGCAATTAATTTTTGTCTATTTTTGCATCTTGCAGTCGTGCGGGTTTGCATGCGAATGCCCTCGTTTTCATCTTTCGACACACATGACGTGTTCAATTTGTTGTCAGCTAACCATTCGCTCCCTATTCCTAGCACTGCAAAATTTTTTACCCTCGTCCGCGCCCGCGCACGGAATGGGGGGAGGGTTTCTCTTCTCTGCTTCTTTTGATTGATTGATTTATTTCTTCATTATTAATTTTTTTAAAACAAATTAATTATTCCCCCCCTCTAACTACCCTCCCGCATCCCCTCACACCCTCTCTTTCTCTCTCTCTCTCTCTCTCTCTCTCTCTCCCCCCGACTCCTCCCTCCTTCTCTCCTCCCTCCCGCCTTCCCCCCTGCCCCTGCTCCTCCTCCTCCTCCTCCTCCTCCTCCTCCTCCTCCTTCTTCTTCTTCCTCTCCTCTTCCTTCTTCTTCTTCTTCTTCTTCTCCTTCTCCTTCTGCACCTCCTCCTCCTCCTTCTTCTCCTCCTCTTCCTCCTCCTCCTCCTTCTTCTTTTTCTTCTCGGCATGCTCCTGCTCCTCTTCCTTCTTCTTCTTCTTCTTCTTCTTCTTCTTAGCCGCCACCTGCCCGCCATTAACCACCACTGCCTACCATTAGCCCACTCGATGCATGCCTGGTGCCAATTACCCTAACACCGCCAATCGACCAACATCGCCAGTCGACCAGTGCTGCTCGCCAGGCACTTGTTTCCACCTCTAGTCATCTCCACCCTCCCCTGGACTATAGCTCCGCCACCCTGGGCCAATGCCCCCGCCACTCCTCCCACCACCCCCACCATTCCTCCCAACCACCCACTAAACCCCTTAGCCTCCCCTCTACCCCCTTGCAAGCCCCCCCTTCCCACCCAAAGCCCTAACCACAAGCCACACGCAAAAAATAGCCACCCCCCCTCGCAGGCCCCCATTTTCCCTTGCATTTCCACACCCGCCCCCGGCCATTTTTGGCCATAGATCATGCCTGGATGTCTTCGTGTTTGGTGTTGTTTGTGTGCTAGACCGTGTCTTGGTATGCTGGACTTTTCTGTGCATTGGTTGTTGTTCACACATTGTGCGTACGTGGTCGCGTATGTGTGACATTCAAGCACCCGTTCCCACGCAAGGATGCGCGTCTTGTTTCGTCCATCCCACGAAGTTGCCATTCGCGTGCAGCTATCAGGTACCTTGCTGTCTTGACTTTGATTATTTAATTCTCATAAACTAGAAAAATCTATAAATTCATTCAAAGATTGAAGAAATGTGTAAACAAATCAATAAAAAATTCATTAAAATACAGAAAATGTTCCTAAAAAGAAAAAACTTTCTAGTCAAATCTTGAAAATTTAGTATTAAATTTCAAAACCTAAAGAAATAAAAATAAAATTAAATAAATAAATAAATAAATATTTAAGATACAGTAAACCTTATAAAAACCCTAATTTTTTTTTAAAAAATCCACATTTGTGAAAAAAATCCTTAAATTTTTCTCAAATCATTTACCAACTTTTTAAAAAATTTCGAATTTTTTCTTAGTAGATAATATAACTTACAAATTAGAAAATAATTAAAAACCTTTAATTTCACTGTAATCTACTTATAAAATGGTTGAAAAATGGTTTTTTAAATTAAAAAATAATTTTTTTTAAAATAAAAATTATATTCACCTTCCCGTATATTTTTAGATAATTTGTATGTGCTTAAATTATTATGATTAATTTGCAACAATCAATCTTTACAAAAACTCTTATTTTTCATGAAGGAAAAATAAACAAAAAAAAATTTCCACTTCAGAAAGGGTAAGACAATTTTGACTGAATGAATAAAATAGAAAAACACATATTTTTTTAAAAAAAGAAACTCACAAAAGCAAATAAACAATATATTAATCACCCACTCATCCTATAACCGATTTCAACCTAAACCCCCTCCACATATATATACATAAATATTTTTTAAACTCTATTTAAATTAAGAAAACAAAGACATAAAAATACATTTATTTAAAAAAACAAAACAACTTAATTAATTTAAAAACAAAACAAAACAAAACCCACAAACCTAACACATGATTACCCAAATGCCAAACCTTCTAGTGCCCCTGTTCAATTTTATATTTAGATGTGGTGTTTTATAAATGTGAGGAGGCCAATTTTTCTTTGGTGTCCTTGTTAGTTGTGTACATGGATTTTTCCTACCTTTTGGATACTTTACGAGTGGGATTTTGCACGACAAACTTTGCGGGTGTTCACACACTACCAGGTTTTTTCTTCTCCTCTTTCTCTCCTTCACGTGCACATCAATAAACTATTAATTGTAAATAAAAAGTATCCGACTGTCGCACCACAAAATTAACACAATGCACTTTCCTAAATTTGTAATTAAAAGAAACACGACCATTAATTATAAAAGGAACCCCCCGTTGTTGCACGTGCACTCTAGTACAATAACCCACCTAGTTTCTAAAATTTGTCCACAGTGCACACACACATGTGCTATTCAGACACAATTAATCTTTGTAATACCAAGTCAATCTCTCCTGCAAGTACCTTCTCTCTCACAAAGTGGTAGTGCACCTCAAGGTGTTTTTTTCCTAGCATGGAACACTGGATTCCTAGGTAGCTGTATGCTGCTCATGTTGTCACAATGAATGACAACTGGACCATCTCCCAGCACGTCCAAATCACCTAATAACTTTTGCAACCATACCATCTTACATGCTGCCATAGCATCACCTCTATACTCAGCCTTTGTACTCGATAAAGCAACTGTAGGTTGCTTTTTGCTGCTCCATGTAACTGCTACACTACCAAGGGAAAACATGAATCCACTCGTAGATCTTCTGTTTGACATGCTACCAGTCCTTGTGTATCCAAAGACTTGTACGTCCTTACCTGCCTCATAAAAAAGTCCATAATGTAAAGTAGACTTCACATACCTCAATATACGTGTAACTGCATCTAAATGAGGCTTTCTAGGCATCTGCATAAACTGACTGACAAGGCCAATAACATAGCTCAAGTCTGGCCTTGTGATACTCATGTAAATCAAACTCCCTACTATCCTCCTGAACATAGTAGGGTCTTCTATCTCATCCCCAATGTCAGCACTCAACTTCACATTTTGCTCCAATGGTACTGAAAGAGGCTTACATGCTGTCATATCATACTTGGATAACATATCCAAGCCATACTGCCTTTGGAATAGCCATATACCATCATCACATCTGATCACCTCAATACCAAGAAAGTATCTCATCTCACCCAAATCTTTTATCTCAAACTTCTTCTTCAAGAAGTTCTTAACTTCAACAATCCCATTGTCACTGTCACGTGTAATAATCAAGTCATCCACATAGATGACTATGATGACCAACCCTGCATCTTGCTTTTTCACATAAAGTGAGTGATCAGCATATCAGAAATACAAAACCCAATATTGACAAGATACTCTCCAATCTTGTCAGGCCATGCTCTAGGTACTTGCTTCAGCCCATAGAGCGTCTTCTTTAACTTGCACACATATGTGGGATGCTCTAAATCCTCATAACCTGCTGGCTGCTCCATATACACTTCTTCTTGCAATTCACCATGCAAGAAGGAATTCTTTGTCAAGATTGTGGGAGAGAAGGAAGGAGTCTCACTTGTAGCTTTCTTGCTTGCACAATGGGGGAAGACACACAAGGGTGGAGGCTGAAAACAGTTTTCCTCTTCTTAGTTGTGTAAGCCAAAAGAACTCTAGTACAAAGAAAATACAAGAACCCTAGATATGGGTCTCAAACCAAACTCAACTAACTAAGGTGGCATACTAACTGAGCCACGAACTAGAGTAGATAAGGATAGCTATCATGTAGCTATTATTCAAGGGCGGTGTACCAACCACATCTGCAACTGACAAGTCGGTGATATAAATACACAACAGTCACCCTGGCGTATCACGAGTGGAGCTCGATATCTCAACACTCCCCCTCGAGCTCAATCCCAATTCCTGCACACCAAGCAGGTCTCTGAACTTGCGCAGCTTCTCTGCGCCCAATGCCTTCATGAATATGTCAGCTACCTGATCCTCTGTGCTGACATAAACTAGATCAATAAGACCTAGTAAAACCCTCTCTCGCACATAGTGATAATGCACCTCAATGTGCTTTGTTCTAGCATGATAAACTGGGTTATTTGCCAAGTGTATACTACTCATGTTGTCACAATAAATGACAACTGGCCCATCTGTAGACTGATGCATATCATAAAGTAGTTTATGCAACCAAGCTACCTCACATGCAGCCATTGCTGCACCCCTGTACTCAGCCTCGGTGCTCGACAAGGCAACTGTAGGCTGTTTCTTGCTGCTCCAAGTGACTGTAGCACTCCCAAAAGAGAACACATATCCACTGGTAGATCGTCTATCGGAAATACTACCAGCCCAATCAGCATCAGTGTATCCATGCAACTGTATCTGAACCCCAGTCTCATAAAATAGTCCATACTGCAATGTGGATTTCACATACTTGAATATGCGTCTAGCTGCATCCAAATGCGATTCTCTTGGAGCCTGCATAAACTGACTTACCAATCCAACAGCATAGCTCAAATCTGGCCTGGTAATAGTCATATAAATCAAGCTTCCTACTATGCGTCTGTACATAGTAGGGTCTTCCAGAAGCTCACCTGCATCTGCGCTCAGCTTCACATTCTGCTCCAAAGGAACTGAAATAGGCTTACAACCTGTCATCCCATATTTGGACAGCATGTTCAATCCATACTGCCTTTGCAAGAGCTGTATCCCACTTGGTGATCTAATCACCTCAATGCCCAAGAAATAACGCAGCTCTCCCAAATCCTTCATCTCAAACTTTTGCTTCAATAGCATTTTCACATGAAGGATATCTTCACCACTGTCACCTGTCATAATCAAATCATCAACATAAATGACAAGTAGCATAATACCTTTCTCTGTTTTTCTCACATAAAGTGAGAAATCTGCCTTGGAAATCTGAAAGCCAATAGTGACAAGATACTGTCCTATCTTGTCAGACCATGCTCTAGGTGCTTGGTTCAAGCCATACAAGGCTTTCTTCAACCTGCAAACAAACTCAGGATGAACATCATGCACATAACCTGGTGGCTGCTCCATATAGACCTCTTCTTGCAAATCACCATGCAAGAAGGCATTCTTTACATCCATCTAATGTAAAGACCATCCCTTTGATGCAGCCATAGCAATGACTGCTCTTACGGTTGCCATCCTTGCAACCGGACTGAATGTTTCTTCATAGTCAATGCCATATGTTTGTGCATACCCCTTGACTACTAATCTTGCCTTGTATCTGTTCACAGAACCATCTGCATTGTGCTTCACCTTATAAACCCACTTACAGCCAATTGCATTCTTACCTTTAGGCAAAGGTACCAATTCCCATGTAGCATTTGCTTCCAAGGCATCCATTTCTTCATCCATGGCTTTCTCCCATTTTTCTTTTCCCATGGCTTGCTCAAAAGAAGTGGGTTCTGGTTCCTGTATCACCTTGACCATATATGCATAGTGAATGGCTGTAAATCCATCATATTTCAGCCTATCCACTGGATACCTAACTTTGGTAGACCTGCGCAAAGTGGGTTCACTCCCAGGTGCTCTCAAAACATCCCTAGTCTTCCTTACTCCAGGTGTAATAATAGAAGGAATACCCAACTCATCATCAATGCTCTGTTCTGAGCCACTGGATTCACCATCCACATAAGAGTGACCTGCATTCACATCAAACATGGGCTGATCAACCTTCTCTTTTCCTTTTCGTGATACCTGCATACCACTATCTGCATTACTTTGAGAAGATTCTCCTGATCTCAATCTGCCTGTCCATGGCGAAGGATGTGAACCACTGCTAGAGGACGCTCCAGGTCCACTAATATTTTGTGACTGCTGCTGTGAATTCTGTGCAGCATTACCATTTTTGCATCTACATCATCAATCACATTTACTGGTTTATACCAGCTACTCATCTCATCAAAAACAACATCTCTACTCACTGTAAACTTACGAGTAGAAGGGTTATAGCATCTATACCCTTTTTGCTGCAGAGAGTAACCAATAAAGATGCACTTCTCAGCTTTTGGATCCAACTTGGATCTCAACTCATCTGGCACGTGTACATAGGCAATGCAACCAAAAATTTTCAAATGAGAAATATCTGGTTTCCTACTAGTATACCTCTCCTCTGGAGTCATTCCATGTATTGCTGCAGTGGGAGTCCTGTTCATTATGTAGACTGCTGTAGCAACTGCTTCAGCCCAATAGAAATCTGGCAGGTCTTTTTCATTGAGCATGGCATGAGACACCTCTCCAATATGTCTGTTTTTTCTTTCTGCAATTCCATTTTGTTGTGGGGTATGATTGCATGAATATTGCTGCTTTATGCCATGCTCCTGCAGGAACCTTGCAAACTCATTTGAGAGGTACTCTCCCCCTCCATCTGACCTTAGGCATTTTACTTGCAGACCTGTTTCTTTTTCAACCATAGCTTTAAGAGTTTTGAAATGCCCAAAAACTTCACTTTTCTTTTTCATAAAATACACCCAAACTTTTCTGCTATAGTCATCAATAAAACTGACAAAATAATGACAGCCTCCAAGAGATGCAGCTTTAGTAGTCCACACATCAGAGTGGATTAATTCCAATGGCTTCTTACTCTCTTGAATATGTCTAGGAAATGGTTTCCTTGCCTGTTTTCCAAACTGACAGGCTTCACATACCTTATGCATTTCTGCAACCTTGAATTTTGGCAAACCTGCAACAATATTTTGGGCCTGCATTGATTTAAGTCGCTGTACATTAACATGACCAATGCGTTTATGCCAGATATCAATATCTGCAACTACACCGGTCCCATGTGCAAACATTGCTGCACTCAATTCAGACATGTCTGCATCCAACGTAAACATTCTGCCCTTCTTCTTTCCTTTTGCTATCAAGCGACCTTTATTTTTCATATCCTCAACAAAGCATCCATGAGGATTAAATCTGACTTGCAAGCCCTGTTCAACCATTTGACCAACAGAAACCAGATTCTTGGTGATATTCGGGACATGAAATACATCGGACAGGTATTTCTTTTTCCCATCCTGCATAGACAAGGGAATTTTTCCAATCTGCACAATAGGATGTGCAGTATCATCACCAGTCTCCACAAATCCTGGTTTTTCCATTTTCCTTGCATCCTCCATCCATTCTGCATGACCTGTCATGTGGTTTGATGCACCTGAGTCAACATACCATACATCATTGCTTTCTTCTGCACTTGTCACAGAATTGTTCATGTGCTGCACCATGAACAAATGCTCATTTCTGTCATCACCCTGTCTACTAGAAGATGCATAGTTCCCTTGTTGCAGTTTTCCATTCATGATGTCATTCTGCTTTTTATAGCAGTCTTTAGCCATATGACCCATTTTACCACAATAGTAGCATTCAACATTACTGTTTGCATTTTGGCCTCTTTGCCATCCACCACGACCTCTTTGGCTCCCCCTGCCTCTAGAGTTACCACGTCCTCCTCCATAGGACTGGTTTTCTTGAGTTTGCTGCATATTCTGATTTCTATCACGGCCTCCAAATCGGCCTCCTCTACCTCTGCCTCTACCTCTTCCAGCATTTGAGTAGAAGACAGCTTCTTTTGAAGTTCCTCCTGAAGAAGATGCACCACCATTTCTCTGCTCCTCAGAAATTAGAAGAGCAATCAACTCCTCAAAATCAGGAAATCTTTCACGAACTGAAATGGATGTCCGAAACTATGCATAATCCTTTCCTAGACCATTCAAGGTCACAGAAACTAAATCATCATCTTCCACTGGCGACCCAATGGAAGCAAGTGCATCTGCAATCTTCTTCACCTTCATGTGGTAGTCATTGATGCTCATATTTTCTCTTTGCACATTGTGCAACTCTTGCTTGAGCTGCATTTTCCTGGCTTGCGTATTTGTGCTATACATCTTTGACAGAGTATCCCATGCCTCCTTTGGCGTACTTGCATCCTGAATATTCACAATCATAGAGTCTGAAATGCTGATAGACAGCCAGTACATAACTTTCCTGGCTCTCTCATGCCATGCTTTGAATGCCTGCATTTGCTGTTGATTGGGAACATCAGGAAGAACTGGTTCTTCTTCATTTCCTGCAACAAATTCCCAACATCCTTTTCCCATAAGGAAATTCGTCATTCTAAACTTCCATGCCTGGAAGTTGTTCTTGTCAAGCTTTTCAGTTACAATCTGTGAAAGAGAATCAGACGCCACTACTGCGAAAAATTCTGTCACTGCAAAAACTCAACTTCACCCTCACAAGGGCAGATCTGCAAAACTGGTGAAAGTGGTATTTGACCACACAGTCACTTCCTAGTGACGATTTTGCATAAACAGGAACCAAGGATGATTCTAAAACTCCCAATGTCTCTGCGCACAAGCATACGATGCAATTTCTACAGTAACTTTTCACCGACCTGTAGAACAGTGGCTGCACAGCATAAAACTGGGCCCTTTTCCTGAGTGCGTGCAGAAAACTTCTGCCTCCAAAACAGGCCCCGAAATGGCCTCAAATCAAAAAAACAGGGTCGCCAAGGGCTAAAGCCCTATCCCGCAGCATATACTGCCCTCTTACTTCAGCGCGAAGGGCGTCTCAACCTGAGACAATGCACTCCTACAATTTCCGCATGTGCTACCTGCAGAGATCTGCTCCCAAAACAGAAAATGAAAGCAACACTGCTCCTCTTACTAGAACACCGCGAGCTTGGCTTGCTTTCTTGAGCTCCTTACCACGAACAAGGCTCTGATACCATGTCAAGATTGTGGGAGAGAAGGAAGGAGTCTCACTTGTAGCTTTCTTGCTTGCACAATGGGGGAAGACACACAAGGGTGGAGGCTGAAAACAGTTTTCCTCTTCTTAGTTGTGTAAGCCAAAAGAACTCTAGTACAAAGAAAATACAAGAACCCTAGATATGGGTCTCAAACCAAACTCAACTAACTAAGGTGGCATACTAACTGAGCCACGAACTAGAGTAGATAAGGATAGCTATCATGTAGCTATTATTCAAGGGCGGTGTACCAACCACATCTGCAACTGACAAGTCGGTGATATAAATACACAACAGTCACCCTGGCGTATCACGAGTGGAGCTCGATATCTCAACATTCTTAACATCCATTTGCTATAAACTCCAACCTTTGGCTACTGCCAAGGCAATCACACACCTAATAGTTTCCATCCTAGTAACTGGACTTAATGTTTATTCGTAATCTATGCCATATGTTTGAGCATAGCCTTTTGCAACTAGCCTAGCCTTATACCTGCTGACTAAACCATATGCATTATGCTTGACTTTGTAAACCCACTTACAACCAATAGCTTTCTTACCCTTAGGTAAGGGTAGCAAATCCCAAGTCTTATTGGCTTCTAATGCAACCATCTCCTCATCCACCATTGCTGCATCCCAATGAGCATGACCAACAACATCCTCAAAACAGGTGGGTTCAACATCCTCAACTAGTTTCACCATATAAGCATAATGGTGAGCTGCATAACCTTCAAAACCAAATCTTTTAATAGGGTATTTGACCCTTGCTAGATCTGCGTACCACCGGATCACTCAATGGAGCCTTTACATTACTATGCGCTCTCAGTACACCTAGAGTCCTGACTGAAGGAATGCCAAGCTCATCATCCAAACTCTCTGAACCACTAGAATCTCCATCAAATCCCAAATGATTGGTAGATGCATCATTACCATCCAACACTTTCTTCTTTCCTTTGTCCTTCCCTGCAACACTTATAGATCCACCTGTAGATGTGGGACTACTTCTTAGTCTCCCAGACCAAGGGCTCACTGTAGGTATAGTACCAGATGATGTTTCTGGTCCACTAAGACTCTGTGATTCTTGTTTTTCTTTTTGCACATAGCTGTCTTGATCATTATCATCATCTAATTCATCACTAGTAGGTGCATACCAGCTGCCCATCTCATCAAAGATAACATCCCTGCTCACTCTGAACTCACCTGTGACAGGGTTATAACAACGATACCCTTTCTGCTCTAAAGAGTATCCAATAAAAACACATTTTTCTACCTTTGGATCAAGCTTCTTCTGTAGCTCATCTGGCACATGAATGTATGCAACATAGCAAAATACCTTTAAGTGTGATACATCAAGCTTCTTGCCAGTAAAGCATTCTTCAGGAGTCATCCCATGAACTGCAGCTGTGGGAGTTCTGTTCATAATATAAACAGCAGTATGGACAGCCTCAGACCAAAAATGTTTGGGCATATTCTTTTCAGCCATTAATGCCCGTGCAACTTCTGTAATATACCTATTTTTTCTTTCTGCCACACCATTTTGTTGTGGGATATACCTGCAAAAGTAAATTGCTTCTTTATCCCATGAGTCCTCAAGAAGCCACTGAACTCATTAGAGAGGTACTCTCCCCCTCCATCTGATCTCATGCACTTTATGTTTAAGCCTGTTTCTGTTTCAACAGCTGCCTTAAAAGATTTGAAGTGCTTAAACACATCACTTTTTTCCTTCATGAAGTATACCCATAATTTCCTTGAACAGTCATCAATAAATGCGACAAAGTATTTGCTGCCACTAAGAGATACATTCTGTGTAGATCCCCAAACATCTATATGCACTACATCAAGTATTTTTCTACTCACTTCTCTATCATGCGAGAAGGGTTGTCTTGCTTGCTTACCAAACTAGCATGCTTCACAGACTTGATGCAATTCTGCAACTCTAAAAGAAGGCAACCCTGTAACCAATCCTCTAGATTGCATTAATTTCAGCCTTTGCACATTTGCATGTCCAATACGTTTATGCCATATTTCAATATCTGCAACTACTCCTTTTCCTTTAGCATACAACAGCATCCGTTGTAGGAATTCCCGCATCTAAAGTGAACATTCGGCCAACTCTAATTCCTTTTGCGACCAACGTACACTTATCATTAAAGTCTTCTACAAAACAACCTTTTGCATTGAATCAGACTTGCAACCCTTGCTCTACCATTTGGCCAACAGACACTAGATTCTTTGTAATTGAAGGCACATGTAATACATATGTTAGACTCTTTGTCTGACCATCATACAAGGACAAGGGAACCTTTCCAATGTGTGAAATCGGGTGGCATGAATCATCACCCATCTACACATAACCTGGATTTTGTAAGTCATGCATCTCTCCAAACCATTCAACATGACTGGTCATATGATTAGATGCACCTGAATCGACATACCATACCTCATCATGTGTCCCCTTTCCTGTAACTGCATTCATCATATGCTACTTGTCCTTCTTCATGCTTAGGCTGAAATAGGCAGTCATTTATAGAGGCATGAAAGTGCAAGAAAGATTACCAGCCTGAATATCATTCTTCTTAGCATAGCAATTCGCTACAATATGTTCTATTTTTCCACAATAATGGCAAAGAATAGCAGAATTTCCAGAGCCTCTGTTCTGCCATCCACCTCTTTCTCTAGAGCTCCTCCTGCCTCTAAAGTTTCCTCTGCCTCTAGAAACCTGCATTTCACCAAATTATTGATTGAACCTGTTTTGCTGGTTATTGCCAGCACGTCCCATACCACGGCCTCTTGAAGAGGATCTACCACATCCCCTTTCTGAACTCGAGTAAAATGCTTGGACTTGTTCACCATTTCTTTCAGACGAATCACCCTGCATATTGATCTCTTCAGTAATCATGAGAGAGATCAGCTCATCAAAATCTGGAAATGGCTTCTGTACATATACTGAAGTAACAAATGATTTCCATGTCTTCTCATTGTTAAGGCCACTCAGAGTGGATGAAACCAAATCATCATCATCCGGCATTGCATCAATCGCTGCTAAAGCATCTGCAATGCTCCTCACCTTCAACACATACTCATTGATAGACATTTTTCCTTTCTTCAAGGCATTCAACTCTTGCTTGAGTTGAATCTTTCGTGCCTTTGTATTTACTGAAAACATGCTCTCAAAAATTATCCAAGCTGCATGTGAAGTTTCTGCATTCTTGATATGTCCCAGCATAGTATTATCAATGACTGTAGATAGCCAGTAAATCACCTTTTTGTCTTTCACATTCCACTCTTTCCATGCTTTTAACTCATCTACAGTCGGAGGGATACCCAGCTCTGGCTCCTTTTCTTCACGTGAAACGAACTCATAAAGTCCCTTTCCAATGAGGAAGTTCATCACACGAAACTTCCATGAAGGATAGTTGTTCTTGTCGATCTTCTCAATAATGGGATTTCCACTGTTCACTTCCATTATCATAAACAAGAATATAACACAGCAAGCTAGTCTTCTGCAATCTTTCACAACACATGCACATCAATACACCAAGCAACCTTTTTCATTGATTGCTCAATAGTACATGTAATTTGCAACTTGTTTGTAGATAAACCTTATGTTTGCTTCCTAAAACACCTCAAAATTTATAGATTCACAATCTGCATCCTGCGCACCCACTTTCGGTCAATACATCCGAAATCACAGTATACCTTGAAACTGTTGTCTACAACCTTGCGGTAAAACGGGGCTTGAAACGGCCTCACATGCCCAAAATAACTGCAAGACAGTCCCAAAGGTCTAATTTGTAGAATATACAGTGATCTGGTTGCACACCAAATCTCACAGCAATCTGAGATTTTTGCTCGACCTTGCTTTCAGTGCCTCCACATGCACTATCCAAGCGAGAGAGTGGAAGAATGGGAGAGCTTCTTACCCATTGCTTTCTTGCTCAAACGGTGCTTCTTATTCTTCACTTCAGCCTCTCTCAATGGCGCAGCTTTGACACCATGTCAAGAATCGCATGGTAGGGGGACTTGCTTGAGCTGCTGTGCCAAACACACATTGTATACACAATAAGAGGAAGCTCACTCAAGAACACAAGAAGAGAGATGGAGGCCAAAACGTTTTCTTGCTAGTTTCTTCTTCTTCTTCCACACACTATACAATGTACACAAAGTATAGATAAGATACAACATAAAGGAAAGTGGCCTATCAAGTCAAACAATGCATAATTGACTACACTAATCGACTAGCACTATGTCTTTGCCAGCTGTAGGTAGGTGTAACAAACTAAATATAATAAGTGATAAGTCAGTGGCCATGTGAGTATCATAATGACCACCAACGTGCTAAGTGTAGATGTGCGGACCCATCTAGCCAGACAGTCCATCATCAATGTCCGCAGGTGTTGAGCTTGCCATCTCAACAAAAGCAAAGCACTACACATTTAAAACTTGACAACATCATGAAAAGTGGAAGATCTCTGCAAAGTCAAGCTATGGCATATGAAGACAACATCATTGTTGGGAGCTCACACTTGAATGCCAAGACCCACGAACCACCTATTCTTTCAATCATTTGAAGTTGAGCACTAATGGCTATCTCTCACATAGCTAACACGCTATCCCTCTCTATGAGTGTAGTGAGCTTATCTTGATGTTCAATTGAGTATCCTCCTCCCTCTTGCACACCAGTGGATCCACGATTTGTGATGGGAGCTCAAGCATCCTCAAGCCTCCTCCTCCAAGCTCCATCCTCCATAGCCACGTGTGAGACAAGAGAAGAGAAAAGAAGAGAAGTAGGACAGAGGAGATGATGGAGAGCTTCTTCTCCAAGATCCCTCTATGATGTACCTACCACTAAATATAGTTGATAACGTTTGGTGGTCGACTGGGTTCTTTCCTAGCTGCCGCCATCCACACTCGACAACAATGTTTGGACTTTGATTAGTCTAGGCAACCCAAGGTCCACCTTGCGGGGGAACGTCTTGCCTCATCCCATGAGGATCGACCTGAGTGTTTCCTGTTGACCTAGCAGTCTCTATCTTTGGCTAACTCACGTTTTGGAGGTGCCCTTCAAGAGGCTTCTCATCTGAATGGAGAAGGGGTCATTACCCTTGGTTCATGGAGTGCAATGCTTTTTTCCAATAACGAGCTCGGGTTCGTGGAACCATAATGTGTTCTAGCACATCAACTGCAACTTTCCCCTAAGATAGTGATCAGCTCGGGTTCTAAGACTCTGACCCTAGAGTAAGTCATCGTGTCTGCTCTTATTCTATTTTTCCCTTTCAAGAAAGCACCCGATTCATCGGGTCCGCCCAACCACCATCAAACACCTTTCATTGAGAAAGATCACTCGCCCACTTCCCTTTAGACGGTGTTTTCTTTCACGTCTCCGTTAATTCACGACACGACAAAAACAGTGAAACCAATTCTTTCAAAACATTGGATAAAATCATATTCATATATTTTCAGTTCTGCCCTCAAAGTCAGAGGTGCGTCGGCCCTCAAAACCAAAGAAGTGTTTCTAGCTTGCATTTCCAAGATCCAATGCAAAACCGCATTGATAACAATATCCGCCCTCAAAAACTAGAGAAGCGTTTCCAGCCTGCATTTCCAGGCTCCAATGGAAAATCACATTGATAATAGTTTCTGCCCTCAAAAACCAGAGAAGCATTTCCAGCCTGTGTTTCCAAGCTCCAATGCAAATCCACATTGATAACAATATCCGCCCTCAAAAACTAGAGAAGCATTTCCAACCTACATTTCCAGGCTCCAATGCAAATCCATATTGATAACAGTACATATTTCTTCTTCATCTTAGGACCGACTACATATTCTAGGAAATTTAAGAAAAGTATAGATAAGTCACATTAACTCAAGAAAACCAAGCTCTAGAAATGAAATACCAAGTACTCCCACAGGAAGTGAATTTGAAATGTCCAAGATCAAAGAAAAGCTCAACATATATGTCATAACAATCAAGTTCCCTTAGACATGAATCAATATATCCAAGAGCACATAAATCCAATGTCTTAAAGCTTATAACTAATAAATAATAAGCCATTGCAAGTCATATGTAACCAAGCTCAAGAACAAAGCTCAAAAATCAATGTAAGCATATTGCATACATAATTAGGAGCAAGCATCCATAGAAGCATGTAGCATCCCTAAATGTCATGTATCCATTCACAGCATAGGCATGCATGTTGTATGCTTGCTAGCTAGACTATACTACAGTAAGAAAATCTTCCAAACATTGATTGAGAAAAATGGGCTCAACTTAGTTCAAGTAGCATCCTTAGTGATTTAACATGATCCTAGCATCAACACTTATGTATATTCTCATCAATGAAGCATAAAGGAAGCAAATTCTTGCTATCTTGTTGTGTATACGACACACTTGTTCACTATAAGAGCAAAGAACAAATTTCTTTTACTTAAAGATAGTGCCCAAATGCAATCTAGTGAACCTAGAAACCAATTCCAATGATTTGCCAAGGTGCTAAGAGAAATGGGGAGTGATTTATACTAGTTGTCAAGTGAAGAACATAGGGTTTTCCCTACAAGCATAGCCCATGTTGATCAAGCTAGGGCCATGGCAACATATCCTTCACTTTATGGAGTTTGAAAGGCTCAAACAATCCTAGAGAGGCCCTAGAGCAAGTCTTTGAACAAGATGAAGGTTGATGCATATCTCAAAGGAATGAGTCGATTATTCACAAGCTAAAGAAATTGCCAATGAAATCTCCTCAAATACTTGCTCTAATATCAATTGAAAGGTGGAGCAAGAGTGGAAGCATAACCACAAATAAGAGAAATGTGGGAGCCATAGAGGTTCAAGCAAGAGAGAGCAATAGGGTGTTTGGGAACTTCAACAATCACAATGTGTGACATGCCTTCCCTTATTGTATTATCATGTAAAGAATAAAGAATAAAGTGACAGTGATGAGCATCCACCACCTATAGTGTATATGTGTGTGCTTCTTACCACTTGCAGTGCACAAGTATGTGGGTACACTATATATAGTAAATGTGGGTGGCTAGGCACAGGTGTCTTGAACCCCCAACATAGCCATCATACTTCTACTCCATGCCATCCATTCCTAAGATATTTCCATAGGTGGTAGTAACTCAAATATTTTTTTGCCATCGTACACTCTAGGAACTTATTGTACAATGACCCTATCCTTCATTGCTTGTATCTTTGCTTTGGGTACATTACTTGATGCCAGGAGGCATATTCCACGGTGGATTCCGTGAGGTTTTACGGTGGATTCCGTAAACTTAGATGACCGGGCCTCATACGCAAAGAGGATTCTTTGTGCGAGAAGTTGATGGGGACGCCTGTCCTTTTCGGGCGTTTCATTAATTTAGTGTGTACATGGGTGATTCCATAGCGGGTGATTCCGCAAAATGCATATTAAATTAATAAATGTTTATGAGTTTAGAGTGCGCACTCGTAATAAATTAAGGTTAGGATTTATTTCTAACCAGTTGATTTATTTATGTAGCTGAAGACTGCTAGGTATTCACTTTTGTCGATTTAATTGTATTATTTTACTAATGATTGTGAATGCTTCAGTTGATGTGTAGAGATAGCAGCAGTGGCGGAGGAAAGCATTGGAGTCTAGCGGGTATTCGATATTTGGACTATATTTTGATAGGCGTCACGCCTATATTTTGTTATGTCTATTGAGACATTGATTATTGATTATTATTTTGTATGCGCTTATGCGCCCGGATATGTTATTTCTATTTGGACATTGAGATTGGGCGTGCCAGACTCTATGGGCACCGTCCATTAGTTTTATTTTCCTATTTTTGTAGAAAGCAAACTCAAAAGCTAAAAAGCTTGTCATATTTTTGTAATCGGGCTATTATTGAGCATGAAGATTGAAATATACATAAAATACATGCTTTGTGAAGCGCTCACATAAGGGATGGGGGAGATTGAACCCAATTTGTCTCTTGCCTCTTGTCGTGCATGCTTTTACATGGGTTTTTGTGCTAAAAAGTAGAGTACTTTGTTCTTGGGGACCTTCCGGGATTCACCACGTGAGCTATCTGCGTCCGATCTGCGCACCAGTGGTATCAGAGCGGAGCAGAGATCAAGAGCTTCCAATCGCTACCAATCTCGGGCGAAGGCGGAGCTCCAGGAACAAACGGCCTCTACAGTCAATCTCATCGCGAACCGTCGATACAGGCAGACTTCTGGCGATCAAGAACCCCTGTTTCCACTGTCAGATCGCGAAGGACCAGGCTCTGCAGGCTGAGGACCATGCATCCAACTCCTTCATCAAGTCATGGATAATCAGAGTATTTTCTTTTCTTCAAGCTTAAAAGCCTAACTTTATTAATCAACAAATCTTGGAGAAGAAGCTTAATAAGCTTCAAATTTCAAATCGTGGTAACTGAGGACGTCCGAAAAATCCGTGTCGTCATCAAAGACATACTCTTGTCCTCCACGAATTGCGCCGTTTTCTGATGGCTCTTCATCCCCACAAAGTCTAAGCTATTAAGCTTATTAAGCTTAAGCTTAATTTCTTAAGCTAAGTCACACAATTCTTTGCAAGTTACACTGGGCAGACAAGTTCAGTAACTCCGGGTCTCGCACTTCTGAAGTCAAGTTCCGCAAGTCGACAGTAATCAAATTCTGCAAGTTCTGCAAGTCGGCCTAAGTCCAGCAAGTCAACAACTCTGCAAGTCTGATAAGTCTGCAACTCTGCAAGTCAGACTAAATCAGAACTGACTAGTGCTTAAAACTCATAGAAGACTTGTTCATATGCAAAAACTCTGAACTGGAAAGTTGTTCGCAGCAAGCTGTTCTACCTATCTACAAGTTCGTTGAAGTACTCTCAGCAAACAGAGACAGAAATATTGCAGAATTTCTGAAAATTGAAGAAGAAAATACCAAAAAATACATAGCCTTGTAACCCCAAATTTGAGCTACGCTCATCCCGCTAATTGATTTTGAGTGAGAAAGGTTTGTTGAGTTTTACAGGATGACTACCCCACATATGGATGATCCTATGGCTGAAGACGATCTACCCGAGCCTACCATGGAACAAAAGCTGGATCTAATCATGCTACAATTGGAAGAAGAGCGAAGAGTTAGGCAAGCCTTGCAAGCGCAATTGACAAAGCTACAAGGAGCGTCCACTGACAGAGAAGAATCTCAAGCTGAAGATTTGATTCGCCGTACCATCGACGCCACTCTTGAAGCACAGACCATTCGCAAGGAATCCAAGATAAGTAAACGAAGTTTTAAGTTTCGCACTTTCAATGGCATAAGAGAAGGAAAGACTGTTTTATCATTCATTAGCCAGTTTGATGACTATTTCCATGAGGAAACTTATCCCGAAAAAGATAAAATCAAGTGTGTTACTAATCATCTGATAGACAGAGCATCACTTTGGTGGACTGTTGTTCGCAAGAGCATAGAATGTCCTGCTACATGGGAAGATTTCAAGAAGAAGTTCATGCAAAATTTCCTTCCACCGCAATTTCATAAGAAGGCTATCAAGCAATGGGATTTACTTCAACAGCGTGATCGTGAGCCTATTCCACAGTATACAGAGCGTTTTTGGAATGCACTTCTACAGTTATGTATGCTTGAAGACGTACCAGAGACGACACATAAGCGGAAGTATATGTCTGGACTTCTTGGACATTACTACGCTGAAGTGAACATGTTCAAGCCTGCTACCCTTGAAGACGCCATCTCCTTAGCCCACGACACTGAAGATAAGTTACGCGGAAGAGATCGACGACCACAGCCATTCCAAGCAAACGGTAATTATGGATCTAAACAATTCAATTCCAATTTCAGAAGGTTTAATCCAGGTCGTTTCTCATCACCATCTTTCCGCAAGAATTGGCCTAAACCACCTGCATTACCATCCACTGTCAATCCAAATCCTAAGCCTATTCCACAAGCAAATCCAAATATACCCAGACTCCCAGCCATTGCAAATAATGTGACCAAAGCCAAGCCCATCGTATGCTACAAGTGTCACCAGCCAGGGCATCTCGCAGCAAATTGTCATTCAAAGAAGCCATCAGCACATATCAACTACCTTGGAGCTATGGACGAAGACGAGCATGAGGATATGCCAGATTTCACTGAAGATGAGGATGATCCTACTACTACTTCCGACACTTTACCAGGTATGCCTACTTCACATTCATTATTGACTATGAAATGTATGGTGCATGGAAAAGAAAGAACTATATTGCATGATGACGGTAGTACCCATGATTTTATTTCAGCAAAATTGGTAAAGGAATTGAAACTGCATACTGTACCTACGTACTATCGCATAAAAGCTGCATTTTTAGGCACTAGGTACAATGGCACACAAGAAGTTCAAGATTTAGAAATTCAAATTGGTCCATATATTGAAAGAAGAAATTTCTTAGTTGTCCCATTACAGTCTAGCGACATTATTCTAGGAATGCCATGGAGACACCAACATAATCCCAATATAGATTATTCCACACACACAATGAATATAAATTTTCAAGGAAAATCTATTACATTATTTGGTATGCATGCATCTCATATTTTTCCACTGCTTTCGCATACTCAAGCAAAACGTGCACTACGCCAGAATACTAAATCATATCTCATTTGGGTGAATGAATTGCACGCAAAGGAAAATCATCTGCACCCTAGGCATAAGGAATTTCTTGCATATTTTAAGGACTGTTTTGCCGAAGACCTACCACCAGGTTTACCTCCATCACGTCCAGAAGACCATAAGATTGATCTAATTCCTGGCACACAACCACCTTGCAAAGCCCCATATAGGCACAATCAAATAGAGCAAAAAGAAATCCAGAGTCAAGTTGAAGAATTACTAAATAGAGGTTTAATTCGACCTAGCAGTTCCCCATTCGGTGCACCTGTGCTCTTAGTCAAGAAAAAGAATAATACTTATCGGATGTGTATTGACTACCGAGCATTAAACAAGATCACTGTAAAGAATAGGTATCCTATACCTAGAGTTGATGACCTTATGGACAAACTGCAAGGATCTTCTATATTTAGTAAAATTGACCTTAAGTCTGGATATCATCAGGTGAGGCTAGATAGATCCGACATATTTAAGACTGCATTCAGGACACAATTTGGCCATTACGAATTCTTAGTCATGCCATTCGGATTAACTAATGCACCTGCTACTTTCAGTAGAATGATGAACCGTATTTTTCTAAAATATCAATATTGTGTGATTGTTTTCTTTGATGATATTTTAGTATTCAGCCAAAGTGAAAAAGAGCATTATGAGCATTTATCATTAGTTTTTCAATTACTGAAAGAAAATCAATTGTTTGCAAATCCTGACAAGAGTGAATTCTTTAAGACAGAAATAGAATATCTAGGTCATATTGTATCAAAAGAAGGAATAAAAGTTGATCCTAAGAAAATTGATGCAATATTGCATTGGCCTGTTCCTAAAAATGTACATGAATTACACTCATTCCTTGGTCTTGCTAGTTTCTATAGGAAGTTTGTACGTAATTTTTCATTACTTGCTTTACCATTGACCAAACTTCTTAAGAAAGGCATTGTTTATCAATGGACTGAAAACCAACAGAAATCCTTTGACTTACTCAAACGTGCATTAACCAATGCCCCTGTTCTACAATTGCCTGACTTTAACAGACCATTCTTTTTAGTTGTGACCGATGCTAGCGGATCAGGAATAGGAGCCGTATTAATGCAAGACAACCATCCAATAGCATATTCTAGTTCTAAGCTGAAACCCTCTGAGCTTAAATATTCCACTTATGACAAGGAACTCTTAGCAGTTGTCCAAGCATTAAAACAATGGAAGCATTATTTAATGGGTTCAGAATTCATGATAAAGACCGACCAGCAAAGCATTAGACATCTACTTAGCCAACCCCAAATTTCTGACCGTCATATCAAATGGGCTTCATTCATTCAAAGTTTCCATCCTATCATTCAATACCAACCTGGAAAAGAAAATGTAGTTGCTGATGCATTGAGTAGAAGACCTGTAATTCATAACATTTCTATCATATCTTTTGATTCTTTGATTGCCATGAAAGACACATATCACCAGGATATTACTTTTCATTCTGATTGGCAAAAATTAGTTCAAAATAATTTTACTCTTGTTGATTCATTGTCATATAATGATGGATTCGTGTTCTTTGAAAAGAGACTGTGTGTTACTATTCCATTCCGATCTTTTGTTTTGAATGAAATTCATTGTCCCCCATATCAAGGTCATAGAGGTATCATTTCTACATTACGCATGTTAACTGAAGATTTTTATTGGCCGCATATGGATGTAGATGTATCTAATTTTGTTTCTGAATGTTTGATTTGTCAAAGAATAAAAAGACATCATGGTAAACAGTATGGACTATTAATGCCTTTATCTATTCCATCTAAACCTTGGGAACATATATCTATGGATTTCATTACTGGTTTACCAAATACTAAATCTAACCATGACATGATTTGGACAATTGTAGATAGATTTAGTAAGCAAGCATATTTCATTGCATGTAAGAAAACTTTAACAGCATCACAAGCAGCACAGTTATTTTTGAAAACTGTTTTTACTAACCATGGATTGCCAAAAGTGATTATTTCAGATAGAGATTCTAGATTTTGTAATAATTTTTGGATTATACTGTTTGCAAATCTAGGCACAAAGATTGATTTCTCATCTGCATTTCATCCAGAAACAAATGGACAAACAGAAGCCACAAATAGCACTATTTTAGATCTTTTACGTGCATACACTATCTCTAAACCTCAGACATGGGATACTCATTTACATTTATTACAGTTTGCATATAACAATACACCGCACACATCTACAAAGAAAGCACCTTTTGAAGTTATTTATGGATATAGATTATCTACACCTGTTGCATCTTTGTCTAATAGAATACAGAGTGCTGATGATATTGCAGTTATGCATAACACTATTTTTGATGAGGTAAAGGATATGATTGCTAAAGCCCAACAATCATATACCAAACAAGCCAATAAGAAAAGACAAGCTATGAATTTCAAAGTTGATGATTATGTTTGGCTTAGAATAGAAAAGCGTAGACTGCAAAGTGTAGATAGACATCCAGTTGTCAAGTTAGCTCCTAGATTTTACGGACCATTTAGAATCATTCATAAGATTAATGACAATGCATTCAAGTTAGAATTGCCATCTCATTGGAAAATTCATAATACATTTCACATTAGTCTATTGAGACCTTTTAGAGGCCAATTACCTATCCACCCTGTTTATGAAAACCCACCTTTACTAGAAGAAGAAACTGAAATACTTGAACCAGAAGCCATCATAGACACTGACTACATGACCACTAGAACTGGCCGAAGGTATTCTAGATATCTAGTGAAATTTAAGAACCATCCTGTAGAGGAAGCACAATGGATGCACGCTAGAGACTTAAATGCTTTCCCCACTCTGTTAGCTCCACTTTGAGCTAATAGCAATTGAGGTCAATTGCTATCCCACCCCGGGGGTATGATGCCAGGAGGCATATTCCACGGTGGATTTCGTGCCACGGTGGATTCCGTAAACTTAGATGACCGGGGCTCATACGCAAAGAGGATTCTTTGTGCGAGAAGTTGATGGGGACGCCTGTCCTTTTCGGGCGTTTCATTAATTTAGTGTGTACATGGGTGATTCCATAGCGGGTGATTCCGCAAAATGCATATTAAATTAATAAACGTTTATGAGTTTAGAGTGCGCACTCGTAATAAATTAAGGTTAGGATTTATTTCTAACCAGTTGATTTATTTATGTAGCTGAAGACTGCTAGGTATTCACTTTTGTCGGTTTAATTGTATTATTTTACTAATGATTGTGAATGCTTCAGTTGATGCGTAGAGATAGCAGCAGTGGCGGAGGAAAGCATTGGAGTCTAGCGGGTATTCGATATTTGGACTATATTTTGATAGGCGTCACGCCTATATTTTGTTATGTCTATTGAGACATTGATTATTGATTATTATTTTGTATGCGCTTATGCGCCCGAATATGTTATTTCTATTTGGACATTGAGATTGGGCGTGCCAGACTCTATGGGCACCGTCCATTAGTTTTATTTTCCTATTTTTGTAGAAAGCAAACTCAAAAGCTAAAAAGCTTGTCATATTTTTGTAATCAGGCTATTATTGAGCATGAAGATTGAAATATACATAAAATACATGCTTTGTGATGCGCTCACACAAGGGATGGGGGAGATTGAACCCAATTTGTCTCTTGCCTCTTGTCGTGCATGCTTTTACATGGGTTTTTGTGCTAAAAAGTAGAGTACTTTGTTCTTGGGGACCTTCCGGGATTCACCACGTGAGCTATCTGCGTCCGATCTGCGCACCATTACTGGACTTTCTTTGAAGTATCATGTTGATAACACTCATAGCAATAACACAATCCTCCTCTGATAGTTCAAGTTTTAGAAATTCCACTCTTTCTTGCATCCTCTCCAAGTTAATAACATTAACAAAATTCACACTTAATGAGATGGCATCCCAAACTGAGGGTCGATAGCTCATTGATAGTCACGGCTTATGTTGTGCCCCTAACTAGAGATGTTATCTTTGGTAGTCAGTGACTTGTATATAGTCTCATATTCATTGTAGAAACAGAGTTGAGCATGTAACACTCGCTTCCCTCAACATCCCACTTCCTTGTCAAGTTGGTCTACAAACCATTGTTAAATATAGCAATGAGGTTAGTGAAACTCCTTGTTGGTGGTAGAAGCCCCTATAAGAATAATCTTGTGATAATAAGCTTTCCTCCTTGCAAAGACACTTGCTTCTTCTCACCGTTAACAAATGTGCATAGGTTGGTGGCCATTAACTAGATGTGAGGGAATCAAGAGAAGATAGTAGTGAAATAATAAAATGTACAAAAGATATACCACACAGAACTAAACTTTTGGTGGCAAGAGAGCTTCAAGAGAAATAAGGCTAGTGCTAGGAATCAAGAGAAAAAATAAAGAAAGATTCTAGAGAGGGTTGGGGCATGGGAGAAGAGGATGTGAAAAAGAGGGTAAAGAACATTGACAAAAGAGAGTAGGTTTAAATACTCCACTATTAGATATAAAAACATGGGAGGAGATGGAGTTTTGAATGAGGTAGTAATCATCAATAGCCATTGCTCTCTTTACGCAAGTATATTCTCTTGGGTGCCTCTTTATTACCTAAATTATTTTCTCCTCTTTGTATCCCCATGTCTCTACCTCTTTCTCTCTCCAAATCTCTATCCTCTCTCTCTCTCTCTCTCTCTCTCTCTCTCTCTCTCAGCCTCCTTACCTTCAACACACACCCACTCTCATATCTTTCTCACAATCTCTCACATTAATATTATATATCTATCGTGTGTGTGTGTGTGTGTGTGTGACACATGCACTCTCCATGTCTTTATGATTGTGATGACAATCGTAAAGCTACATCAACATGGTTAACATGGTGGAATTACGTCAACGTGGTCAAAATTTAAGAAAAATAATTCCAACATTGAAATGGTGATGGCCATAAAGGAGCTATAGTTCTTGATAAGACCATATTAGAGAATTTGGGAATCTCCCAAGTCCCACTTTCAAATAAGGGATAAAGATTTGGCCACATGGCTAAATCTTAACCTATGCTTCAAACTGGAACTTGGAAAGATAACATGTATAGTAATTAGGGTATACTCCACTTTCAAGTAAAGGGAGAAGATTTGATCATGTGGCCAAATATTAACAATATTGGGAATTTCAAAACTATATGAGAATTTCAAAATTTCCTAATATAGTGTTTGATCACAATTGAATGGCACAGCCCATTGCGAAGTTCGTGCCCATGAGTGAGATTAATTGAGGGAGACACTAAGAGGGATTGACTTTGAAACACACGACCAACAAAAAATTGAATCATTCCTAATGGGATAATCATTTCACAAAACAAGTTCTGAAGACATAAAGGACAAAGAAAGCACAATAAGATTTAATAGCAACTAACAAAGAAGAAGGAAGATTTTTAGCAAGCACTAAAGATGGTGATTTCTTCAAAAAAATACAGTTTTTTGAGGGAACATGATAGTCTAGACACTCAAGATGTTCTCATCCATACTTTCTATCTAAAAAAAATCACATCATTTAATGGAAATTTTTTGTCACAATTCCAAGGGTCAAGGTCTCATCAAATGCATTTTTATGTGAAATCACATTTAGAGAAATTCTCTAATATACCCTATCTTCTCAAGGGATAACACTATGGTGTAAAGCCTCTTGACATTTTTTAAAACCCTATCCTTTTTATATCCTAAAGAAACCTTTGAAGTGAGTAGTAAATAAAAAAGTGAAGAAAGAAACAATGAAAATGGGAAAAGGAGGCATGGTGTAATATTTCCACCCAAAAATATTATACAACTTCACCCCCGCATGCCCACGTAAAAGCTGTGCAAAGTCATCTCCCACGTCGACTAATGACGATGGCTAAGTGGTTACCCCGCGCGTGTGATAAAAATCCCCATCTGCGATGTACAATTAAGGCCGGGGCACGAAGACCGCAAGCCCTGCAAGAACACCCCTCTTGGATAAAGGGAAAATGGATAATGGTGAGAATTTAGGCAAATTTTTTTTTACTAAGTATCCCATCCCCTAGCCGATGCATGGTTGGAGGAGAGGAAGTGTGAGAAGAAGTAAGTGTGGTGTAGGGAATGCATGCACTAGCCACATATGTGGTTACCTCTCCCCCCCCTTAGGCTATATGACTCCCCCTTGTGGCACAAGCTTGGAAAAAGGAGGTGACAAGGGAAAAGAGGCTGCCGTGCTGCATGAATGAGGGAAGAGAAAGGGGAGGGACTGCCGCCTATAGCCATGGAGATCGCTGCCACGGACCAGTCCGCCACCACACGCCTGCTGCCGCCATTGCAGTCGCGTTGCTGCCACCCTAAGCTCCACGACCTCCGTTATCATCTCCATCCCCATCAGTCGTCGTCATCTCCTCTTTCCAATAATTACACCTCCCTCCTTCCGCGTCAATTCTACTGTCAAGCAGAAGCTTCTTAGAAGCTTCCTTGGAAGCTTCTAAGGATAAGGCCCATAAATCTTGTGCACGCAGTTTTCTCCCCGGGTGCTTATAACCCACACTCATAAGCTCCAATTCCTACGCAAGGGAAAAGGTATCGACCTACAGGCAGCCTCAGAGAGTGAGAATAAAGGCTAGGAGGAATCCACGGAGTCCATATTCCACTACATCAACGATGGCTCCAAAGCCAAAGTTGCAAGGCGCACGCGCGGAGGTCTCTTCCCCGAACATACACGTGGACATCCCCACGAGCCCTCAAGCCCATGTTCCACGAGTTTAATTCCACATAAAGAAATCCTTTAAGCACACTTAACTCCATAGGAAGAATGCATTTACACTTGTCATTAATTCATGTAGTAATGATAAAAGTACATTTGTGGAATTATCTCTTTGAACGATGGACAAGGGTTGGTGCATGTCATGCAGTTGGATTGTTTACATTTCCAAAGTTGTGAATATAAATTGCTTATTCATCTTATAATCGTAGCCGCATGTTTCCCTTTTCGTGCATTTCCAAAGTCACAAGCCTAAACTCATATTGCTTAGGGTTAAAAGAGGAAATTGTTAAGTGCATCTTTGATTGGATGTGGAAAGAATAAGCGTAGATTGCATTTAGGCAA
The DNA here is from genome assembly GCF_053477565.2 of Lygodium microphyllum. Classification (NCBI taxonomy): domain Eukaryota; kingdom Viridiplantae; phylum Streptophyta; class Polypodiopsida; order Schizaeales; family Lygodiaceae; genus Lygodium; species Lygodium microphyllum. The sequence goes on along the minus strand of NC_141158.1, from coordinate 47,957,046 downwards.
TAACTTCCTTGTTGTGATTCGCATGGGGAAAAATCTTTAACATTCGTTAGATGTTGTCCGAAAAATTGCATAGCATGGAAATGAAACCATGGTCTTGCAAGTTGCATGCAAAAGATGCTTGGGAATGGATTAAGTCAACACTAGTCTTATAATATTTGTCTTGCATGAACTTCATTAACGATGTTGTATCTAAGGGTTTCATGTTACATATTCGTCATGCGTAAATTTCATTTTATCGAAGTTGCATGTAGAAAAGATTGCATGTCATATCAAAGCATGGAATTTCAATTGCATTAAACTAAAGGTTGGAGGCATAGTTCCTTGATGTAAATATTTGTAGGTTTTATGCAAATTATTCTCTAGATTGGCATTCATCATGACTTTAGCAAGAAAAGATAGGGTTATTGCAAATCTTATGGCGCATAGAGGTAATGAATCGTGTAATGTGATGTCTTGCAACTATTTACACGCTTAGAACAAGTTTAGCATCTCTAAGAAGAGATCGTTTCTTGTCGCGAGACAAGTAGACCGGTTTGGCTGGATCTCTTGTAAGGGTATAACCCTCAAGGGATTCGTAAAAGCATAATTAGTCGATACGGTAAACACCTCAAAGTGCTAGCTAGGGTTTAGCACGTTAGAAATTCTGCCTAACATCATACTTGGACGCCTACCCACATTCACAGAATGTTTGGGTTAATTGGACGCCCATGCAAACAATGATCTAGGGTTTTTACCCTAAGGATCCATCGACCTAATGCTAAAACTCAGATTGATTTTGGAAACCCTAGGACCCGATCGTTGTCGGCCTAGTACAATTAGGGTTGGGTTGGGTAAGAAGACACCCCAAACCCTACACCTTGACTAAACCAATTCCTTGAACAAGAAATGCCGTTTGATGGGTGAAATGATCCCATGAGTTAGGTGTGACACTTGTTCAACAAGTTGCAACGTCGCATGGCTTTGTGGTTTAATCACAAGATAAATTTTACATTCCTTTGAACAAGGTTGGCAGGTTCTAGCGCAAGTCTAACTTGCAAGAGGATGACTAGACATTCTGTTACATCACCTTTCTTGGGCTGATTTGCCAAGTTAAGGGAAGTTATGCATTGCTTAGTAAATACAAGCGCATTAAAAAACCAATTTTTTTTTCCTTTAACAGTTTATGAAGACCTTAAAGGGATTTGTGCGACAACGGGCTCGTCTTGAGGGTAGCATGGCTGAAGGTTGGTTAGTGTCGGAGGCCTTGGTATACATTTCTGAGTGGTTGTCCACTGTGGACCAGCATCAGTTACCCCCGACTGTCTGCCTGACCCTTACCAAGGGGGTTGTTAGCCACGCCGGGAACATGGATTGAACCTACCGCAAGAGGTCTCTTCGTTGGGTGCTACTTGGAGCAAGAGGACGCTTGGGTGCCAGGGGGGGCTCTAGCCTAAATCCCTTGCCTTCCTGGCCCTACACAAGAGGCCAACGTGACTCAGGATTGGATCTTGAGGCCCGCATACTAGTCTATGGGCGGAATATTGGATTAGTAATCATTGTGGATTGCTAGATTGCCTTCGGGCGGATTATGGATTGCCTTTGGGCAGATTATGGATTAGCCTACGGGCTGGAATATATGATGTATTCCAAAGATAAATAACATCAATTAAAGTAAAGGAACTTGTTTGACATTGCTTTTCTATGTCAAGTGCTAAGATTACGTGAAGGAACTGGTGCCTAATTGGCTAATTAAGGAAGCTTTTTTACACGTGTCCAACTAAATGTGGTAGGTAATTAGACAACTAAAGCAACCTTGAGGAAAGTGCGGTGGATGTGGCCATGGGTCTGTCCTATGGATGGGAGGTCCCAGTTGGCCAGGAACTTTTCTCAAATGAAATCGATAGTAGGAAACTTTTCTTGAAGGAAATGAACAGCAAGGAACGTTGACCTAGAGTTTAGGTTACTAGAATCCCGATTTATGCTATTTTAGGGGAATGGAATGGGACTATGCCTTATGGGCAGAGAGGTTGAGCTTTGCATCCCTCTCGTTTCCCATTCTCCTTGAACCAAGTGCAGCATGAATCCGCTTCGACCCTGACGTTTCTGCGCAAAGTAGTTCACTTGGGGTTCGACGCTAGCTACCATTCTAGGAATTTGACCACTAGGAGAACCCTAATTCAGGTCAGTCCTAATTGGGAACGGCTGGAATGCTTTTTCTTCGTGGCAGACTTGGGAAGACCTAGATCGCAAACCTTGTGACATTCCATGCGAGTGCCGGGTGGCGCTTTCTGGACTCTCTTCTTGATGGACTGCTAAGACATGTCCTGCGAGCAAACAGGTGGACATGTTACACATGGGTATTTGGTAAAAGATGAGAATTCATGCACGACATGTATCAACATGCTAAAAGGGAGAAGAGAAGAAAAAAATAATATAAAAATGGGATCTCTAGTCATAAAAAGGAGGCTAAAAGGAGAGCACATTGAGAGAGAAGGACCATTGTTAAGATATTCATTATGGTAGAAGGGGCTTCTCGGGAAAGGGAGATCATTTAAGGAGAATTTTTAAAAGGAGGCTTTTCTTTCTCTCTCCAATCATAAAGAGAAGACTCAAAAGATAGTGGTAAGCCCATGCATCAAGTGGAATTATCTATTTGTTGAAATTTTCCTCTTTTTCTTTTTGATAAAAAATGTCAAGTTTTTATTTCTTATCAAGTTCCTTTCTCTATGTCTTAATAGATAAGGTTTTTTGGTGGTATAAAAACATGAGAAGCATTTTTCAAAAACTTCTTTTCTTGGATTTTTTTAAATTGTGGCCCTCATATTAAAGTTTCCTACCATTCCCTTGATTCCAAAGCTTGAATTGAGAATTTCATGTAGTGATGTTTTAAAAAAAGAAGCACAATGTTGATATGAATAAACTTTCATGATTAAATGTAAGAAAAGCCCTTTCATAAATTGTTCTTGTACATGTGCAAAATTAAGATCATGGTATGCATCTTCATACAATAATTTTTTCTTGAAATTTTGGTGATGAGGATTGTGGAAATGTCTTCTTGAAAAGTTTTCTTGTAGAAAGAATTTGAAGTTTTTTGTCTAGAGACCTTGTTGTAGTGGACATAACTAAGCATCTCAAAAACATCATTCTTTTCTATATTCTTTTGAAGATTGAAATTCCAAACATAAACGGAGAATTTTTGCCTCATGAAGGAATAAATTTTCTATAAGTTCCACTACATCTGACCATGAAGTTATGTGATAACTCCCTTGTTTGCTTCTTCAAAAATTGACAAGTAACTTGATGGTGATACATGAATTGAGAGCATGATGGTATACACTTGGATCTTCTATTTGGTTTCTTGGACTCATAAAAGCTTATTTCATTGGTGTATGACTCTGTGAGCTAGGATGTACACACACGAAAGTATACGTAGAGTATGGTATATGAAGGTGCCTCCAATCTAAAGTTGTTGTGTGAGATGTGCGGGAGCAAAGGACCCAGTAGTCTATCCATTACCAAGGAGTTAGTATCTGCAGAATTGTGAGAGGTGAGGAGGCCATAGAGCCGGTGCTTGGAAAGGAGAACCTTCATGCGAACAGTAGGCCGATGGCTAGCTACATGATTTGGTGCATGAGAACTACTTTTTTGAATCCCAAGACTTTGAAAATGTAGACCCATTCGGTACCTCTAAGAGCGCCAAAATGGCGCTCATAGAGGTATCATTGAATGGGTGTACAATCCATAGTTGTATACATGCCCATTCAGAAATGGCATGCAACTTGTGATCTCATGACTGACAAGGCTTTTCTTGAACATCACTACATTGATTAGTTTCTTTGGTGAAATGAAGAAAGGTGTAGCTTATAAGGAGAAGGTAGAACATCTAGAAGTCTCATGTAAGAGTTTTGTAGTTGGTAATTCATAGTATATGGTCACCTAATGAGTTATTTGGAGGAAGGATCATGTTCTTGCCTTGTGTCTTTCATGTTGTGGGATCTTAATAAAGTTTTTTGGTTAGAAGGATGAGTCTTATGCAGCTACATGGAAGGAACTTGAGACGTGAAAGAGATGAATGATCATGTATTAAGCTCTTATCATCTTTTCTACATCTTAGTAGCACGTGCACACAAGAGAATGCACCATCAATTAGCACAATCTTTTCAGCACGTGCACATTTGGGGATGCTACCACACTCATTAAGAACCATGGGGTGAGAGAATCCAGGAGAATGCATGAGCTTTGAGAGATACAAAGGTCTCGTATATCAGTGATAAGGGTTTTTAATGATCATCAATGTCATTATCAAAGAGATGTTATTGGGGAGGGTAGAGAGGAGATTTATTTCCCAACATGAGAGGTGAGGAAATGGTGTTGTAAAGGATGATGAGCTAACAAGGAATTATGTGTGCATATGGCACTAGCAGTACCAATTAGGATAGTTTGGACACACAACTATGTGTATACATTCCTTTTTTTTAAACATTGGATTCTTGGAAATGCATAACATGGAATTCTAAATGCAGTATTTCATGAGAGCATGCAATGATTGGGCACTAAGTTCATCAAACCTACATGAGCATAACCTTTTGGTAGGTGCATGGAGGGTGACAAAGAGCATCATCAACTATGAGTTTGGATTCTTTGATTGGCTCATTACAAAAGGCCAAGTTTTGAGTGACTTTGGTGAGGATGATGGGTGGAGAGGAGTCTCATAAATTTTTGAGGGGTGAGATGAGAGATAAATTATGTAATTTTTCTTTTGTATTGATGGACATGGTAGAGACAAACACAACAAAGGGGATAGACACACTTCTTTTCAATGGGAAACGAGAGGGATGCAAAGCTCGACCTCTCTGCACATAAGGCATAGTCTCATTCCATTCCCCTAAAACATCATAAATCGGGATTCTAACTTCCTAGATTGTAGGTCACCATTTCCTTGTTGTCAATTCTGTTGAGAAAATTTTTCGGCCAATCGGGACCACCCATCCGTAGGACGGACCCATGGCCACATCCACCGCACTTTCCTCAAGGTTGCTTTAGTTTTCTAATTACCTACCACATTTAGTTGGACATGCATAAAATAGCTTCCTTAATTATCCAATTAGTCATCGGTTCCTTCACATAATCTTAGCACTGACATAGAAAAACAATGTCAAACAAGTTCCTTTACAACAATTGATCTTATCTATCTTTGGAATACATCATATAATCCAGCCCGAAGGCTATCCATAATCCACCGAAAGGTAACAGGGATTACTAATCCAAGTTTCCACCCGTAGACTAGTATGCGGGCCTCGAGATCCAATCCCGAGTCACGTCAGCCTCTTGTGCAGGACCCGGAAGGCAAGGGATTTACGGCCAGAGCCCCCTGGCACCCAAGCGTCCTCCTGCTCGAAGTAGCGCCCAACGGAGAGACCTCTCGCAGCGGGTTCGGTCCACGTTCCTGGCGCGGCTAACAACCCCCTTGGTTAGGGTTAGGGAGATAGTTGAGGGTAACAGATCTTATCTTGGCAAATCAGCCCAAGGAAGGGTGATGTAGCAGGATGACTACTCATCCTCTTGCAAGTTAGACTTACGCTAGAGCCTGCCAACCTTATTCCAAGGAGTGGCAAATCTATCTTGTGATTAAAACACTAAGCCATGCGACGTTGCAACTTGTTGCACAGGTGTCGCACCTAACTTGTGGATCATTTCTCCCATCAAACGGCATTTCTTGGTCAAGAAATATGTTTGGTCAAGATGTAGGGTTTGGGGTGTCTTCTTACCCAACCCAATCCCTAACCTTATTAGGCCAATAACGTTTGGCCCTAGGGTTTCTAAACTTAATCAGAAGTTTAGTATTAGGTCGATCGATCCTTAGGGTAAAACCCTAGATCATTATTGTATGGGTGTCCAATTAACCCAAACATTCCGTGAATGTGGGTAGGACCTTTGGGTTTGAAAGTCTCGACTTGGCATCCAAGTGCGATACTAGGCAAAATTTCTAATGTGCTAAACCCTAGCTAGCACTTTGAGGTGTTCGTTGTACTAACTACTTATGCTTTTAAGAATCCCTTGAGGGTTATACCCTTACAAGTGATCTAGCCAAATCTGTCTACTTGTCTTGCGACAAGAAACGATCTCTTCTTAGAGATGCTAAAATTGTTCTAAAGGTGTAAATAGTTGCAAGACATCACATTACGTGTAAATATGCGATTCATTACTTCTATGCAACTATAAGGTTCGCAATAACTATTTCTTTTCCTTGCTAAAATCATTATGATTGACAATTTGGGGAATAACTTGCATAAAACCAACATTGATTTACATCAAGGAGCTATGCCTACAACCTTTTGTTTAATGCAATTGAATTCCAGGCTTTAATATGACGTGCAACCTTTTCTAGTTACAACTTCGATAAATGAAGTTCATGCATGACGAATATGTGACATGCAACCTTTTCTAGTTACAACTTCGATAAATGAAGTTCATGCATAACGAATATCATAAGACTAATGTTGACTTAATCCGTTTTATGGCACTTAGTCCGTCTTAAATTGCAAGCATCTTCGCATGCAACAGGCAAGTTCATGGCTTCACTTCCATGCAATGCAATTACTTGAACAATATTCTAACGGATGATGACGATTATTTCTTACGAATCATATCTAAGAAATCATTACCTAGATGCTTTATGTGCTTATTCTTTCATGCGAGGAAGACAAGGATGCATTTAAACAATTTCATATTTTTAAACCTATGCAATATGCGCTTAGGATTTGCAACTTGGAAATGCAAGCAACCCAAATGCACGACATGCACTAATTCTCGTAGATCATCCAAGGAGATAAATTCCTACTTGAATTTTCACTTGACTATTAGAACATGCGTAAATGCATTCTTTCCATGAAAATTTAACGTGCCTAATGCATTGCTTTAATGTGGAATTATTCTTTTAAGAACCTGGACTTGAGGGCTCGTAGGGATGTCCATGCGTATGCTTGGGTTGGAGACTTCCGCGTGTGTGCCTTGCATCTTTTATTTTGGAGCCATCATTGATATTGTGGAATTTGGACTTCGTGGTTTGTCCTTGCCTCTATGCGATCTCTGCACTTCCTCCAAGCTTTGGCAAATCAACCTCAAAATCTGTCTATTTTCCCCTCATGCGGGAATTCCCTCTACAGATGTGGGTTTTAAGAAACGGGGAAAAGGCCGCGTGCACAAGGCTTATGGGAGCTTATCTTAAGAAGGTTCTAAAGAAGCTTCTGATTCTTATAGAATGACGTGGAGGGGGGGTAATGATTGGAGAGAAAACGATGGCCAGGCGGATGATGATGATGATGATGGAGTGGGCAGTAGCAGCGTGGCTGCAGACGGACGACGTGGCAGAATTTGTGACGGCTTGGGCAGCACGGCACAGCAGCAGCGCAATTGTCCTCCCTTCCTTCCCTTCGTGCCTCCCTCGAAGCTTATGGGGGAGGTTATATAGCCTTTGAGAGGGGGGATAACCACCCCTGTGGCACTTTTCATGACTTCTCCCTTCTCCCCATGCACTCCACCACTACGCCTTCCTCTCACACTCCCTCTCCCCCTACCATGCATCGACTGAGGGAAGGGGTTAATTAATAAAAAAAATTGCACTACTTTAATAATTTATCCATTAGCCTTTCCGTAAGGGGTGTTCTTGTGCGACTTGCGGTTTTTAACCTCGGCCTTATTTGCACAACACGGTTAGGGATTATTATCGTGCGCGCAGGATAAGGACTTTGTCACTATCATTCTTCCGTTGCGGGAGATGACTTAGCATAGCTTTTGCGTGGGTGTGCGGTGATCAAAGTTCTTTAGTATTTCGAGCGGAAATATTACCGTTCTTTTCTCTAAGTCTAATAGATAAGGTTTTTTTGTGGTATAAAAACATGAGAAGAATTTTTCTATGGTTCGAATTTTAACATAGTGACCGTGAAATCTTGAAAACTAAACTAGATGCATGTAGACCTAGTTGGATGAATATCTTGGCCCTATGCTCAAGCCTTGCATTGAGGGCAATACAATTGATAAAATACCAATATAGTTCTACTATCTCGTTAAGGCCTAAGGGAAAGATAGTTCCAACTCCAAATGTGGTCTATATTTGATATCTCCTTGTGAGCAAGATACACTAAAACAAAAAGGCCTCATAGATGCACTTTTAGACGCGATTTTTGAATATAGAGAAAATCTTATGGGCACGTCTATCCGCCCGTCTATTTGCGCGTCTACCATTTCGCATCTATAATTGCATGTATCAACGAATTTACACGCAAAAATAGACGCGTAATAGACGCACATATACACGTGCACATAGACACACTGGTAGACGCGAACAGAAAACAAAAAATCTCCTTTTTTAAAAAAAATATTTAATTTTTTTAAAAAAATTTAAATTATGAAGTGCGTGTATAAGTGCGTGTAATCTGCACTGTAGACGTGCGTATAAACGCGGATTTTTTGCAATTTAGACGCGCGGATAGACGCGCAAAACAGAACTGGAAAAAAAAACCAGAGAGCATGAGCAACCAACCACATGCTCTCTGGTTTGTTTTTTCCCCCCTCCCATACATCAGATTGTGCATTTGGGAAAAAGACAATGTATCTTACGGGCACGAGAATTGAAAATAAAAATCCATGTATTCATTATAGATCAAAAGCATATATGGGAAGTTTAAGTGCTTGCGACCTAAAGCGTGGCCGCAAGCAGTAGGCTCAAAGATGGATCATACATATACAAGAAAACAAGGCCTCATGAGGAGGTATGGTGCTCCTCTACGAATCTGAAGAAGAAACATCTTCGCTAGTACCACCATGGCTACTAGCATCGCTATCCCCCTCCTCGCTATGCTCCATATCCGGGTTCGCCTACACACACAAAAGATCAAGGTTGCTTACATAGACATGGTGGAGAAAAAGTTATAATTAGCTATACTTTTAATAGGAAAGTAAGAAAAACATACCTCCTCTAGCTATCGAATCCTCATGGCCCAATTGTATTGGTCCTCAGTGATGAGACCCTCCTCATAGAATTGAAGCCATGTGGCTACGCGGTTATGGCCTCGATGGTAACCTACCTCTCTAGGAGTAGGTATCCTACTAACGATAGTAGTCTGCAAAACAGTTATGATATATACAAACAATTATGAGTCACAATATATTAGAATAAATTATATAAAGAATTGAAAGAAATATAAATTTTAAAAAACTAGAAATCAAAATATACTTACAAACTCTGCCTCGCACGACTCTCTGCCGCCCGATCCGATCCCATGGTTTCCATTTGGATCTGTCGCGCCTCTGTGTGCTGGCGACTCTTCACTTTCTCTACTGCTTACTTCTTGGCTTTCTTCCACTCTATGCGGTGGCACATAGGTGGTTGGCTATAGGCTCCACGCCCCTCCTCCTGCCTCCATAGTGAGTCCCTGGCCCATGTCATGAGGTGAGATCTTTTGTTGTGAAGCATATCCCTCACTTTTGTGCGTCCCCAATCATCCGAGAATCGCTGATCCTCAAGATTTGGGTATCTCCTATGGACTGCCCTCAACACCTCCTGCCACAAGCCGCTTTTCTGATTTTTGAAGGCAATGAAACAATATTTATACGTCACATGCACGACGCTCCTCATGTACGCCATTACATCCCTTCATCATCATGAAAGATGCCACCAGTATCTGTAACTCTATAGTACTGGCGTACAACCTCCTCTACGTGATCTACTGGTAAGGGTGATCGCTCACCACCTCCTAGGCAACCCCCACACAAGCCTCGTCCTCCCCCTTGACTCTCCCTCCTCCCTCTCTGTCGATTACCCTCTGCCTCGCTCGACGCACGTGCTTCTATAGATGCACATGCTTCTGCAGATGCTTGTGCTTTAGCCGATGCACGTACAGGTGCTGCACGTGGAGTACCTGCATATGGAGTACCTGCATGTGGAGTTTGGGAAGTAGTGCTAGGCAAAGACGTTAGAGGCGTTCCAGACATGGCATTGAACACCTCGTCCGCTGTGGGAGAGCGGCCAAGGTGTCTGGTCATCTCTCCCATGAAGTCTTCCCTACTAGGAAAACCTCCAAAAAATGCATTGACCCCCTGCCAAACGAGGCCAATGTATCATTCATGCGATCCAAATCCGGGTCATTGCTAGATGAACCAGGATACGACATCTGCAAAACAAACACAGAAAAAACAGAAATTTATTTGCATACCAAAAATCATATATTACCTACATTTTCAAAGAGCTTTCTTTAGACATTGAGCATAAAACTTAAGTGCTAATGCTTCTCATAAACAAGAAAACTGATAAACACAAATATGGGATTGGTCACATTCATCATTGCAAAAATATATTGTTTACTATCAGAGCTGGGAGACTTGGCGCGTGTATCCCCGCGACTAAATTGCAGGTTAGACGTTTCCTAGACGCGCTCCCAAAGTCAACCTTTTGTCCAACGCATCTATATTCGCATCTAAGATGCAGCACAGACGCGCTGTCAGACACAAATTCCAGGTCAATTTGCACGTGCGTGTATCCTCGCGTGTAGATTGACCAGCACACACGCTCTAAGACGCGCCCTCAGACGCTATGAGAGCAAACATTTTTCACGTCTATATCTGCGTCTACACTGAACTGTAGATGCACTATCAGATGCACTCGGTCGGCTGATTTTAGACCGACGACCGCCATTGATGATCTACAAAATGCAATACATAATGGAATCAGAAATCCTAAATACACAGACAGAGCAGAGAGAGAAAGAGAGAAACAAAGAGAGTAGAGAGAGAGAGAGAGAGAGAGAGAGAGAGAGAGAGAGACTCACCTTGGGTGTTTGGTGTGGCGGGTGGTGGCGCTTCTTCCTTCTCCTTCTTCCTCTCCTTGGTAAGTTACCCTCCCTTGATGCTTGCTTGCTTGCTTGCTGCTTCTTCTTGTTCTCCTCTCTCTTGTTCTCTCTTTCTTCCTCTTCTTGGCTTTTCTTTTTCCCTTCTTATGTGTTTGAAATGAAAGAAGAGGTGAGTCATGAGGAGGTGAGGCATGAAGAGACTAGGTGAGGCATGAAGAGACTGCATGTTAGCTAAACTCAAGCTTTAGAACCACAAAAAACACAGGAAAGGAAAGGCGCAGTTTGAAAAGAAATGATTTAAGTATGGTTTGAATTTTGACGTGTGCGTCTATTTTTGCGTGTATATGCGCGTCTATTGTTCAGATAGACGCGAGGATAGACGTGAATATAGACGCGTAAATAAACGCTAATATAGATGCGTATGTAAACACGGATATAGATGCACAATTAGGCTTTATCATAATTTTTTGTTTTTAAGATAAGTTTTAATAGTGAATTCTTATCATAAGTTTTAATGTATTTATGATGATTTTTGTGTATTTAAAATTGAGATCTTATGTAAACGTATGAATGACAAATATTTTAATTTGATGTTGTCATGAAATAGGTTTAATCATGTCATCATCATCATCTAGTGCGGTGCATGCTGATGAGTCAATGAGCACATCCTCAAGTGAGGATGAAACATTGCGTCTTCATAATCGAGATGCATGGCTACGACAAAAAATTAAATGCATGTGTGATCGTTGTCGAGGGCGTATTTTTCGAGCACGTCAAATTGCAATGTCACACCTCAGCTTGTATGGAGAATGGGACCAAGAAAAATCACCGGTATTCATTGTTTTTTTTTTACCACTAAGATTGCTAGTCTATATTACGGGAATTCTATATCAACGTACATGAAACTCCCTTTTGTGGTTGATCAGGATGCGGTGCCACATCCTCAGATGCTCCCTCCCGGCGTCGAGAGGCTGCAAAACGTCGACGCGAGGAGGCAGAGTCTTCAAGAAGAGTTGAGACTGACGACCATGATAGTAGCCCTCATGAAATTACCCATCAAGTCGTAGAGGATGAGATTTTGGACAACATGGTACACCATCTATTTTCGCAACCGGTTCAGGGAGAAGGTCACTCTATGAAGCGAGATGATCCACTATATGTAGCATCATCTACTCCGTTGTATGAAGGTTGTACGTACTCCGTTCTTTGTGCGTCCCTCGAGATACTTAACTTGCAAACAATTTATGGATGGAGTAATATCAGTTTGGATGCATTATTGAAGTAGGTATCAATTCAATTTGGCTTATGAATCATAATATTAATTGTTCTATTTTGAAATCAGACAGAAATATATGACATTGGTGGTTTTTTAACTCACTTTTAGGTTATTATCACAAATGCTTCCAAAAGGAAACAAATTGCCAACTAAGAGAGAGCAAGCAAGACATTACTTGACATCTCTGGGAGGCCTCGATTATGTCAAGATCCATGCATGTGCCAATGATTGTGTTTTATTTCGTGGGATTCATGAGTTCACACGAGAGTGTCCTGTTTATGGCGAATCAAGATACGAAGTGGAGATGAAGTCAATGGATGTGCCTCATAAGGTTTTGCGACATTTTCCGATTGTTCCACGTATAAAACTTGTGTTCAAGTGTAAGTCTATTTGAAAGCTCATGTCATGGCATGCTAGTCATTGTTCAAGTGCATTTCTCTCGATTGACTTTAAAGTATTTAGCATGATGAATTGTTTACATAATATATTGTTTGTTTGTTAGGTTCTCTATATTTTTTCGTCTTCCGTACTGGACTGAACTCAAGATCAATCACCTGTTGGACCCCATGCACATATTCAAAAATATTGTATCTACATTATGGGATCACTTGATAGGGGCTCGTGATTCAGTTAATGTAAGGGAGGATTTACATAACATTGGTTGCATGAGATGAGCCTGGCCACGCATTGGACCCAGAGGAAAGATTGAGCTACCCCATGCACCTTGGATGTTGTCAAAGAATGAGGAAAAAATAGTGAAGAAACAAATATATAGCTTTCGAACACCCACAGGATGTATGAGATGTCTCAAGGGAGCCTTCATAAAGAAAAAGAAAAGAGGTGTGGAGCAACTATCTGGTTTGAAGTCCCACGATTGGCACAAAATGATTCAAGTAAGGGTATCTCTAACCATGAATATAGTAATTAGTGGAGTAACTATGTGTAAACTTTGGGGTATGATGACTCTTTCCTCAACTAATCATTTGATCTATGAATATTATTTACATTCAGTTCGTACTTCCTACTAGCATATCCCATTGTGTATCCAAAGATGTACGTGATATCATTTACAAGATGGGAGAGCTTGTGAGGTGTGTATACATTGTATTTTTTCATTATATATCTTTGAATTTCTACACAAAAATAAACAATTCTCAAATACATCTTGATAGATATGTGAGCTCGAAGGAAATTGATCCAAACACATTGCAAGATGCTCGAGTATTATCTGTTGAGGTGGTTTGTTTGGTGGAGGAAATTTTTCCTCAATCCATTTTGACTACTCAATTACATTTACTCGTACGTTTGATTGATGAGATCGCACTTTGTGGGGCAGTTCATGTAAGGTGGATATTTTTTCTTGAGTGCTTCATGAAAACCTTGAAAGATTTTGTGAGGCAAAAAGCACGGCCTAAGGGAAGAATGGCTGAGGGTTGGTTAGTGCAATCATCCCCTTGTTTATATCTCTGAATATCTTACTGAAGTGGATCCCTCTCAACCACGACTATGGAAAGATGATGAAGACTTGAGGATGACCTCTATAGTACCTCAAGGAAAAGGAATGAGTAAAGTGCTAACAAAAGAAGAACTTCGTAAGTTAAATAGTTTTTGTGTGCTCAATAGTGATGTGATGAGCAAATGGGTGACACTATATAATGAAGCAAGGGCAAGAAGAAAAAGCGAAAGACAAGAATTTTGCACTAGATATAGACGTAATGTCTCATTTTCAGATCATCTAAATGCGCTTCCACGTCATATTGATATAGATTGGTTACATGAGGAAATGGAGAGAATGGAAAAAGAGGAGGAAATTAATATATCTCAAGAAGAGTGGGAATACGCACGAGGTTGCTTATCAAAGGTGAGACATACTATCAATTAATTTGTTTCTATAAGTTTTATTTTATATAAATAATTGACATGTTTGATCTTTTATCTTTTACTACTAGTGCACATTATTCAATGCACTTTGGTGTGAGGGTAAACATCTTTGAACTCAACGTATAGATGAAAAGAGAAATACCCAAGATTGTGGTGTCCTTGCTCACTTCCAGGATGCCAATGGTACTATGGAAGGTTATTGTGGCTTGATCCAAGATATTCTGAAGCTTGACTTCAAACGATTCTTTATATATGTACTAGATGTGAAGTGGTTTAAAGAAGTGGTAACAAATGGTGAGCATTGCAAAATCAGACGTCATCCAAGTGGTTTTGTAATCATTGACTCTACAAAATTTCACCAAAACAAGAATGACACATTAGTACTACCTCAACAATGCGAGGAGGTATATATGCAAAGGCTAATTTTTTTATATGTATACATGTGACACATATACACAATATAATAAGTACTTAAGTTTCTTGCTTTTGTTTTTCAAATATAGGTTGTGTATCATCCAATGGCAAACAATAACCAATGGTGGTATGTCATCCCTATATCTAATCGTTCAAAACCAATATATGTTAATATTACCGACATGGAGATAGCAAATGACAATCCAACAATTAATGATGATGTGCATGATGACACCATAATGGATGATATGTGTGATATAGTACAAGATGAACCTCATGAGGATGTTCAAGGAAACACAAAAGAAGACAATAATGTGATTGTCGATGATATTGATGAAGTTATTGAGCAATATAGCAACACATCTGATAGTGGGATAGACTTATTTGTTTCGTTACCTCTTGGTAACATAGACCTAGAAGTAGATAGTTTAGCAAGGGCTGATCTCATTGAAGATGAGATGGATCATTCACTGTAACATACTTAATTTGCTTAATGATTCAATGTGTATTCCTAATTCTATGGTTTTTATCATGCGCACACGTGCATACTCAAGAATCAATAGTCAAGTTTAAAGCTAAATTGAATTTTCCATAATAAAAAGGAACTATTTTTTATCTTCAAGTAGAGAAATTACGAGATACATATTGCAATGCTTGCTACTAATTGTAAGGTTTCAGTCGCTTGCCGCTAATTACTTATATCAGGCTTGTCAACTGGAGGAAGTGCCATTCATTAGAGAGCAATGAAAAAGTAATTATTAACTCTATTTTTTTTAATTCAATGATTCAATGTGTATTCTTAATTCTATGGTTTTTATCATGCGCACGCATGCATGCTTAAGAATCAATTTCAGGTGGTTAAATAATTATTAACTTTGGTTTTTTAATTATGTGAATTGCAATTTTAAGTGGTTAAATAATTGTGCATTTGCTGGCGCGTCTATATTGGCATCTATTTGCGCGGATATATAGACGCAAAATTTGCATCTATTTACACACACGTTTACACGCACTTATAGATGCAATGATAGACGCGCCCGACTTTGCGCGTCTAACATGCGCGTCTATGCCTCGTTTCTGTTGTAGTGATAGTTCCAACTCTAAATGTTATCTCCTTGGGAGGTTCCAACTCTATCTTGGAGACCTCTTTGAATGCACAACTTGGCCCGGCATTCAAGCCTTGCAGTGAGGGCAAGATAGTTTAGAGAATACTTATTTAGTTTTACTTTCTTATCAGGGCCTTGAGAGCAAGCTTGGCACAGAGAACACAAAAATAGTTTCAGCCTCTCATTAAGGCCCTAAGGGAAAGATATTTCCTCATTTATCTTGGAGACATGTGTGGCCTAGAGCTTCGCCTTGTGCTTAGGCCTAGCACTAGCTTTAAGATAGTTCACACTCTATTGTAAGGTGTTAGTAAGCAATATGTTGGAGAGAGAGCTTGGCCTTGTGCTACTCGAGCCTACCACCAAGGTGAATGATCAGTTAGGGAATACCATTATAATTCTACTCTCTCATTATAGCACAGCTTGGCCATACACTCAAGCTTGGCATTGAGAGAAAGATGGTCCCAACTTTGTCTTTGAGCAAGATAGTTGCAATTTTTTCTATGGATTGAGCTTGATCACATGGAGAAGCCGAGACAAGGAAAGATTAGGATCAAGTTGGCTACATGACCCTAATATCTGACCATTAAAATTTTCAGCTTTTGATTTCCTGCTTAGAAATTTTATTATCCTAAAATTTTGATATTTTGAAATCCAAATTTCCCTCCTTAGCATGAGGTATATAACTCTAGGATATCATTTTCTCATTTTACTAACATTAGCCTTTTGTTTTTTCCTCTTCCACAGGTTGTCACCAAGGTTCAAGCTTGTAGATTTTTTATTTTCCCTCTTTCACAAGTTCCTGCTATGGTTTGAATTTTAACACAAATACCAAGAAATCATGCAAACTAAACTAGGTGCATGCTCCACATTGAATCTTTTAAACTTTATCATCAATGTTTGCACTATACATAAATAGGAAACCTATTGATTTGATTTATGTATCTGAAAAAAATAGTAGTCTAGTTGTGCTTGAACTTTGAAGGCTTTATTGTTTGGTTGCTTGTAAACATTTGTAAAATCACATAAAGAGATAATTAGTGTTAATTGATATTATTAACTATTAATTATATGAGAGAGTGGGTGTGTGACCATGGGATGAGAGAGAGAGAGAGAGAGGTGAGCAAAAGAATGACAGAGGTCCCCATATTACGTGTAGGGGTAAGAAAGGGAGTGATAGGAAGATAGAGAGGAATTATGGATGTGGAAGGAGGAGAGAAACAAGGAGATAGAGAGAGAAAGATTAATACACTATATTTAGAGAGGGAGAAAGAGGGAGAGAAATAGAGATATTGGTAGGAAGAAATGACAGAGAGAGATACCCTACCTTGTGAGCTTCAACACACAAAGTATGCATGTGTTTCCAAGGTTGAGATGATGAATATATATGCCAGTGATATGCTTGAAGACTTCTTAGAAAATAATGAAGAGTACAAAGAACCTTATGCTTCTACTCTTTCTAGATAAAGAATAAAGAATTAGATTAATTATGTCCCAATTTATTAAAAACTAACAAGCTCCATCGACTTCTCACAACAATTGTAGTCTAGCTGTAAGCTAAGTCAATAACTCAACCATGGTTAGCTAATAGCTGGACAAATACAAAGCTACCGACGACCCATATAGCTTCGTGGAACTATTGGAGCAAGTCTGCAAGGCCAATGGCCTTACTAATCCTGCTCAATGCTCCTAAGCCTTCATATTGTGCTTAGGCGACAAGGGTCGGACTTGGTACACGAGTCTAAACACTATAGAGCGTGCCGATTTCAATGGCTTGAAAAATCTCTTCATTAAGAGATTTTCTGAACCTCGATACTCTGATAATCCGCTAGTGCGACTTACGAACATCAAGCAGAAAGAGAAAGAGGATATTCGAGATTTCGCGACCCACGTCAAGAGAATTCCCATGGGTGAGAGACCAATAGAAAGGGCAATATCCACTCTATTCGTCAATAGAATATGAAGCGAGGAGCTCTATAAAGTCTTGGCCAGCAACTCAAGCTTGCAGTGAGACACACTGGCAAGGGTCTTTGAAGAAGCTATTAGAGTGGATGGCAAGCTCAAGGATAGAATCCCCAACGTTTCAAATCAAGAAGAGTTCAGTGCCAAGAGCTCCGAGAGAGCCTCAACACCGAGTGAGAGAGCAGACCTAGGCACTCGGGACAAAGGGAAGGACATTGAGTCGGGACAAGAGCTAGCTGAGATTAGGATGGATATAGCCAAACTGCAAGAGATGATGAGACGACTAACGCGCCCATACATCCAGTGTGTGCATTGTGGCAGAAATCACTTGCCAGCTGAGTTCCACGACCCTAGGTCGCAATCATGTGCTAATTGTGGTAGATTTGGCCATGACACCATGCATTGTTGATTACCTCGGCGGCTCCCGTATGCGCAGCCTTACGATCAACCCCACATTGCAAATAGGCCACCAAACTTCTTCAGAAGGGGAGCCCCATTGACTCTTCCAGTACTAAATGACACTAAACCAGCCATCCTTAGGATGGAAATAAATCTTATGGGCATCCCTAGACCACGTGGACCATATGTGACCCATCCAATGAGCGACACCCTAGTCAAATATGTGGACGAGCCTAGCAATGATGAGCCTTATGTAAACCCGTACATGTCATACGATGAGGGAGAGGCAGGGGCCTAGGAGGGCAAGCCCAAGAGCTGATCATGTGTTGGGCTTGTGGCCACCCATGACATATTTCTTTGCGCTGCCCCAAGAGGGAGCAAGCAAACAGAGATAAGGCTGACGTGAGATGTGCTGAGTGTGGAATCACTCATCTCTTTGTTGACTGCCCTAGGTGGAGACCATCCTCTAGTTTAGCAAACAAGCCATCAGTTACATTGGGGTTGTTCGGTGTTGAGACACTCGATGATGAGGCCACCCCTATCCCGTTGCATGTCATGACTCGTGTGCAAATGAAGCACGCTAGCATATCATTGCCAGGGCCTAGCAACCTTGATGTAACCTCAGTTGGAAAAAAGAGTTGGAGATGTCATCCTCAAAACTGAAGGTACCATGACCTTGCCGGTTGGAAGGAAAGTCATTGATGCAGAAGAAGAGACGTCGGTGCCTCAAATGGCTGAAAAGGGAAGTGCTAAGATTGGGGAGTACCCCAACCTGGAATGCCAAGTCGAAGCCATCAAGAAGTTGAAAGAATGGGTGAGGGAGGCCCAAGAGCACCTAAAGGACACTGAGCCCATACTCGAGGGGAACCGCGAGCTGGGCCGCCTGACCACCCCAAGCCGGCAAACTAATCAAGGCCATTGGCCAAGAACCATAGGCCTAGAAGAGAGGCGAGTGACTAGCAACCTCCTCAATGCACTGGTGACCACTTCGGTAACTCTGAGCTTAGGCAACCTGCTTAGGTAGCACCCAACACTATGGTAGGAGCTTAAGCAATGGGTTGAAGAACCAAATGAGCCAGTTGCCATAGATTTACTTGAGCATGATGCAGAAACTCAAATACTGACTCTGACGTTACACTCCATGCCCAAATCCCTACCCATGAACGCCTTTTGGGAAGGCACGGAAATGCATGCAGTCCTACCAGTCTTAGCACCACTAGGGGACATCACCAGGAAGGGGATCTTGGACACAGGGGTAGGAGTGAGTGTGCTAAGTCATGTGGTACTCCCAACTTGGGGAAACCCACCAGTTGTCGAGACTGCTAGATTTAATGTCACACTGGCAAATGGAATGAAGGTGAAGCCATTCGGAGTGTTGAAAAATTGGCCAGTGAAGATAGCAGGGATTCAGTTCTTTGTGGACTTTATAGTCATGAAGGGAGTAGACTATGACATCCTAACTAGGCCAACCCTAGATGCACAATGCGAGAGTCATAGAAGATTGGGGCAATGGTCTTATCTTCTTAGGCAATCGAATAGAAGCTGTGAGAGTAGAGATCAACACTTGGAAGACTATGCCAATCGACCTAGATGCCATCTCCACTATGCTAAAGGGCAATGGACAGACTAGGGGATCCTATGGAGCTCTTACCAAGTATATCCCATGCCCTGAGGACGAGCGAAACTAGATGCACTTTCTTGCTACCATCAACCTACTGTTCTCAGATACTGAGGAGTATGAACAAACAGTCAAGGCAATTGATAAGCTCAAGGACACACCTTTAGTGCCAGTCTACATGATGGCCAAGAGTCTACGAGAAAGACCCACTCACGTTGCATCCTGAGTCCTAAGCAATAGACATGAGCTCTAGGAGATCCTAGGATACTTAACTAATGAGTTGGTTGGTAATCAAACGAGAACCTAAAGTCACTCCAAGATCTCTTGGATGAGCATGAATGGCGATGGTCCAAGGTGCACGATTTGAACTTAAAGCACAATTCGGTTTTACTTCTCAACCAACAAGAAGGGAATGGTCAGAACCAGGAGGACCTGGAGGAACTGGACAAAGACAGCTTTGATAATGAATATGAGGACTATTGTTCCTTCTTTGATGAGAGCAAAAAGGAAGTCGATACCCTAGAGTACAACATTGGGGGGCATATCATTGAGAAAATACAAGTAGACCCCAGATCACGCAAGCAGAGTGTATTTAGAGTAGAGAAAGGAGTCACACGTAAGGGTTACGATTGAACCTGGTTGGAGCACATGTATGTAATTGACTATGAGCAGGTAGGTCTAGCTCTGCCACATGATGCACCACTATTGTGAACGGACTCACATTCTGAGCTATGACCGCCTAGGGAGAGCCCCTCTTCTAGCGAAGACATAGAGTTTGATTTCGAATCAGAAGTTAGCTTAGATAGTGATCCTAAAATACCTCAACCTCCCAAGACTAGCACCAAGGGGGACCTACCCATCCACCTAAGGCTCCAATGGTTGAGGGAGGAATGAGAGAAGCTAAAGAGACGTAGACAAAAGAACAGCGAAAACCACAAGACCTACCGAAATGATTAACGAAGTTCCAAAAGGGGGGATAGGGTGGTGGCCTTGTTGGGAGCCAAACAACGGGGGCAAGCAAGCGAACCAATTGAGGGACCCGTCAAGGTCAAGGAGGTCAATTTAGGTTAGGACGGGGAGACCCCACGAACTATCTTTATAGCACATGACTTGGCTGAGCAAGATGAAGCAAGTCTCGTTACTCTCGTATGGGAGTATATAGACATGTTTGATTGGTCCCTATAAGAACTTAAAGGGGTGGACCCTAGTGTGGTGACTCACAACATACCCATGACACCTGATGCAACACCTGCCAAGCAGCAACTGTATCCCATGAATCCAAAACACGTTCACGCTGTTAAGGAATAAATTGACAAATTAATGAGAGCCAGATTTATCTACAAAATTGAACACACTGACTGGGTCTCGCCCATAGTCATTGTCCTAAAGAAAAATGGGAAGATTCGAGTGTGTGACAATTACAAGAAGGTAAAAGCAGCTATAAAAAGAGATAATTATCCACTACCATACACTGAGCACATGTTAGAGAGAGTGACTGGCAAAGAGGCCTACAGTTTCCTAGAGGGCTTCTTGAGATACAATCAGGTGCAAGTGTATCTTAATGATAAGCATAAGATGGCATTCGCCACTAAATGGGGAGTCTTTGCCTACATAGTCATGCCTTTTGGATTGACTAATGCACTAGCCACTTTCCAACCACTGATGTGTACAATATTCAAAGATATGCTGAGGAAGGAGTTAGAAGTCTTTGTGGATGACTTGTGCATTCACTCTACTTGGAAAGAACAATTAGATAGGCTCCAAGAAGTCTTTGAATGATGTTGGCTATACCACCTCTCATTGAGCCCCTTGAAATACCGGTTCTGGGTGAAGCATGGATGCAACCTAGGACACGTAGTGTCAAGGAATGGCATCGCCATAGATTTCTCGAAGATCAAGGTCATTGTCAATCTTCCACCCCCAGCTGATTACAAGGGTGTTCAGTGCTTCTTAGGGCATACCAAGTATTATCGAAGGTTTGTATTAAACTATGCATTGATTGCTAGACCTCTATATAAGTTGTTGATTGCATTTGAATGGACCACGGAATGCCAACGTGCATATGAAGAACTAAAAAATTATTTTAACCACCACTCCAATACTACGAGCCCCAGATTGGGCATTCACATTCCACATGCACATCGATGCTTCGAAATTCACCGTAGGAGCTGTATTGTGCCAACTTCGTGAGCACAACCTTGATTATCCAGTGAGCTTTGTTAGCAAACAACTCACTGAGACTTAAGTGAATTACTCAACAACGGAGAGAGAGGGCTTGGCCATGGTGTTTGCTATAAAGAAATTTTGGCACTATCTTTTGGCCATGCCTTTTACTTTCTTTGTTGATCATCAAGCCTTATTGTACCTAGTCAATAAACCATGCACTATAGGATGCATTACTAGATGGCTTCTTCTACTTTTGGAATTTGACTTCTCTGTGGTGGTGCGTAAAGGGAAGCAGCACTACATGGCTTACCATTTGTCTGGTATCCCTAATGTTGGAGGGGTTTTAGTCGAAAGGCCATATCCATCAAGGATTAGAAAGAGAAGTAGAGAATAGGAGATAGAAGAGAAGAAAAAGAATAGGCAAGGGATTCGAATCAGCTAAAGCCTTTACACAATATAAAGACAAAGCTCAATGATTAAAAGCACTATGTATTGATAGAACCATAGAAGCTAAACAAAATCCTTGTCTTGGACTACTTGATGGACCTAAAAACGGGCCGGCACTGGCTCATGCACTAGCCGGGCCTCGTCACTACGCACAAGACAACCCCTCGGCCTCACGGCCAGGAGCGTCTATCAAAATCTCCGCCTTCCTAAACATTGCGTTTGTAATACGTTGTAGTCCAACTGATCCTAACCCAATATTACTCCTTAGAGGGAGTCCCTTTCACATAGCCGAAAGGCTCGAATCACATACACATGGGTTCCTCCTACGGCTGAATGCCGTCAACCCTCTGCGACTCTCCTACACCTTGGGGATTGGCCCCTCGATGCGTCGCTCAACATTTAGACATTTCGCACACAAGTCGCTCAAGGTACCAAATAAGCGTGTCCAGGAATGTACCATTGTCCTTACTTCTCTTTCCCCTTTGGGACCCCATGACTAGCCTACAACATGGGTACCTCACTGCCTCTCATTATAGGTCATGTCCTAATAAACCAATTGCAATGCATGTCCAGGAGCTGGTCACTGATATTTTTAAATTCCTTTTCCATGCTCTATGCATTTGGTGGATGCCTAGTGCTCAAACATTTAGCAAAACAATATTGTGCGCAAGTGCAAAACCATTCTTTTAATGGTTTCCAACTACCGTTCGTGCTTCGTTGCATGGGCTTAGCACCGAGGTGATCCTCGTGCTACTAAGCTCTTAATTTTAATTATTATCCGTCCTAAATGCTATGCATAGAAATCAAAAACTTTCCCATCATTTCACACGGCATTTAGACATATTCCAACTCCTCTACCCTTCCCCATTTAAATATTGCATCATTGGATAGATTTATAGGGTATTTTATCATCATTTTATGTGAAAAAATCGGAAAAAGACACACTAGAACAAGAAGGTGGAGTTGAACTGAGGCAAATCGTCATGCTTCAGTCCCCACAAACATTCACAAACATTGCTCTTATTTATCCTTATTTTTCGAAACCCAAAATGTATTTTTCCCCTATTTTTAGGGTTTTTCCACCATTTTCTTGTATTTTCCCTTATTTTCTTGCATTATTTAATTACTAAAAATTCAAAACAGGTTATGGGCTGTGGCCCTTAGTTCCTTCTTGCAAAAAAATAAAAGTTTAGTTGATGTTCCTATTTACTTTCCCATTTTTATGCCAAAAACCATCCTTTTCCCTTGATTTTTCATGTTTTACGTGTTTTAATGTATTATTTTGAACCACAAGATGCTTATTTTTCTGATTTTTTGATTATGACCAGCAAGAACTCATAGAAAACAGCAACATGAACAATTTTTATCCCACATGAACAGCATTTCATCAATCAAAAGCCATAAAAGCTCAAATTTCCTTTGAAAATTTTAAATCACTGCTTATTTGCGTGTTTCGGGTTTCATGTCCATGGCTGTAAATTTGGAAATCAGCAGCCCTTCATGTCCAGCACAATCACCAATCACCATTTCCAGCCCGTGGAGCAATCCGATCCATGCCGGACAAGCCTCCATCATTCTTTCTTCTTCCTTCTTCTTCCCACATGAACTTGGCTTTAGAAGAGAGAGAGGGAGGAGAGAGAAAGACTGAAATCAGAGATCTTCAAAGAGAGCATCATTGCACGAGCGAAGGGCGGCGATAGAGTCAGGGTTCAGAGGGGAATCAATGCCCAATGTCGATTGGGGGGGTTGCTCACAGGCTGCCATCTCCATTGATCAACAATGGGCACAAAAATCGGCGCCTTCTCTGACCACGTTTCCTCATCTCTTCTCTCTCCACGATTTGGTTCTAGCATTTCATGTGGCATTTCATTTTGGGCCCCAAGGGTCACTTACCCATTTGGCCAAACTTTGGTCCACCTTTTCAAATCTTGCCCGCTTTCTTGGCCATTTCCCCGTCCGGACTCGGAATTGAGCTCTGAAAAATCCTGGGCGTCCGGCTTAGCATCCCGCATTGGCCAGTAGCTCGTGTCAACCCGCACGACTGTTTGAAAAATTATGAAAAATCAATAAATGTCGCTCGGGCGTCTTTAAAGCACTTTGGCGCTTAAAATCGTCCTAGATCGAGCCGCCGCCTTTGACGGTGAATATTTTTCCCTTGATATTCATAATTTTTAGCTATTTTTAAGCACTTCCCGTCACCTAAATTCCGCTCTCATTGGCGACCACGGGATAGGGCGACTCAGCCCGTCGAATCCACGAACATATATGCACATAAACAACCAAAGAAGCATCAAACTGATACAAAACAATTATATAATAAAACTCAGCACAATGTTCCCCCTACCCCTGGACAGAACCAAGGCATGACATCCACAAGGAGTAGGCCTAGCATCATCTAATAGAAGATCGAAAGTGAGTCACTAACCAGCTGCTCCAACACAGCCAAACTAAAAAAAAAACCTATCAAAGAGGTTGCGCTAAGTGGTAGTCTGCACTACTTACCAACTAAAGACAACACAACTAGGAGCTCCTACAAGGCAAGGACTCCTATAGCCTGATCAAAGAGTATTTTCTTTTAGTATATGTCTTCTTTTAGGGTTTGTATTGGATGAACATACTTGGGTATGTAAAAAGGAGGGAGCTGAGCGTAGTGACCCAAGGAGAACAGGGCATCGGTCTCAGGACCTGTCTCGGCACCCAAGAACCTACCAAGCCCTCGCAAGGCGACACTTAATCCTTTTCTAACGCTCACTTTTATTTTCGCTCCAACCTTCCTTGTTTTGTCATTGTTTTTTCCAGCAAGAAGCCACCCCTAGGAAGACAAGGTATCGGCCCCGGGTCTGATTCGTCCCCAGGAACCTACCAAGCCCTCGCAAGGCAATGATCAACTGCTTATATATTTTCATTTCTTTGCTTTTCTTTGATAGGGGTTAGAACCCCTTTTTACACACCTTCGTATTTATATTCATCTTGTAGGATGTACAAGATTTCTTGGCATCACTATTATTATCTTCTGGCAGGCTTCTCTAACTGCCTCACTACTAACAAGAACTCCTAGAACGGCTGCCTAGCAGGCTAGCAGGACAGGGCCACTAGGACTTCCTTCTAAAACAAGTCTTTTAATGTCTAACAATGTCTTTGCAGGAGGCAATGACTACTCCGACCTCCCTCAATCATACTCAACCTAAACCTGAGACTTCATGCCTTGGTTGCCGGTCCCCAACAAAAATATATCCCCTCGACAAGTACAAAGACACATATAACAGGAAAGAAAGGTACTCGTAAAGGAGAGATATCACCTGGATTGGCTGCAAGAAGCTTCCATCACAGCAAAAGGCTCCTCCAGGCTCTACCAAATTCCACGAAACACGAAACCTGTCCAGCACAACACTTAAAACAAAAACCCGATTAAACGCACCCGCACTAGACAGGAAAATGGCCCTCTTGGCCTAATGAAATGAAACTTGATTTTGCTACAAAACTGAATCGGCCTTCTTGGCCTAATGAAGTCAAACACTTCACTACAAAACTGAATCGGCCCTCTTGGCCTAATGAAGTCAAACACTTCACTACAAAACTGAATCGGCCCTCTTGGCCTAATGAAATGAAACAATACTACGCATAACATCCTCCTGGAAACAACCACGATAGACATCAAAGCATACCATTCCCAGGGGAACAGGGCTCGTAGCCCTATACTAGGTGCATTAAATTATGACCTATCCCTCCTGCGTATATCGCAAGAGGTGTTTGCATCACATGTCGTCTAATCAGTCTATGGGTCCCAGATAATAAAGGCAGATGAGTCTCGCTTACCCTCTGCATCACCCAAATCAACCATCATCTGCCAAAGAGGGCATGTTCAGAAAGCATACCCCACAAGCGACCAGGTCCTGTCTCACCATCAATAGATATATCGGGACAAGGGCCACAATTAAAGAAGAGATCTTCTTCATATGCAAAATTAGCCAATGAATCGGCAAACTGATTCCAGTTCCGTGGAATCAGCTGAAAAGACACTCTATCGAATTCGTCTAGCAGGGCTATGGCAGTATGATGGTACATAGAAAGGATGGGGTTTCGTACCATGTACGTCCCATTGAGTTGATTTAAAACCAACTGAGAGTCCCCTTTCACCAACAACTGGCGGATACCACCCTTCTTTGCAATATTCAAACCCATTATCAGGGCTTTGTATTCTGCCATATTATTGGTAAAATTCACCCCGAGATAAGCAGCTAACTTCATGACAATGCGTCGGCGGGGGTCTCGGATGACAACTCCTACACTTCCTTTTTTGCATGGACCCCTGGACTCCCCATCAAAGTACAAGGTGTACGTCCATAAAGGGTTTACATATCCCGCCATCCAGAACTCGACTCGTAATTATGGTAATCGAAATTCAGCATATTCAATGGGTGGACTGTAGGCTCCATCCCTCCATCATCATTGAATTCAACAGGGATGCTCGTCAAAATTTGTAGGCAGTGATGGCAGAAGACCTTTGATCTCCCAAATAAATGTCCCGCCTTCCTGCTCAATCACCTTGTATCCTTTGCTCCACCAAATGAGCTTTCCCTGATGATACCTCTGTTCTAAATATGGGTGCTCTAAATAAGGGATCAGACGACCCATCAACCTCTATCACGATTTCCTTGCAGATATTTGATCAATCTCTCCTAGACCTGCAAGGCAGTCATAGTATTAGTGCAATCAGAAGTAATAAGGTTTAATCTTATTAAGATTAACCTTATTTTTAAATTCTACCCCCTCCAGGTCAGCTAACAAAACTGTGGATTTATTCTTTCCTATCCTAACGATCCTATAGGGCCCATCCCACTTGGGCTCTAGCTTGCCTGGAAATAATTCACGCCGTGCGTCATAATACAGAACAAGCTGTCCTTTCTTGAAGGTGTATTTCTTGGCTTTGATGTCGTGTAATTGCTTCATTCGGCGCTTCGCCACTTCTTGGTGCAATAAGCTCTGCAACTTAAGCTCATCTAAATGTGCCAGTGTCGTTAAGCACTCAAAAAGTGCGTCTTCATCGCTCAAAGAATGATTGATGGCAAACCGAATAGTCGGCAGCTCAATCTCTAAAGGCAAGACACACTCCTCCCCATATACTAACTTGAACGGGGTATGGCCAGTGGCTCGTTTGAAAGTCGTATTATAAGCCCACACTGCCACGTATAACTTTTTATCCCAATCCCGCTTCTTTTCCGACACAATTTTGGACAGGATGCCCACAAGCTGCTTGTTGGTGCTTTCAACTTGCCCATTAGCTTGCGGATTATATGGGGTTGTCTTATTATGCTTGATTTGCCACATCTCTATCAAACCTTTGATCACCTTATTCAGGAAATGGGTTCCGCGGTCCGACACTAATTCTTTCGGCGGACCAAACCGGCATATTATCTGCTCTAAAAGGAAACTAGCAGTTTCATTAGCATCATCTTTCCTTGTTGCATGTGCTTCTGACCACTTTGTGAAGTAGTCAGTTGCGACAATGATGTACCTCTTTTGTGTAGTCGATGACGGAGTAATAGGACCCACAAAGTCTATTCCCCACTTCTCAAATGGAAGTATTGCCATAATAGGGGTGAGTGGTCGTTTCCTATTCTCTCGACTATCATGTCGTTGGCAAATATCGCATCGCTTAACATACGCAAACGCATCCTGGAAGATGGCAGGCCGACCAATAACCTGCTCTTAAAGCCTTTTGTGATGTAAGCCGTCCAGCAAAATGGCCACCACAAGCAGAATCATGGCACTCTTCCAAAATGAATGGCACCTCGTCAGGCATCACACATCGGCGATAGATGTCATCAACCCCTTGCCGATATAATGTACCTGCGATCAAAGCAAACTTTAACGCTTGCTGCTTAATTTTCCTTCTCTCAGCTTTAGATAGTTCGGATCCCGCCTCTCCCGTTGATAAATAATGCGTTATTACAGCATACCAGGAGGGAATAGATGCCGTATCTATCTTAAGTAACAAATCCATGTCACTACCTTCAGCCACAGATTCTTTCGGCTCCCCAAAGTCCACTAGACATTCCACGATGCCTTGCAACCTTGGTGGCTTACTCTTGATTTCATAATCAAATTCCTGCAAAGTGATTAACCACTTTGCTAGACGATCAGGCGGCTGTAACTTATTCATCAATAGTCGCAGTCCCTCCGCCTTCGTATAAAGCACGACTTTCTCATAGAGAATATAATTCCTGAATTTCTTAGTCCCAAAGACCATTGCTAGACACAATTTCTCCATGTAAGTATAATTGATTTCGGATACCCCTAGCTTCCGACTAGCAAAAGCAATCGGATGGTACCACTTCTCTTCCCAAATTTGGGCTAAACAGCAGCTGATACTATACATGGTGGCTGCTGAAAATATATAGAACACCTCACCTCTTTTAGGTGCTTTTAAAACAGGCGCTCTTGCTAGCTCTTGTTTCACATCCTCGAATGCTACCTTACAAGGGTCACCCCATACAAACGAACAGCTAAAGGACAATAAATTTGTAAGCGGCAACGTTCTTTCTGCTAAGGCGTTGATGAATCTACGGTAGTAACCAACCGAAGACAGAAAGCTATGAACTTCTTTCGGAGTGCGTGGTGGACCCATGGCAACTATAACTTTGACCTTCTCGGGGTCTGTCGCAATTCCTACCGAACTGACCACATGACCCAACAATAGCCCATAAGGTACTCCAAAAACACACTTCCGTGGGTTTAGGGCGATGCAAAATTGTCTACAGCGCTCAAAGCATTTTCTTAGAATGATCAACTGCCTTTCTCTCACGGTGGCAGCCCCTAAGTCATCAATAAACACCTTCAACTCTTCAGGAGATATGTCACCGAATGTCTTATCTGCTGTTCGTTGCCACAAACCAGGCGCATTGCATAAACCAAAGGCCATCACATGGTACACAAAAGTACCAAATACCGTGATAAAAGTTGTTTTCAACTTATCCTCTTCTGCAATTGCCATTTGGTTGTATCCTGCAAAATAATCCATAAACGAATATATCTCCCTACCCGCTAATTGATCCAAAATCTGGTCAATAAATGGCAACGGGTAGTAGTCCTTAACTGTCTGCTTATTCAGCTCCCTAAAGTCTACACATAAACGGATTTGATTATTCTTTTTCTTTCTAATAACAACTGGCGAACACCATTCCGTGTGTTGCACAGGAAAAATCAAACCTGCTTTCCGAAGCTTCTGTAACTCTTCAAACAAGCCGTCCCTCAATTCGAAAGGCATACGCCTTACTTTCTGCCGTACAGGACGACTGCCCTCTTTCAACGGAATTGTATGAACAGCAAGACTAGGAGGGATGCCTCTCAACTCATCATAACTCCAGGCAAAGATATCACGGAATTCCTGGATCAAGGCCACATAGTCCTCCCTTTCTGCTGTACTGAGCATAGAACCTAATTTGATTGGCCGCGAATCATTAAGCGTACCAAGGTCTAGCTCGATAACATCTGCATCTCTTATACGATCTTGGCCCTCTATCGGCTCATTCAAAGTGATCTGATAGATATCCTCTGTGGTGGATCCCTCTTTAGACTCATCACTCGATGATGTCTCACTGCCAGATAAATCTTCTAATGTCTCTAATTCTGTAGAAGATAGAGGAGCTCTCTCACTCTGCGGGGACTCAGGATAAGCATCAACCACCACACGCTGGGCACCTCTGCCGAATATCAGTCGACTGGCGGGTATGTCCACTTGGCAGTCCGCTTGCAAGATCTAAGGTCGTCCAAGTAATACTTGGTAACTTGGCTGGCCTGCAAACCGAATCACCCTAAAGTCCAACATGCATTCTACATTTGCAACAGTGACATGGACCTTAGTAATGCAGCCTTCTGGCTGTCTCAAACTATCATCTACCATTCTGAGAATTGTGGAGGTATCTTTCTGGATCGCAAGACCCAACCTTTCCATCAGTTCAGAACTCATAATGTTAACAGATGATCCCGTGTCGACAATGGCATAATCTACTAATATCCCATCGACATAGGCTGCAACCCTTGGGAAATGCTTCTCAGCATGCTCAAACCAGTCATCACCAACTCGCGCAATACCCAAAGGTTCTACAATATACCCAGTACGTAGAATCTTTCTAAATTTCTTACGTACTCCTGGGGAAAGCTTAATAAGCTGTAAAAGATTCACATCCGGCTTGACTTCGCAAAGAGAGCTCGCCAAATCGAATTCATGATAGTTTGATAGAGCTCGCTTTTCACGCCAAACCATCCGCTCTTTAGGTCGCTGAACCGGCTTTAATGCCTCCTTTTTAACTTTCACCTTCTTCTTTGGTGGTTCCTTATCGGCTTTACTTTCTACAGGCCTCAAAGGTCCCCCTTCCATGGCAGGATCCAAAACTTGCATTCCTTTGTCGCCTTGTTTAGGGTTTCCGTCGTCAGGCTTATCCTTGTCGGCTCCTCTACCCTTTTGACCTCTTGTAAGGACAGCTCGAAGATTAGAGGTTTCAGCATCATTAACGCGTACAGCCTAAACTAACCCCACTACCACTAGGTATCTCCTCCACTGTAGTCTTTGGTCGTTGAAGTATTTGTTTAGGCCCGTCCTCTCGCTGGGAATCATTTCCTTGGGCGCGATGATTAACAGGCCCTGGTTGCCGACTACCTCGTTGGAGGGAACTGATCTTACTCTCGCAAGTAGCTGCTAAATGGCCAGATTTTCCACAAATGTCGCACTTAACATTTGGGCAATTTCTTGGATAGTGCTGCCCACCACACCATTTGCAACTAAACCTCGAAGGTGCACCCTCCTCTGGGTATCTACTTCCTATCAAATTTTGTTGTTTTTTAAGGAAGTTGACATCAACGGCTATTTGTCGATACTGTTCCGTAATCATATCGGTATAATGTTTCATCATGTCCTTAACCTCGCCAAGAACATTGGAAGAACTCGACTCATAGCCTTGGTCATTACCCTGTCGTTCCATCAGCCTAACAATTCGATTAGGCACTGGTTGTTGAACCACAGGCATGGTATTAGAATTGACCGCCTGGCCTCCACCACTTGAAGCCATTTGACTGCCCATAGGCATCGACATGCTAGGGGGAGCTGGTAATAAAGGGACATTCTGTATCATGTTACCTCTCCCATTAGGGTTAGCCATCGCTATCCCTTGACCACTACTGCCATTGGTCATTGACACATTGTTTCCCAATACTAAACCCATATTCGAATTGCCTCGAGAAGCATAGGCTGCTTGTAGTCGGGATTCCACCTCTTGTGTTCGTGTAATGGCAGTATCTATATCCCCCAAGGGGACACTACTCAACTGCAATTGGATATTAAAGTCCAAACCATGAAGGAAATATTGCAATTGGGCAGCTGCGGGGATAGGAATAGAGGTGTCCAACTTACGAAAAACCTCTTTTATCTTCTTCGCATAAGCACGAATATCCTCGTGTGGTTCTTGGCGGGTCATGTTGAGTACACGCAACCAATATTGTCCACCCCTTTCAGGGGCAAACTCCCTTCGAAAAGCTCCATAAAATGCATCAATATTCAATATGGTTCCGGCTTCTAAACCATGATACCATATAGCGGCTCTTCCTTTGAGAGTCATATTGAAGAACATCATTAAATGTCCTTCCTCTTGAATGCGACAGTTAAACATTAGCTTTTGAAACTCCCTAATGTGGAGTTCCACATCTTCCTCAACTAACCCATTAAAAATGGGTAGCGGGTAACCTAGAGCCGGCAAATCTGTCGTTCCTGCTGGAATTGCAATAGCCTGCGCCATGACGCGGATTGGATTTGCACTAGGAATAGGGGACGGTGGGGTTACACCTCCCGCAATTGACGTGGACTAGCTTATGGCAGGAAGGGGAGCACTAGAGCTTCCACCTTCTCCTAACTTACTGCTTGTGGTACTAAGACCACTAGATCCACACCCTCGTAAAGGTTCAGCACTACTACGCTTAGGGAAATATCTCCTAAAAATTTCAGCACGTCCCCTAGCTCTTTCGTCTCTTTCTTGCTTTTGGATTTCTGCTAGACGATGCTTATCAATAAATAACGGATCAATCTCAGTATCCTTTTCTTTGGCATAAACTGCTAGTTGGTCCCTAAACAACCAGGATTCGAGAACCGCCACTTTTAAGCGGCTCCCGGCAGACGCACCACTGATGGACCTAAAAACGGGCCGGCACTGGCTCATGCACTAGCCGGGCCTCGTCACTACGCACAAGACAACCCCTCGGCCTCGCGGCCAGGAGCATCTATCAAAATCTTTGCCTTCCTAAACATTGCGTTTGTAATACGTTGTAGTCCAACTGATCCTAACCTAATATTACTCCTCAGAGGGAGTCCCTTTCACATAGCCGAAAGGCTCGAATCACATACACATGGGTTCCTCCTACGGCTGAATGCCGTCAACCCTCTGCGACTCTCCTACACCTTGGGGATTGGCCCCTCGATGCGTCGCTCAACATTTAGACATTTCGCACACAAGTCGCTCAAGGTACAAAATAAGCGTGTCCAGGAATGTACCATTGTCCTTACTTCTCTTTCCCCTTTGGGACCCCACGACTAGCCTACAACATGGGTACCTCACTGCCTCTCATCATAGGTCATGTCCTAATAAACCAATTGCAATGCATGTCCAGGAGCTGGTCACTGATATTTTTAAATTCCTTTTCCATGCTCTATGCATTTGGTGGATGCCTAGTGCTCAAACATTTAGCAAAACAGTATTGTGCGCAAGTGCAAAACCATTCTTTTAATGGTTTCCAACTACCGTTCGTGCTTCGTTGCATGGGCTTAGCACCGAGGTGATCCTCGTGCTACTAAGCTCTTAATTTTAATTATTATCCGTCCTAAATGCTATGCATAGAAATCAGCAACTTTCCCATCATTTCACACGGCATTTAGACATATTCAAACTCCTCTACCCTTCCCCGTTTAAATATTGCATCATTGGATAGATTTATAGGGTATTTTATCATCATTTTATGTGAAAAAACCGGAAAAAGACACACTAGAACAAGAAGGTGGAGTTGAACTGAGGCAAATCCTCATGCTTCAGTCCCCACAAACATTCACAAACATTGCTCTTATTTATCCTTATTTTTCGAAACCCAAAATGTATTTTTTCCCTATTTTTAGGGTTTTTCCACCATTTTCTTGTATTTTTTCTTATTTTCCTGCATTATTTAATTACTAAAAATTCAAAACAGGTTATGGGCTGTGGCCCTTAGTTCCTTCTTGCACAAAAATAAAAGTTTAGTTGATGTTCCTATTTACTTTCCCATTTTTATGCCAAAAACCATCCTTTTCCCTTGATTTTTCATGTTTTACGTGTTTTAATGTATTATTTTGAACCACAAGATGCATATTTTTCTGATTTTTTGATTATGACCAGCAAGAACTCATAGAAAACAGCAACATGAACAATTTTTATCCCACATGAACAGCATTTCATAAATCAAAAGCCATAAAAGCTCAAATTTCCTTTGAAAATTTTAAATTACCGCTTATTTGCGTGTTTCGGGTTTCATGTCCATGGCTGTAAATTTGGAAATCAGCAGCCCTTCATGTCCAGCACAATCACCAATCACCATTTCCAGCCCGTGGAGCAATCCGATCCATGCCGGACAAGCCTCCATCATTCTTTCTTCTTCCTTCTTCTTCCTACATGAACTTGCCTTTAGAAGAGAGAGAGGGAGGAGAGAGAAAGACTGAAATCAGAGATCTTCAAAGAGAGCATCATTGCACGAGCGAAGGGCGGCGATAGAGTCAGGGTTCAGAGGGGAATCAATGCCCAATGTCGATTGGGGGGGTTGCTCACAGGCTGCCATCTCCATTGATCAACAATGGGCGCAAAAATCGGCGCCTTCTCTGACCACGTTTCCTCATCTCTTCTCTCTCCACGATTTGATTCTAGCATTTCATGTGGCATTTCATTTTGGGCCCCAAGGGTCACTTACCCATTTGGCCAAACTTTGGTCCACCTTTTCAAATCTTGCCCGCTTTCTTGGCCATTTCCCCGACCGAACTCGGAATTGAGCTCTGAAAAATCCTGGGCGTCCGCCTTAGCATCCTGCATTGGCCAGTAGCTCGTGTCAACCCGCACGACTGTCTGAAAAATTATGAAAAATCAACAAATGTTGCTCGGGCGCCTTTAAAGCACTTTGGCGCTTAAAATCGTCCTAGATCGAGCCGCCGCCTTTGACGGTGAATATTTTTCCCTTGATATTCATAATTTTTAGCTATTTTTAAGCACTTCCCGTCACCTAAATTCCGCTCTCACTACTCAGAAGCAATCTCCAAGCATTAGATCTCCTAGAGCTCCCTGGTAGACCACAAACGTGGACCAAACACTAGTTTCTTCTCTGTTGCTTAGAGGGCACTCTAGATCAATAAAACACCCAAATGATGATGCACTCCAGGGTTTTACACACTACATCTGTGGCATAGCAACACAACAATGTTGAGTAGCAGACTTGATTACTAGTCACAAAACTCACATCCCAAAGCTTCATTACAAGCCAATGAATCCCCCTTAAATGCCTCAATAGGCTTTGAGTAGCAACAACATCAAGTTCATTGCTTCCATTCTTTTATAGGGATATTTCTCACATTTTATCAAATAAAAAACTAGACTTTACACTTAAGCTCCTCTAGATAGTTGCTCTAATACTATGTTAAGAGTTAGAGGGGACAAAGAGGCAAATGGATGGAGCAAGAGTTGAGAGCAATGTGCTCTCTATGTCCCTTCATTCTCCCATTATTGTTCATTTACAACCACTCATACACAAGTCTAAAATACTCAAAGAAGAGATATGCCTAACTAACCATAAATGCTGCAATGCTTCGTTCTGCGATCGTGTTTTCTAGCAATTGCTTTGTTAGGAGCTAGCTCAGTGTGAGATCTTCTTCTAGCGCTCTCTTGCTCTTTGACCAATTCTTGCCTGCTAGGGCTAGCACTCTCTAGATCTCTCGCATTTCTAAACTCCGACATAGGTTTCTAGTTTCCTGATCCTGGTTGTATGTGGCAAGGCCTTGTAGAGCCTTGTAGGCTAGCTTCCTTTCCTCCTCTAGGTTTGCTATGATGTCCTCTATCGATCTACTGCGGTATTCTAGCTAGTTTTGAGCATCGTATTGGTTCACTAACTATTGAACAACCTTAGGAAAATCTCTGAGATTAAGCTCCTCGTCCCTTCTAGGGCCTGAGCTGTCTCCTTCCATGTCTAGGACTTCCTGTTATGCCAAGTTGTCGATCAAGTTGATAAGGCCGGGCAAATCCACTTCCACAATATTGCTTGCCCTTATTGCATTCGGATTTTAGGTTGTGTCCTTTGCTTGGTCCTACTCTTGGGGATTTGATCTCCCTTCTATGTGCTTGGGTCTTCTCTTACTGGTGGGTTCCTTCGAGTGTTTAAGTCTGGGTGTGTTCCTTGTTACTTTACAACCAATCCTCAATTTACCCTCACTCTGTGCATGTGTGTGTGTGTGTGCTCTTTTCTATGCATTGTGCAAAATCAAGCTTTTATATTTTCTCCATCATCTTTTGTGGGCTCAAATTCAGAGTGAGTGAGAAGACAAGTGCCTAAATGACTCTATCACTCTTATTGTGGGTTTAGCTTGATAGGCTTATATGCTCGGTTATTGGCCCGATTATTGCCGGGCCGTCCCTGCTAATTTGTAGGGTTCGTTGCTAGTCTCTCCACCTAGTCATGATTCGGTAGTGCATTGAGACTCCACTCTATGCTGCTATTGGGCATAATCACTAAATTGTCAGCTAGTGTTGCCTCTATGCTCGAGTCTCGTTGATCCCCTTGTTCCTTGTGCCAGAATGGCTTCTTGAGCGTTTGTATGGCCTTTGGATGCTCAGACAGCCCGGGTCTAAATGGTCTGGTCCAATATTCCCAAAATTTTTGAAAAATCAGACTCAGCCCAATAGGTCCGAATTGCAGGGGTCGAATGTCCGATTCGGCGTGTTTGAATGGCCGAGAGCCAAATGAGAAAGGGACAAGTGCAATCAGTCCAAGTGTCGAATTTGGCCTGTCCGAATGAGATTGCCTAAGGGCCAAGTGGCCGAATGGTAGTGGGCTGAATTCACTAGTTCGAGGGCTGAGTGGACAGGGCCAAGGGTCGAATTTTCGAGTGTCCGAGTAGGGTTAGATGAATGTCAACTTGTTTGAGTGGGGTCGGCGGGCCGAGTCATTAGGGCTAAGGTCGAATATGAAGTGTGTCCGAATGGTTGACTCGGACATCTGAGCGGTGAGTGCATGAGTCAAGTGGGTAGAATGGTGGGCCAAGGGCCTATTTTGGGACTCGATCCAAAATTGCTGTCACTCAGACGGGCCGAGCACAACGTGTTTTTATCAAGCTAACACAAAATTTACTGTGTTAAGCGATCAAAGCCTTCGTACTCCTCAAGCACCTCCAGATCCTAAGTACACATGCAAGAGAAGGTATGGGAATACTTATAGTGAGCAATGAGCTTGTTGGGGATGAGATTGCAGTAGGTCCACACAATGGAGCTCTCTCTTACTCACTCTCTCTTTCTCAAGCAATCAGGGATTCAAATGACCTCTCCCCTTGGTCTCCTGGGTATTTAACCCCTCCATCACAAAGTTCTTACCACTCTTGCCCCCTCGCTTGTCGGTCTCAACCCCCTTCAACTCTCCTTCCTTCCTTTTTTTACAGATTTGTGCCCTATTTGGCTTGTTTTATAGTAGCAAACCCTACACTTTTCCAACCGATTTTCTAACCTTAACCTACTCTAAATACAAGAAGAATCGAAAGCAAGGTACTGAACTAATTTCTCCTACTAAACTAACCATCAAAGATAAAAAATACTTACTTGTAGCACATATTAAAGACCCAAAACCTCCTATCTACCTCAAGCTCCAGTTCAGGGATGAAACCCTTACTTCGGTGCTCGATTCAAAGCACTAAAGTGCTAAATCTTGAATTTGTTAGTCCCAGCAATTGAACCAAAATATAGAGGTGAGCACAAGCTCAACACCAAGACCCATAGACCGCTTATTGTTCAAGCGTTTCAAGTGAGCACTAGTGTCTACCTCTCACATAGCTGACACACTATTCCTCTCTATGAGTGTAATGAGCTTACCTTGATGCTGGATTGAGTTGCTTCCTCTCTCAAGCACTCCGATAGCTCCATGATTCATAATGCAAGCTCATGCATCCTCAGGCCTCTTCCTCCAAGCTCCATCCTCCATAGCAACATGCCATACAAGAGAAGAGAAGAGAAGAGAAGAAGAAGAAGAGAGGACAAGGTGGAGAGCTTCACCTCCAAGATCCCTCACTCTCGTAAGCTCACTCCCTCACACTCCCTCCCTCAAGCACTCACAAGCAAGCAAGAGAAGAGAAGGAGAGAAGAAGAGTCCACTTTGCCACACACCAAAGAATGAGCTCTCAAGCACTCACAAGAAAGCAAGAGAAGAGAAGGAGAGAAGAAGAGTCCACTTTGCCACACACCAAAGGATGAGCTTTCATTCACTTTTTGAACTTTATATACAAAGCCCTAAATCCTATTTGGGCGGTCATCCCCTTTTAGCATGGCCAGTCATAGCCTAGGTCCTTTTTTCCATGGTCCTCCTATCTTCCTAGTTTCCTTCCTACCGCCCATCTACCTTTATGATTTACATGAGTGGGAGCCTCGCACTCTTAAAATAAATCATGGTGCACGTTGCGCTCTTTTACAAAAGTGTTGACTTGCACCTTTTCTTATGCAGATTTCTCCTTAATTTAGGACTTTTTTGGAC
Source organism: Lygodium microphyllum (assembly GCF_053477565.2). Classification (NCBI taxonomy): domain Eukaryota; kingdom Viridiplantae; phylum Streptophyta; class Polypodiopsida; order Schizaeales; family Lygodiaceae; genus Lygodium; species Lygodium microphyllum. The sequence goes on along the minus strand of NC_141158.1, from coordinate 47,919,171 downwards.
TTCTTGTGTTTCCACATTTTTCTTGGTGCACCTTCGTCTTCTGTTTTACTTTTTCCATGGCCTTGTCCTCTGCTTTAGAGTTCCCCGATTTTCCACCTTGTTCGTCTGAGGGTTAACAGTATGTAAGATGGTAAAACTAAGCTCAACCAATTATCACACTAACTAATTTTGATAACAAAAATTTTGATTTATGTTGGTCAAATGATGGAACAATGATTGCAGGTTTGGTTCACATCTGATGATTGTTATGTAGAAGATCATTAAAATGATTGCAAGTTGATTGCAAAAGGAAAATGTACTAGCAAATTGTTTACTCTTGATGTAAGTCTGCCTACAATAGATGCTGCCATGTTTGCAAAAGATTGAGGTGTTGTGACTAATATTGAAATTTGATATTAGAGAATTGGTCGTTTGAATGTGCAATGGCTAAAAGACATGCTGTCAAAATAGATTTGTAACGTGTCCACTAGTATCATCCAGGACACGTCTTAGTAGTCCATCGGAAAGGATGTCTAGAAAACTCCGCCCGGCACTCCCATGGAGTGTTACGGGTTTTGGGATCTAGGTCTTCCCGCGTCTGCCACGTAGCGGAAGTATCCTGGCCGTTCCCACTTAGGATCGACCGGAATTAGGGTTTTCCTGATTGGTCAATAGCTAACAGCTACTAGCATCAGACCCGAGCGAACTACTTTACGCAGAAACGCTAGGTCCGAAGCGGATTCACGCTGCACTTGGTTCAAGGAGAATGGGAAACGAGAGGGATGCAAGGCTCAACCTCTCTGCCGTAAGGCATAGTCCCATTCCATTCCCCTAAAATAGCGTAAATCGGGTACGACGTAACTCTAGGTCATCGCTCTCGTTATTCATTTTGATGATGATGATCATCCCGCTTTTCTTCGAGATTTTTGAGAAAAGTTCCCGGCTAACCGGGACCACCCAACCGTAGGACGGACCCATGGTCTATCCTCCGCACTTTCCTCGGTTTTTTTTAGTTATGTAATTATCTAACGCATTAATTTGACATATAACAATCAGCTTCTTTAATTAATCCTATTAAGCACTAGTTCCTTCACGTAATCTTATCACGTGACATAGAAAAACAATATCAAGCAAGTTCTTTTTTAACATTTCATCAATTTATCTTTGAAATACAAGGAGTTCCGCCCGTAGGCTTGTCCATAATCCACCCGAAGGCTATCCAGTAATCCACAGGGATCACTATTCCAAGCTTCCGCCCGTAAACCAGTATGCGGGCCTCGAGATCCAATCCCGAGTCACGTTAGCCTCTTGTGCAGGACCCGGAAGGCGAGCGATTTATGACCAGAGCCCCCCCTGGCACCCAAGCGTCCTCTTGCTCCAAGTAGAACTCAACGGAGAGACCTCTTGCGGCGGGTTCGGTCCACGTTCCCGGCGCGGTCAACAACCCCCTTGGTTAGGGTCAGGCAGGCAGTCGGGGGTAACTGAAGCTGCCTCTCCCTTCAGGCCTTCAACCTGAAGCATTAGATATCATTTCATCCTTTAGTTCCTTGAGCAAACAATGAAAACAGTGCTTTCAAAACTGTTACAAGCACAATCAATTCCAGTGGTCGTTTATTTGGCCAATTGCTAAGGAGTGAATCTTTCTCTCCGAATGCATCCAGCACTCGATCCAGGATCAATTGCGACTTGGCAAGATCCCCAAGGGTTTGTTTATTAACCCTATATCCTTGGGTTAGGGCCGTACCCTACTAACCCAACTTAATCAATACCTTAAGTTCTATTAGCAGTAAATATGTTATTCCAATTTACTAATTGGTCTTTTGCTTCCAAGCAAATATCTAATCCTCGTATCGTGGTTACTTTACCCAAGAAAGGTACTATATCACGACGATTATTTCTCCTCTTACAAGATAAACTTGCGTGAGAATCTGCCAATCTTATTCCGAGGAATTGGCCGTTCCCTTGTGATCAAACCACAAGATCATGCGACTCTGCAACTTGTTGCAGAAGTGTCGCATCTAATCCATGGGACTATTTTACTCATCGAACGGTGTCTTCTAATCACAGAATCATGATTAGATAGCAAACAGGATTAGGGTGTCTTCATATCCAATCCGTTTTTGATTGCACTAGGCCGACATTGTCGGTCCTAAAGGTCCAAATCCAAATCGGGTTTCATTCTTTTAGCGAGCGATCCTTAGGGTAAAAACCCTAGATCGTTTCTCGCAAGTGTGTCCTATTTTCTCTACATTTCATGAATGTGGGCAGGTCTTTAGGGTATGAGAGTTTCAACTTGGCAATAAGAACAACTAGGTTACGTCCTCAACGTTTTAAATCCTAGTTAGCACTTGGGATACGTTGCTTAGATTTAACCATTTCTAAGCGTGTCCCTCGGGGTTTAGGTGTTTAGGGTAATACCAATTTACTTGTCTACTCTTGAGGATATTTATGATACCATTCTCATAATCACATGATTCATTTCCTACATATGAGTATATTTACAAATCCTACTTTTTTGGTTAAAACCAAAGCATATGCCAAGTTACGACATAACTTCTATTGATGCATTTAAGATTCATGCTACTAAGCGATAGGGTTTTATATGAACCATGCAACCTTTTTCTAACTTCTTTTCTAAATGAGATTTTCGTATGCTGAATAAGCATTGTACAACCATTTGTAACTATTTACGTAGTTGATTGAGATTCAAGCCAATTGACTAGATATTAATTTACTTTACGCAGTTTTAAGAACCATTTCCATGTCTTGCAAATTCCTACAGATTATTAGCAACCTTCTTTTAATGAATCATTTCGAAGGAAAGATGCCTAATAATGTGACATGCGATGTTTTCTTTCCATGCATAATCAAAGTCTACAATAATAACTTCGACTTTGTAATGATAGTCATTAGTTGTTCTAGACTCGTCACTTTGCAATGCACAAAGGCAGCTTGCTAAAAATGCATAGACACCTTATGTTCTTTTTCGTTCATTCCCTTGAAAGTACAAATGACCAACTTCGTATCGTGAGTTACTTCAAGTAAATTTCAAATAGCCAATTTATTTATATCGCATTTAGCTAGGTGGATTTGACAAGCGTAACTACATCCTAGTTCCATGAAATAACCATGTATAATTGCAATACTTCTACGTAAATCAAAAATAGGAAGAAAACCTGGACTTGTGGGCTCGGTGAGATATCCATACGCGGAGATCCCCTTTGAAGTACGGATCCTTGACAGAAGTACCGACTTGTGAAATTTGGTTTATGGAAGGCCTTAGGGTTTTAGGCTTGGGCTTTCTTTATTTCGAAAAAAGAGGGGGTTCAGAAAAGGGTTCTTGTGAATGGCCTTGCGGAAATGGAGGCTTGAGAGTTCTTCTTCTCCTTCCCTAAAATCCTAGGGCCGGCCTTGTGGGTGATTGGTGGGAAGGGGCTTGTAGGCTTCCCCTTCTTCTCTTCAAATCCCGGACTAGGGGGGCTTGTGGGTGTTGCAATGGAAAAGGGGGTTTAAAAGGAACCCGTGGGGGTTAATATGGACTTGTGTGGGGAATCCACGAGAAGGGTAAAATAGACTTGGGGGAACCCCATGGGAAGGGGTTCTTAAATCCCGCAGGGGGGTATATAAAACCCACAAGAGAAGGCTTAAGGAAACCCATAGGAAGGGGGGCTTCCTAAGGGGACTTTAGAAGCTTCTCAAGAAGCTTCTGAGAAGCTTCTGTGGTCCACCTTCCCACACGTGGAGAAAAAGGAAGGCGATCAAATTGGGCTGCGGCGACATTCGACTCCTGGCAGTGGCTTCACGATCAGTCCCTCGAGCACATGCGGCGGAATTTAAGCAGCAATTTGGTGGCTCTACTCTCCCTCTCAATGGCAGCGTCACGGCTCTCTAAGCTTCCTCCTCTCTCTCCATGATAGCCTCAGCACCCCTCCTCTCTCACGACGACCTCCAATAGCCTTAAGCAGCCTCCCTCTCTCGGCCTGCAGAGTTATGGCCCTTCTCAATCTCTTCCTTCCTTGGCATGGGCAGCGTTATGCTCTGCCCCCCCTTTGTGCTTACCATAGCCCTGGCTTTTATAGCCAGAGGGAGAGGTACCTCCCTCCCTCCACGCGCCATTTTGCATGGCATTCTCCCCCCTGTAAGCTCCAGCAAGGAGCTTATTCACTCTTGCTATTCCCCTCTACTCCAGCCCGATAGTCGACTGGGGGAAAAAGGGGAAAAAGTAATTTTTTTTTCATAATTTTCAATTTATTATTCTCATGACCTCCTATTAAGAGGAGGTTCATGTGAAGAACGTGTGCTTAGAAATCGGGAATGTCACATTCTCTCCCCCTTGGAGGAATCGAGATGTCCTCATCTCGAGATAAACTGGGATATTGGTGGTTGAGAGTGCCCTCATCTACCCAAGTGGCATCCTCCTCGAGATAATCTTTCCACTAGACGAGGCATTCTCTCAAGGTTCTGGATCTCAGTTGTCTCTCCCTAACATCTAAGATTTTGTCAGGCCTTAGTTCAAGGACTCCTCGACTAGGCATTAGAACTTGTTGGTCATTGAGTACATGGTTAGGATTAGGTGCATACTTCTTCAATAGGTTGACATGGAATACATTATGAACCTTTAGGTTCTCTGGGAGTTGTAGTCTATAAGCATTAGGTCCTAGGCACTTGAGGATCTTGTATGGTCCACAGTACCTTGGACTTAGCTTCTTGCAATCTCCTAAGGATAGAGAACTCTTCTGTGGTCGTACGCGAATGAAGACCATGTCTCCTTCCTCGAAGATTCTATCTTGTTGCTTCAAGTCCACGTATGCCTTTTGTCTATCCTTGGCGGCTTGGATGTCCTGTCTTTTTGACTTTTTTTGGTCATCCATCTCTTCCAACATCTGCCTTGAAGCTTCAATCCTCAAGGTTGGATCTGAGAAGTTTTAGGGGACTTCGACAGTCATGACCATACAATGCTTGAAAAGGGGTCATCTGAATGCTTTGTTGGTAAGAAGTATTGTAGGCAAATTCAACCAAAGGCAAGTATTGAATCCACCTTTTTGGTTCACGACAGCAGTGTGCCCTAAGCATATCCTCGATGACTTGATTGACTCGCTCCGTTTGACCATCAGTTTGGGGATGGTAGACTGTGCTAAAACTGAGTTGAGTCCCAATGGCTTCGAAGATAGCTCTCCAGAAGTGTGATGTGAAGAGAGAGTCACAACCACTAATGATTCTTCTGGGTAGCCCATGTAGCTTGAATATCTCCTTGATAAACAATCTTGCAATGTCTAAGGCTTTATAGTTTGTCTTTACTGGAATAAGGTATGCAACTTTAGTAAGCATGTCAACCACAACCATGATGGAGTGGTATCCTCCCTGAACTTGGGGTAGGCCAACAACAAAATCCATACTGATGAATTCCCATTTCTTTTGGGGAATGTCGAGTGGTTGCAACTTCCTTGGCATCTTGACATGTTCGATTTTAATACGTTGACAAGACAAACACTCAGTGACATATTTGAAAATGCCACCTTTAAGACTCTCCCAATAGTAGCTCTTCCTAACTGCATTGAGAGTCTTGGCATAGCCAGGATGTCCTGAGAAAGGGGAATCATGAACTTTCCACAATATCTTCTACTTAAGTGACTAGCTTGCGGGTATACACAGCCTCATTCTATAGTAGTCAAGTCCACTATTAATAGAGAATTCATGATACTTAGCCTGTAGCTTTTGGTCGTGATCCTTGATAGAGATTTCTCTTAGCATCTTTTGATAGGCTGTATCATGGCATGCTTCCTCTCTAGCTAGTTCAAGTATTGGGTTGTTTGGCATGGATACCTTTGTGGCTAGAGATCTAGCTGTTGATGGATTTTGCAAGATAAATGAGTTAAGGAATGCCTTACGACTAAGTGCATCAACAACTACATTCTCCTTTCCCAGTCGGTACTTGATTTCAAAGTCATACTCCTTCAGCACTTCAATCCACCGACGTTGCCTCATGTTGAGCTCGTTCTGGGTAAAGATCCACTTGAGACTCTTATGATTAGTCACTACAGTAAACTTGTTACCCAGCAGGTAGTGTCTCCAAAGCTTGACAACTAAAAGTTCAAGATCATGGGTAGCATAATTCTTCTCATGGCTCTTCAGTTTCTTGAAGATTATGCTATAGGATGACTTTCCTACATGAGCACACATCCTAAGGCAAGCATGCTAGTATCAGTTACTACCTCAAACTCCTTATTTTGGTCTAGAAGTTTTAGGATCGGTGCTGATACCAAACTTTTCTTCAACCTATCAAAGCTAGTTTGTTCAGCAGTTGACCATGCAATGTTTGCTTCTTCAGTAAGTCTGTCAAAGGTGCTGCAATCAAAGCATAGTTTTTGATAAAGACCCTATTCCATCTTGTCAATCCAAGAAAGCTGCGTATTTCTTTGACAGTTGTTGGTATTGGCCATTCAAGCACATCTCTGACCTTGGCTGGGACTAATGATATTCCTTCTGATGATACTACGAATCCCAGATATTCAGTCTGACGCTTGAAGAATGCACACTTCTTCATTTTTGCATACAGCTTATGAGACCTCATTGTCTCAAGGAAAATCCAAAGTTTGGGTTCATGATCTCCTTCCTGTTTGGAATAGACTAGAGTGTCATCAAAGAAGATGAGCACGAAGTTATCAAGATATGGTCTAAAGATATCCTGCATTAACCTATTGAGGGTGGCAGGCGCATTCGTAAGCCCTAATGACATAACTAGAACTCAAAGTGTCCATATCTAGTGTTGAAGGTCGTCTTTGGGATATCTTCTTCCTTGATTCTTATCTGATAGTAACCAGACGTAAGATAATCTTGGAGAAGATCTTGGCACCCTGAAGACGATCAAGAAGCTCATCTATTCTAGGAATATGATATTTGTTCTTGATTGTTGATTGATTCAACCCTCTGTAATCAATACATAGTCGAAGTGTTCCATCTTTCTTTTTCTGGAACAGTACTGGTGCTTCCCATGGTGAACTGCTAGGACGGATGTAGCCCTGATCTAGCAGTTCCTTGAGTTGTTCCTTCAGCTCTATTGCTTCCGGTATAGACATTCTATAGGGTCTCTTCGCAATTGGCGCAGCTCCTATTACTAGCTTGATCTCATGATCTACTTCTCTTTGAAGCGGGAGTTCTGTTAACTCTTCAGGAACTACGTCCGCGTATTCCTTTAGCTAAGTGACCAAATCACTTTACTTCTTTAACAATATTCACAGTCAAGACAATCGTTGATTTTAAAAAAAGTTTTATTCCATTCATATCAGCATAGCCCTTTCGAGGTACAATTATTTCTTGGGGCGATGGAACAAGTTGATACATTAATTCGAGGAGAATAAGATGTTGTTGCATTCAGCTACAGGAACTGAGTAGTAGTACGGATTGGGGTTATTGATTTTCAGGAATCAATAGTTCATTGGAAGATTAGGGTATCTTTTCCTTTGATATCCATTCTTCTCATGACGTCCCAAAACCTTGATTCGGTTGGCAGGGATTCTTTGAATCACTTCCCCGTACACATACTTATTCTGGTTAACCCTTCGACCTCCGACCTGTAGGGTCGCGTTTGCGTGAGCCTCAACAAAGACGAACAGCTTCACGATCTTCAAATCCTCCATCCACTTGATTCTCTTCAAGTTAATTTGAAGGTACCACTACAAGGAATTGGGCAATTAGCGACGCCGATTAGCGACGACGGATATCGGCGTCGCTATTGGTGTCGCTATTGGCGTTGCAACTGCCGTCGCTATTTGCGTCGCATTTACTGCGATGCCAATAGTGACGCCGCAGGGAAAAAAAGTGCGGCCGAAACCAGAGCGCCGTTTTTATTTTCTTTTCTTCGCCTTTTGAGAGTGAGAGCGAGGGAGAGAGCGAAGGCTTTGTGAGAGAAGAAGAGGAAGAGACTTGCTGCCGCCGCTGCTTCCGCCACCACCGTTGTTCGCGAAGGAGAGGAGGAGCCCTCGTTGCAAAGAGAAGCCGCCCACGCTTGCCATATCTCATTGGTGAGTCTCCCTCTCTCTTTCTTTTGCTTGTTGAAGGTTTAAATCGTTCTCTTTTGCTTGTTTAGGAGAGGAAATGAAAGAGAAGGAGAGGGAGAGGGAGAGAGAGGGAGAGAAAGAGAGGGAGAAAGAGAGGGAGAGGGAGAGAAAGAGAGGGAGAGTGCATTCTCTCTCTCTCTCCCTTTTGCTTGTTTAATGTTTAAATTACTTTCTTTTTTGCTTGTTTAGGAGAGGAAACGAGAGAGTAAGAGAGAAAGAGAGGGAGAGGGAGAGGGAAAGAAAGAGAAAGAGAAATAGAGGGAGAGGGAGAGGGAGGGGGAGGAAATAAGAGAGGGAGAGAAAGAGAAAGAGAGGGAGAAGGAGGGAGAGTGCATTCTCTCTCTCCCTCTCCCTTTTGCTTGTTTAATGTTTGAATCACTTTATTTCTTGCTTGTTTAGGAGAGGAAATGAGAGAGAAAGAGAGCGAGAGGGAGAGGAAGGGGAAGGAAATGAGAGAGGGATAGAAAGAGAAAGAGAGGGAGAGTGCATTGTATCTCTCCCTCTCCCTTTTGCTTGGAGGATGTTTAAATCACTTTATTTTTTGCTTGTTTAGGAAATGAGAGAGAAAGAGAGATAGAGAGGGAGAGGGAAAAAAAGAGAAAGAGAGGGAGAGGGAGAGGGAGAGGGAGGGGAAGGAAATGAGAGAGGGAGAGAAAGAGAACGAGAGGGAGGGAGAGGGAGAGGGTGAGAGAAAGAGAGAAAGAGAGGGAGAGGGAGGGGAAGCAAATTTAAGATAATAGACTTATTGATAATGGTATGCAATGTGCTTTGCTATGGGCCATGTACTTCATCAAAATGAACCCAAAATTATTGTTATAGAAGAAGAAACCCTTAAATTGAGTATAGGATAATTTCTCTCAGGTCTTATGACTATGAGTAGAATTGATTGAAATAAATTTTATTACTATAGTTATAAAATTTCATAGATGGCGCGCATTAATTTTAAAATGGATTACTTATACTCAAAGCCGAGATATAACAAATAATTATCTACCGGGACAAACAAATCGTTGAGCATGATACAAGGCCGAGATATAACATCGGAAAATCTCTCGACTACTATATACAATGCAAGGTTTATGGTCAACTTGCAACTTGACGTACATCTCCATAAAGCTATCCATTTAAGCCTCGTTTACTGTAATGTAGATAAGATGGCAAACGAAGAAGGTCTTATTGTTCAAGACCGCGAGACGTATCTTAATCAGCGTGTCCCATGTCCTTGCTCTCAATGCAAGTTGGCAATTAGACGAAAACGCCGATTGTCTATAGAACATGTACGACGATTTGGCGAGTTTCAATCTGAGATCATTGATCAGGTGATTGCGGATTTTCAGCAAACGGTAATTTGAAGTTAGCATTTTTCATGCATTGTACTCTCAAGCTAATTGAAAACCATACACAATAAGATTGGGTCTTGTTGGCAAATTTTGTATCCAGGGGGGTGATGTCTTGACCCAAGGGGGAGTGCACCCTTTGCGGCCAATTAGAAGAGTTCGTGGACGTGCGATGGATGGATTGTAGGAGCCAATCAACCACTCGCAAGGCCCATCTATACCGTCAATGCCAGAGGAGACAGACAACCTTCCCGACTTGCCTACAATCTTGGAGCCTGAGATGGAGGCAATGATCGATGCATTCATTCCCATGGATGTTGAGACATCTGACCCGCTTAGAGAGGAAGCATCCATACCATTATATGATAGGTGCCGAGTATCTCGGTTGAAGACATTGCTTGCACTCTTAAGTGTGCAAGCAAAATACGATTGGAGCGATACGAGTGTGACTGAGTTATTCAGGTACCTTGCACACAGACTTCATTGTTTTTTTTAAAACAGTATTATTGCAAACATTTGTGTTTTTTCAAGGTGTTTTATGATTTTTTTCAGGTTATTGAAATATCATATATTGCCACCTGCAAACACCATGCCTGAGTTTCGTGATGATGCACGACATGTTTTACGGAAGCTTGGCATGGACTACAATAACATCCATGCATGTATCAATGACTGCATATTGTTTCGAGATGAATACGAGACTATGGAGACATGTCCAAAGTGTGGTGCTCACAGGTATCGACAGGACTTGCAAGGGCAGACCATCCCTCAAAAAGTTCTCAGACACTTTCCGCTCATCCCCCGCATAAACCACATGTTTCGCACGTCTGCCATGGCAAGCTTGACAACGTGGCATGTGCAGAATAGGTCCACGGATGGAGTTCAACGAATATCAGCAGATTCGCGCGCATGGAGCCACATTGACTCTACCTTCCCAGGCTTTGCGCGAGAGCCAAGGAATCTTCGGCTCGGTCTCGCCATGGATGGTGTGAACCCATTCGGTCTGCGCTCGACTTCTTACAGTGTGTGGCCTATAGTGCTTGTCAACTACAACATTCCTCCATGGCTTTCTACGAAGAAAGGACATCTCATCCTTAGCTTGCTCGTCCCGAGCCGCTACAAAGTAAAAAATATGGACGTGTATCTTCGTCCATTAGTCGATGAGCTTAAGATTTTGTGGGAGGAGGGGGTCACGGTGCAAGATATGAGCAGGCGCGATGGTCGGCGGTCAGTCAACATTCGAGCCATTCTCATGTGGACGATGCATGACTTTCCGGGATTGGGAGAGTGCTCAGGTGAGCAGACCTTTGTTCTCGCTGGTAATATCTATATTTTATTTCATTCAATCAAGTATTCACTAGGTCGTGGATCGCCTTGCAGGTCTCGTTACCTCAGGTTATCATGCATGTCCATTGTGTGGGCCACAGTTAGACTCCCAAAGGTTACGAACCATGAAGAAGATGGTATATCAAGGACACGCCGCTTTCTTGTCGGAGGATCATGAACTCAGGGAAGGTTTTCTTGGACGACCTCCAGCACGTATGAACGCTGCAAGCTGGTACAAGCTGAAAATGGTAAACCCGGAATCACATCCAAATGGAATGCGACGGTTCTCAGTTTTCTACGAGTTGCCATATTGGACCCACTTGCAGTCAACCACTTGTTGGATCCCATGCATATTTTCAAAAATGTGGGCAGCTTGCTATGGGACCACATCACAGGAAAGAGAGACACTATAGGGTCACGAATGGATTTAAAGGAGGTAGGTAAGATGGAGGCGCTTTGGCCGCAGTCGAGTGCTGAAGGGGGAGTGCAGCTTCCTCGCGCTCCCTAGGTTTTGTCTACCAAAGAAGAGCGCATTGTGAAGCAAGTAATCAAGTCTATCCGCACTCCGACGGGTATGATGCGTTCTCTCATGTCCGCATTTTCTAAAGATGACCAAATGTCTGGGCTAAAATCCCATGATTGGCATAAGATATGTCAGGTTTGTGAACAGAATGGATTTTAATTAGCGTGGACATTTGAAAATTTGAAAAGTGACCATTATTCTTAATGCTTTCTCATTTGTGGCAGTTTGTCCTACCGATCGCGATCGTGGGATGCCTAATTCAGAAATTTGCGGGGCCATTTACAAGTTGTTGACTTTGGTGCAATGAATCTCACAGAAAGAGATTAAGACGTCCTCTATTGAATCCGCAAGGCGGGGAGCAGTTGAGACGGTCTGTCTCTTTGAGAAATACCTGCCCACTAGCATGCTCACGATACAAGTTCACCTTCTTGTGCATCTTGTGGACGAAGTGGAGATTGCTGGACCGCTGGACCTGTCCATACGCGATGGATGTTCTTCTTGGAGCGCTTCATGAAAACCCTGAAAGGCTTTGTGCGACAACGAGCTCGTCCGGAAGGTAGCATGGCGGAAGGTTGGTTGGTGTCAGAGGCGTTAGTGCATATCTCACAATGGCTACCAACGGTGGAACCAGACAATGAAATGCTATGGACGCTAAAGGACGATGATAGGCTGACTAGAGATTTGGTGGTTGGAAATGGGGTAGAAAAAAGAATGGATGCCTCAATGGAAGAGAAGGTGAATCGCTTTTGTATGTTGCACCATGCCTCCATGGAGACGTGGCTCGCCAAGTACCAGATTGCAAGGCAAGATCGAGAGGAAGCACGAGCTAAACGCAGTACGCGTCACCGACCGATTCGATATCCCGAAGGCATGGAGGAGATGCCGCGGTTTATGTCAACACGATGGTTGTATGGAGCCTTGACCGCAGCATCCAGCGAAGGGACAGAGGTCTCAATGGAGGAGTGGGAGTTCTCGAGGGGATGTAGTCCAAAGGTAATGAGGGGTTTAGAATGCGTCGTATCTAAATTTGCTTGCTACATCTAATTTGAGTGTTTCAATGTGCAGTACAAAATATATAGTGCAGTATGGTCGCGCGGATGGCATTTTCAGGTGGAGCATATTGACCAAATGCGCTCCACAATGGACTGTGGTGTGATGGCAAGGTTTGAGCAAGAGAGCCGGCGACGAGCAACGGATCCGAACACGGTTATGGATGAGACGGAGTATTTTGGGAACTTGCAAAGTATTATTACGGTGGATTACCGTAGCTTCTCCATGATACTATTCGATGTGCAGTGGTTCAAAGTGGTACTTGGAGGAGCTGGAGCAACAGTTCGACAAGGTCCATCTGGATTTCTCGAAATAGATTTCGAAAAAAAATGGATGGATTTGCGCGACACCTTTGTGTTGCCGGCCCATTGTGAACAGGTACAAATAGTCATTTGCTTGCTAATTGTAATACGACATGGTTTATGTCACAATGGTTTGAAGTCGCTTTGTAAGTGTTTGTGAACAGGTAATCTTCTATCCAAACCCCCGACAACCTCGATGGTGGTATGTTATACCTTCAACTCCTCGAGGTGCGAGAGTATATGATCAAAGCGATGTTTCAGGCATAGATGAAGAAAATATGCAAATAGAGGAATCAAAATTACAAGGGGTGGAGGCCACCGCAAGCTTGGAGTCCGCATCGGCTAACAATGATGGAAATACAGAAGTCGTAGAATTTTTTGAGAACGAGGCAGACTCGTTCTTTTGTGGTGACATGTCTATCGACCTTCCAGTGTATGCAGAGTTGTGTCAGGAGATTAACATGGGACCATAGAATACTTCATTCTTGGAGAATTGTATTACTCAATTCGTTGTTTAGATCTTCCATAAAGGTAGATAAGATATGCATTTTAAGAGGGATTTTTAAAAAATGATTTATATTAATGTACTTTGTATAGTTTAAATTGATTATTCTAACATCATTTTTTATCTATGCAGGTATCGACATTTTCAGGATGAGTCGAGGGATGAGCGATGAGGAGTTTCAGGACATGATGGCACGCATGTCTCCAGATTAGCTCGCGAGATTCAGAGAGATGGCAGATCAGGAGCTATCTCGTTCTTCGTCAGGGTGCTCTGCTAGATCAGCTTCAGCGCAATCAGATGCTTCAGCTTCGAGCAGACGATCTCGACGCTCGCGAGTTGGGCCAGAGGGAGGGACTACAACTGCAGGAAGATCAGGGGGGTGCTGCTGTGGAGACACGGACGCGGTGTCTCCGTCTCGTCGTTCAGCTGGAGCTGCGTCACCTCCAGGATTTGTCACACCTGTGGGGACGTCCACTCCAGTTACTCCGGCTTTTGCGCAGCCGTCGGCAGATGGCACGCCTTTTGGTGGCACTCCTTTTGGTGGCATCCCCTTTGGTGGCACCCCTTTGAGTGGCACTCCGGGAGAGGGTACCCCCGTCGGTACACCGGATGTATAGGGGTCTCCTGGATATGCCCAGGAGCGTGGACGGAGATGGGAGAGGGCCCATCTTAGGCATACTCCTAGGGGTTATGGATACCTAGTGGATGGCAGGTCAGGAGCCATCATCATGAGTGATGAGGGGAGGAGGGTGATGGCTCGCATGAGGGAGTTGTGCCAACAAGTTTTTCGGCACAACGTCCTGGATCATTGGAGGAACATACCGGAGGGGAGCAAGGACTACATAGTAGCATCCTTGCACGAGGAGTTCCCGGTGCCAGCCGCAGTGGATAGATTCTCTACGGGCTCGATGATGGATTGCATGCGTGCATACATGTCACATAGACGATCTGACGCACGCAAGGCAATCAAGAGTGGGGCTCCAAAGCCCGAGTGGTTAGATGCAGACGACTGGCGCCGACTGAGGGAGGAGGCTACAAATTCGCCAGGACATTGGAGTCAGCAGCGGGAGGCAGCAAGGGCACGAATCGAGGCCGGATCGGTACATCATCTTGGGAGTGGCGGCCACAGGACATATTTGGAGGACTTTGTAAGTTTCTCTTTTGTTTTGCTTATTTGTTTTTTTGAGATATTCTTTATACTGACAATCATGTTTCTAACAGTTAGCATTTTGTTTTCTTTGCAGCACTCCATTACAAATCGCGATCCGCAAGGCCTTGAGACTCGATATGCAAAGAGGCACGGTCTCAGGGCATTCATCGACCGATTGTATAGACGCGGCGGCCCTGTAAATCACTCATATTTCTTGTTCGTAGTTACCACGAGATATTTGAATACATTATTGTATGGTGGATTGATATGTTGTTTCTTTTTCTGCAGAATCCGTTTGATGCTCCTTTGCAGCGGGAAGAGCTTTCAGGGGATGAGGATTTGTAGCTCGCCCTTGGATCCTTAGAGCTCACACACCTTTAGTTTTTAGTCGCCCGATCTATGTAGACATTTTCTATGTATTAGTGATATCGTTTCATGATTGTACCAATCGCATTTTATGCGATATCATGTATTTATTTCATGTATCAGTTTTATGATTTCAGTATACATTCTTTTTGTTTGCAAACGCTTTGTATGCAGCAGTGCAGAAACTATTTTGTATGGCTCTCATACAGCACACAGTGCTATATGTGGCAGGGCAGCTTGCTGCCCTGCCACAATTTTTTTTTTCTCTGTTACCGTCGCTATTTGCGTCGCAAATTTACTGTCCACAAATTTTTTTTTTCTCTGTTACCGTCGCTATTTGCGTCGCAAATTTACTGCACGCATCGCTATTGGCGTCGCTATGAGCGTCGCAAATACTCTGCAATCGTTGCTATATGCGTCGCTAGCGACACATATAGCGAGGATTCTATGGCATCATCAATAACGACGCTTTTTGCGACGACGAGGGCAAATTTTGTTGTTTGTATTTTCGTCGCTTTAAACGTCGCTATAAGGTCTATATCTTGTAGTGTACGCAGGATGATGGACAGCTATATAATAGATCCCTGAAACACCCATCCGTCTCTGTTCCACATACACAGGCGATGGATTGTAAATGTGGTCTAGGATGTTCATCATCTCAACCCTTTGTCGATAATCCGTGGAATGTATCGTGGTCATAAACATGACTCGGAACACTAAGAACCTATTCCATGCTTCATAATTCTGCAAGACAAGGGAATGTTTGGGACAATAACATTTGCTTTACTTCTTCTTATTAAAATTTCTTAAAAACAAATCCTTTGTTGGTTCGCTCTGATACCAACTGTAACGTGTCCACTAGTATCATCCAGGACACGTCTTAGCAGTCCATCGGAAAGAATGTCTAGAAAACTCCGCCCGGTGCTCCCATGGAGTGTTACGGGTTTTGCGATCTAGGTCTTCCCGCGTCTGCCATGTAGCGGAAGTATCCTGGCCGTTCCCACTTAGGATCGACCGGAATTAGGGTTTTCCTGATTGGTCAATAGCTAACAGCTACTAGCATCAGACCTGAGCGAACTACTTTACGCAGAAACGCCAGGTCCGAAGCGGATTCACGCTGCACTTGGTTCAAGGAGAATGGGAAATGAGAGGGATGCAAGGCTCAACCTCTCTGCCATAAGGCATAGTCCCATTCCATTCCCCTAAAACAACGTAAATCGGGTACGACGTAACTCTAGGTCATCGCTCTCATTATTCATTTTGATGATGATGATCATCCCGCTTTTCTTCGAGATTTTTGAGAAAAGTTCCCGGCTAACCGGAACCACCCAAGCATAGGACGGACCCATGGTCTATCCTCCGCACTTTTCTCGGTTTGTCTTAGTTATGTAATTATCTAACGCATTAATTTGACATATAACAATCAGCTTCTTTAATTAATCCTGTTAAGCACTGGTTCCTTTACGTAATCTTATCACGTGACATAGAAAAACAATATCAAGCAAGTTCTTTTTTAATATTTCATCAAATTTTCTTTGAAATACAAGGAGTTCTATCCGCAGGCTTGTCCATAATCCGCCCGAAGGCTATCCAATAATCCACAGGGATCACTATTCCAAGCTTCCACCCGTAAACTAGTATGCGGGCCTCGAGATCCAATCCCGAGTCACGTTAGCCTCTTGTGCAGGACCCGAAAGGCGAGGGATTTACGGCCAGAGCCCCCCTGGCACCCAAGCGTCCTCCTGCTCCAAGTAGAACTCAACGGAGAGACCTCTCGCGGCGGGTTGGGTCCACGTTCCCAACGCGATCAACAACCCCCTTGGTTAGGGTCAGGCAGGCAGTCGAGGGTAACTGAAGCTGCCTCTCCCTTCAGGCCTTCAACCTGAAGCATTAGATATATTTTCATCCTTTAGTTCCTTGAGCAAACAATGAAAACAGTGCTTTCAAAACTGTTACAAGCACAATCAATTCCAGTGGTCGTTTATTTGGCCAATTGCTAAGGAGTGAATCTTTCTCTCCGAATGCATCCAGCACTCGATCCAGGATCAATTGCGACTTGGAAAGATCCCCAAGGGTTTGTTTATTAACCCTATATCCTTGGGTTAGGGCCGTACCCTACTAACCCAACTTAACCAATACCTTAAGTTCTATTAGCAGTAAATATGTTATTCCAATTTACTAATTGGTCTTTTTCTTCCAAGCAAATATCTAATCCTCGTATCGTGGTTACTTTACCCAAGAAAGGTACTATATCACGACGATTATTTCTCCTCTTGCAAGATAAACTTGCGTGAGAATCTGCCAATCTTATTCCGAGGAATTGGCCGTTCCCTTGTGATCAAACCACAAGATCATGCGACTCTGCAACTTGTTGCAGAAGTGTCGCATCTAATCCATGGGACTATTTTACTCATCGAATGGTGTCTTCTAATCACAGAATCATGATTAGATAGCAAACACTAGGCCGACATTGTCGGTCCTAAAGGTCCAAATCCAAATCGGGTTTCATTCTTTTAGCGAGCGATCCTTAGGGTAAAAACCCTAGATCGTTTCTCGCAAGTGTGTCCTATTTTCGCTACATTTCATGAATGTGGGCAGGTCTTTAGGGTATAAGAGTTTCAACTTGGCAATAAGAACAACTAGGTTACGTCCTCAACGTTCTAAATCCTAGTTAGCACTTGGGATATGTTGCTTAGATTTAACCATTTCTAAGCGTGTCCCTCGGGGTTTAGGTGTTTAGGGTAATACCAATTTACTTGTCTACTCTTGAGGATATTTACGATACCATTCTCGTAATCACATGATTCATTTCCTACATATGAGTATATTTACAAATCCTACTTTTTTGGTTAAAACCAAAGCATATGCCAAGTTACGACATAACTTCTATTGATGCATTTAAGATTCATGCTACTAAGCGATAGGGTTTTACATGAACATGCAACCTTTTTCTAACTTCTTTTCTAAATGAGATTTTCGTATGTTGAATAAGCATTGTACAACCATTTGTAACTATTTACGTAGTTGATTGAGATTTAAGCCAATTGACTAGATATTAATTTACTTTACGCAGTTTTAAGAACCATTTCCATGTCTTGCAAATTCCTACAGATTATTAGCAACCTTCTTTTAATGAATCATTTCGAAGGAAAGATGCCTAATAATGTGACATGTGATGTTTTCTTTCCATGCATAATCAAAGTGTACAATAATAATTTCGACTTTGTAATGATAGTCATTAGTTGTTCTAGACTCGTCACTTTGCAATGCACAAAGGTAGCTTGCTAAAAATGCATAGACACCTTATGTTCTTTTTCGTTCATTCCCTTGAAAGTACAAATGACCAACTTCGTATCGTGAGTTACTTCAAGTAAATTTCAAATAGCCAATTTATTTATATTGCATTTAGCTAGGTGGATTTGACAAGCGTAAGTTCATCCTAGTTCCATGAAATAACCATGCATAATTGCAATACTTCTACATAAATAAAAAATAGGAAGAAAACCTGGACTTGTGGGCTCGATGAGATATCCATACGCGGAGATCCCCGTGGAAGTACGGATCCTTGACAGAAGTACCGACTTGCGAAATTTGGTTTATGGAAGGCCTTAGGGTTTTAGGCTTGGGCCTTCCTTATTTCGAAAAAAGAGGGGGTTCGGAAAAGGGTTCTTGTGAACGGCCTTGCGGAAATGGAGGCTTGAGAGTTCTTCTTCTCCTTCCCTAAAATCCTAGGGCCGGCCTTGTGGGTGATTGGTGGGAAGGGGCTTGTAGGCTTCCCCTTCTTCTCTTCAAATCCCGGGCTAGGGGGGCTTGTGGGTGTTGCAATGGAAAAGGGGGTTTAAAAGGAACCCGTGGGGGTTAACATGGACTTGTGTGGGGAATCCACGAGAAGGGTAAAATAGACTTGGGGGAACCCCATGGGAAGGGGTTCTTAAATCCCGCAGGGGGGTATATAAAACCCACAAGAGAAGGCTTAAGGAAACCCACAGGAAGGGGGGCTTCCTAAGGGGACTTTAGAAGCTTCTCAAGAAGCTTCTGAGAAGCTTCTGTGGTCCACCTTCCCACACGTGGAGAAAAAGGAAGGCGATCAAATTGGGCTGCGGCGACGTTCAACTCCTGGCAGTGGCTTCACGATCAGTCCCTCGAGCATAGGCAGCGGAATTTAAGCAGCAATTTGGCGGCTCTACTCTCCCTCTCAATGGCAGCGTCACAGCTCTCTAAGATTCCTCCTCTCTCTCCATGATGGCCTCAGCTCCCCTCCTCTCTCACGACGACCTCCAACAGCCTTACGCAGCCTCCCTCTCTCGGCCTGTAGCGTTATGGCCCTTCTCAATCTCTTCCTTCCTTGGCGTGGGCAGCGTTACGCTCTGCCCCCCCTTTGTGCTTACCATAGCCCTGGCTTTTATAGCCAGAGGGAGAGGTACCTCCCTCCCTCCACGCGCCATTTTGCATGGCATTCTCCCCCCTGTAAGCTCCAACAAGGAGCTTATTCACTCTTGCTATTCCCCTCTACTCCAGCCCAATAGTCGGCTGGGGGAAAAAGGGAAATAAGTTTTAAAAAAAATTCCATAATTTTCAATTTATTATTCTCATGAACTCCTATTAAGAGGAGGTTCATGTGAAGAACGCGTGCTTAGAAATCGGGAATGTCACAAGATTGTTGATGGTTTGGCCAAGTTTAGAGTTAATGAGATGTATAAAGTATGTGAAGCATGTTAATTTGAAAAGCAAAAAAGCATGCATTTCCACATGAAAATCGTATATGCAAAAAGATACATTCTAATCTGTGGGTTCCTACAAAGACCGCAACTTTGAGTGGTATAAGCATTATCTTTCCTTCATTGATCATCATACTTGCAAAGTATGGGTATACTTTGTGAATGAGAAAGTGAGGTATTTACTTTAAAAGATTTAAGGCCTCAATTGAGAAGAGACATGGTTGCATATTAAATGCCTAAGGTTAGATGGAGGGAACAAATATTTATCCAATCAGTTTTCTAAAATTTGAAGGTAGTATACATATATATATACTCTGCAACAAAATGGAGTTGCTGAGTTGAAAAACAAACATATTATAGAGATGAGTCATGCATTGATGTGAGAAAAAAAACTTGCCTCATTAAGGTTAGATGGAGGGGAAAAATATTTCTCCAATGAGTTTTCTAAATTTTTATAGAAAAATGGTATACAAAGGTAGCATACATATAGATATACTCCTCAACAAAATGGAGTTGTTGAGTTGAAAAACAGACATATTATAGAGATGGCTCATGCATTGATGTGAGAAAAAAAACTTGCCTTATTACTATTGGGCTGAAGTAGTTGTTAATGCTGTATACAAACATATTACAAAGATGGCTCTAAGTGGATCTTGGATGAGGAGTTTGGGATTCTTTCAATTAGTGTAATGAGGATTTGGTTGAACCATGGTATGAGGAGCTAGTTTCTTAGGAGGTTGAGGCAATAACAAGTTAAATTGTAATTGCCTCCTTGTGTTAACAATCTAATTAAGAATACGACTACCTACAACAAGCTCTTACAAGCATAGAATATTTGAAAGTGTACTCATAAAAGGATTTATATATGCACCTTAACCAAAAGATCCTCTTGATGAAATGTCATTTTGTGTTTGTGCTTTAGATTTCCTACTATGATTTCATTCTCCCCTCATTGATCCTCAAACACAATGTAACTTTTCCAATCTACAACCAGCTTAAGCACAAGGCCGTCTTACTATAGAGAACATAAGAATAAAATTTTCTATCAAGATAAACCCTTCATGTAGACATGCCAAGCACACCTCTTGATGGGCTACAACTACCAGTATTGCCAGTACTGCTACACCCAGGCATGCAATAGGGTGCTACATGAAACTACAATAGCATGACATAATTAAATTGATTTCTTCCATGCTCGGCCTATGAAACTACAATAGCATGACATAATTAAATTGATTTCTTCCATGCTCGGCCTATATAATTAAATTGATTTCTTCCATGCTCGGCCTATGAAACTACAATAGCATGACATAATTAAATTGATTTCTTCCATGCTCGGCCTATATAATGTGAACAAAACAAGACATGACCACCAAGTTTTTTGGGCCCTATCACATCACTAATAGGAACACACATAGAGAGAAACTACAATAAGATAGAGAACTCTGATATATCATGAATAAGAAACATAGAAGAAGCCTTACTCAAAATGCACAGAAAGAAACACAAAGATAGTGAAAAACAAAGCACTTTTGAAATTTGATCAACACAACATGACATTATACCTAAATAACTACTACTACACTGATACTAATAGAAACCAGACTTCACAGGAAAACTAAAGTATATTTATACTAGAAAGAACCAAACTAAAGGTCATGTGTGTGAAGCCTAGCCCCAGACTACTATGGATTCAAAAATTATTGCACTTAAGGATAATGAAACATAGGAATTAGTGTCTTTATCTAAAGATAAGAAAGCTATTGGTTGCAAATGGCTTTACAAGATCAAGCATAAGATGGATTTACAAGATCAAGCATAAGATGGGTTTATTGAGCACTATAAAGCATGACTAGTTGCCAAAGGGTATGTGCAGACTCATGGTATTAATTACGAGGAGACTTTTTCTTCAATGGCTGAAATGGCCACTATAAGATTTATCATAATAGTGGCTACATCAAAGGGTTGGATCATGCATCAAATGGATGTTAAAAATTGCCTTCATATAAGGGGAGTTGCAAGAGAAAGTTTATGTAGAGCAGCCACCATCTAGTTATGTGGATGGGAATCATCTAGATTATATATGCAAGCTTCATAACGCCTTGTATGGACTAAAGAAATCACCTAGGACATGGCATGATAGGATTGTTGAATACCTTGTCAACATTGGATTTTGCAAAGCCCAGTCTGATCACTCACTCTATGTACATAGGATTATGGTCATTACTATATATATGGATGATTTGATCCTTGTGGATAATAGTGAGAAAGAGATTGACAATGTGAAGGGTCTCCTCAAGATTGAATTTGAGATGAAGGATTTGGGAGAGCTATGCTATTTTCTTAGAATAGAGATGATCATGACTCCATAGGGTATATGGTTGTCAAAGGGACAATATGTGTTGGATATGTTGAAAAAGTATGGTAGAGATAATTGCAAGCCTATTTCTATAACTTTGAATATAAATGATAAGTTTAGTACACATGAGGGTGACGTGATTGAGAATGTCACTATGTATCAAAAGATTGTGGGTAGCCTTATCTATTTGACGATCACTAGGCTAGACCTAAACTATATAGTTAATTTGGAGAGTCTATTTATGTAGCTCCTATTGAGATATTTGCAATCACACCTACTTCAGTCCCTTTGTAAGGAGTAGTGAGGGCTCATGACAAGAATCCCATATGCACAATAGGAGAAGTGCTACCATTCAACTCCTATAAAAGCATTGCACTTGCACTCTTTTCTAATGCAATGATAATACTATTTTCTTTATTGTAAAGTGTCTATGTCACTATCCACACACAAGATTGTGTTCATGAGTCCAAGTCTCAATCTTGGAACCTAATTCACTTGTATGACAAATTGTCTTTGTTAGGGTCAATGTCTTCATGAGTTTCTTTTTTCTCTTTTAACCTCCATAGCTTCCACATCTGCCATGCTCTAGATCCTGCATATTTTAACATGGTATCAGAGCTCAGCTGAGCATGTCCCAGCTCTTCTTTCACTCTTTTAAGCTTCTCTTCATCTCAATCCAACTCAAGTTGAGTGCATGACCCCCATTCCTCACTTGAATCTCACAATCACCTCATGGCAACCATAGCCAGATAGAACCTACTATACTTGGAGTTTTCATATCTTATCGTGGAGGTCATATATTTGGAAGCTTCCTTCTAGATAGTTGTGCCTTTTCTCAGGGAGAATCTTCCTATCACATAACACCTTGACATTGGCCGAAATTCGTGGTTGTTGCCAGAATGCACCTGTTGTCATTCATACTACTATCGTTGTTGCTACAAGTCGTGATGTTGACAACCACCATAGGGCATTGAAAGTCCATCATTCAAACTTCATTTCCATAAATTTTTTTTTCAAAATGATCAAGTATAGCTCTTGCAATGTCAGAAAAACCAAGCTGCCCCCAGAAACCCTAACTGTGACTCCATAGCCATTTTCACCTAAGCTCAAAAATCTCATCATTTTCTCTCTCGTGCCACCTGGAGCAACCCATTGCCACTTTGATCTATTGTTCCAGCATCAAATCAGGAAGGGGAAGGACCTGGAAAGATTGAAGAAGAATTGACGACCCTGAAATAAGACTCAGACATAGTCTTTACATAGTGTGTTTTCACACCGTCATTAATTGTGTCTCTTGACACATTGTAATCTGCTCTTCCATTGATAAAATTTGAGAATTTTGAAGTTGATTTTTTGCCGTCCTTGAAAATCCAAAATGGGAAAAGACTCTCCAATTGCTCACTTCAAAGGAGTCGGGTTTCACACCTGGCAGACCTGCATCAAACTCATCCTGATGAAGAAGGGCCTCTGGGCTATTACCACTAGAAAAGAAAAGAAGCCTCATGATGCAGACCTTGCAATCACTTGGCAAAAGAATGATGATAAGGCTCAGGACATTATCAAACTAGAGCTAGATGACAGCTATATCCACCATGTGGATAACGGTGATACTTCACATGATACATGGAAGAGACTTGACACTTTGTTTGGTGCACAGTCTAAATCATCAAAGTATGGTCTCTTGGTAAAGTTTTTTAGGCTTGAAATGAAGTCCAGCACATCACTTGCCACACATCTAAATTACATGGAAGGACTTCTAACCCAACTTGCAGGAATCAACATTACAATGGAAGATGTTTGCATTGGCGTTCTACTTAAAAGTTTGCCTCCTAAATATAATAATGTATCAATAAACCTAATCAATATGCCAAACCCCAAACTTGTTGATATCCAGGCATCACTATTAGAGGAGGAAAAGAAGCTAAAAACTAAGGAAGAACTAAGCACCTTCAGAGATGAACATGCATTATATGTTGGCAACAGGTACAAACTTGGCAAGAGGGATCAGCTCTTCTGTGACTTCTACAAAAGGACCGGACACACCGAGAAGTTCTGCCATGCCAGAAAAAGGTCCCAAAAGGCCTATCTAGTTGTAGTAAAAGAGGAAGAAGAAAACAGAGAAAAGGAAGAAGAAGAATGAGAAGAAGAAGACCACCAGGAGAAGGACAAACCTCATCAGTCCTTCTATTTGGATAGACTTTTTTAGCCTTTTATTTCTTAGCCCTAATGCTTTGGACACAAACTTATAAACTCCTCATGTAGCCTTGTACTACAGCCTCTGTACACTTTCTAAGGCCCCCTGCTACAGTGTCTGGATGACCATCATGTTTGTGGTACCCACACTTAGCCTTTTCTGCAACAGCCTCTGGTGTTTTTCCATGTTTATGGTGTGCCCACACTTTTCAGGAGTTTCTCTCACTAAGGCTCTACACACTTTGTACTTCTGGTTGTGATTAAGGAGGGGTGTTGAGATATTTGCAATCACACCTACTTCAGTCCCTTTGTAAGGAGTAGTGAGGGCTCATGACCAGAATCCCATATGCACAATAGGAGAAGTGCTACCATTAAATTCCTATAAAAGCATTGTACTTGCACTCTTTTCTAATGCAATGATAGTACTCTTTTCTTTCCAGTAAAGTGTCTATGTCACTGTCTGCACACAAGATTGTGTTTATGAGTCCAAGTCTCAATCTTGGAACCTAATTCACTTGTGTGACAAATTGTCTTTGTCAGGGTCAATGTCTTCATGAGTTTCTTCTTCCTCTTTCAACCTTCATAGCTTTCGCATCTGCCATGCTCTACGTCCCACATATTTTAACAGCTTTTATAGAAGCCACATTTGGATGCAATACAATGCACATTACGCTATGCCAAGTCTACATTAGATTGTACATTATTGTATGGTGCAAGCATACCATTGGACTTGCATGGTTATAGAAATAAAGATTGGGTTGGTAGTATTTCAAAAGGGAGGTCTACCAGTAGTTTTATATTTTCCTTTGGCAGTGTTGCTATTACTTGGAGCAAGAAGAAATAGACAACAGTTGCTTTGTCTAGTAAAAAGGTAGAATACAGAGGTGTTGCAATTGCAACATGAGATAGCTTGGTTATGCAAGCTACTTGGTGATTTGGGGATGCAGGTGGACAAGAAGGTTATCATCTACTGTAATAACCTTACTAGCATGCAATTGGTTAGGAACTTGGTGTATCATATGTGGGCCAAAAACATAGAGGTCCATTACCATTTCATTCGGGAGGAGCAAGTTTTGGTAGGTGATATTGACTTGGTTTATGTCAACATAAAGGATCAAGCTGCTGACATTTTTACCAAGGCCTTTGGATCTGAGAAGCTTCAACACTTTAGGACTATGCTTGGAGTTCATGAGCTCATGCTAAGCTCATGAACTTGGTTTATGTCAACATAAAGGATCAAGCTGCTAACATTTTTACCAAGGCCTTTGGATTTGAGAAGCTTCAACACTTTAGGACTATGCTTGGAGTTCATGAGCTCATGCCAAGCTCATGAGCTCATGATCTCATGTTGAGCTTGAAGGAGAGTGTTGAGATATCAAGCTCTACATGAGCTAACATCCACTACATACCTTGGTGATGTGGCAAGATATTAGTCACTGATATGTTAGGTGATTGACATGAGGATGTGCTAGTGATTCTATAGCTTGACTATATCCACACAGTCCATCCTCCATTATGGCACATTCATTGTACCACCTCTTCTTTCCTTAGCAAGTTTACACTTAGTGATTGTGTGTACATATGTTGTGGTTATACTTTTATATTAGTCTTTTATCATGTTATAGACTTTGTTATTTTGTGTGGAAGAAGAATAAAGAAGAGGAAGAATATTTCAACCCTATCTCTCAATGTGTGCTCAAGTCTCCTTTCCTCCTGTATGTGTCCTCTTGGTTTCTTTACCTCTCTTCTCTCTTGTCTACTTTCATAGTAGCTAGGGGGATGCCATGTGATATGGTAGCAGGATGAGTACATGGTGGTTGGATGGGTTGGATGGTGATAACAATCAGACACAATATGTAAGTTAAAATGTAAGTTTTTTCTTTGCAATTAATCCCTCCCTACTAAGATCCCATTTCACATGCATTGAGGGGTGGAAAAAGCCAAAATATTACATCCTCTTCCCCTTAGAGGAATCAAAATGTCCTCATCTCAAGAAAAATTAGGGATATTGCCTACAT
Organism: Lygodium microphyllum; assembly: GCF_053477565.2. Lineage (NCBI taxonomy): Eukaryota > Viridiplantae > Streptophyta > Polypodiopsida > Schizaeales > Lygodiaceae > Lygodium > Lygodium microphyllum. The sequence continues at coordinate 47,893,288 of NC_141158.1, read as the reverse complement.
ATTACTTCTTCATCAATCCAAGGGGGCATCGTCTTAAAGATAATCCTTCCACTAGATAAGGTATTCTCGATGGGTCCTACTTCAGGGAGCTCTTTCTTTTATATCAAGTACCCCATCAAGTTGAAGCTTAAGGAATCCTTCATTTGGCATTACAAACTTTTGATCATCATCAAGAACATGATCAAGATTGGCTATATAACCTTTCAATATGCTAACATGAAATACATTGTGAACTTTCAAGTGTTCAAGGAGTTATAACTTGTATGCATTGGATCCAAGACACTTCATAATTTTCTATGGCCACAGTATCTTAGGCCAAGCTTCTTGAATTGCCCCAAGGTCAATGAACTCTTCTTATGATGAACATGGATAAAGACCATGTTCCCCTCCTTGAAGATCCACTCTTGCCTTCCTAGATCAACATATGGTTTTGCCAATGCTTGGCAATTTTCATATCTTATATGGTGGCCTTAACTTGCTCATCCATTTCTTCTAACATCTTTTTAGAAGCTTCTACCTTTAGGGTAGGATGAGAAAAGTTGAGTAATATAAGACAATATTTCCTATACAATTCTTGAAATGGAGTCACTTGAATTCTTCAAGTAATTTGTTGTCACTAACCTATGCTTGAGTTTTCAAAGCTTGACTGCTCGATGGAAGTCCACACAATAGTGACTTGCTTCTTGACCAAAATAATTGAGAAGTGCAATAATCAAGGCATAATCCTTGATAAGAGCCATGTACCATCTACTTAACTAAAAAAAGCCTTACATCTCTATAATTGTTATTAGAGGTGGTCATTCTTGAAATTCTTTAACCTTGGTAGGACCCACCGCAATTTCTTTCTTGGATGCTATGAATCCAAGATACTCAATCTACCTTTTCAAGAATGGACATTTTTTCATCATCTTGGCATATAATTTATGTGTACTCATTGTTTCATGGACAATGGAGAGTTTTGCTTCATGGTCTTCAGCTCTCTTGGAGTATATTAGGATGTCGTCAAAGAAGATGAGGACAAAATTATCAAGATAGGTTTGAAATATATCTTGCATTAATCTATTGAAGGTTGTAGGGATATTAGATAATCCAAATGACATTACAATAATACTTCTTGATCCTTATTTGATAGTAACCTAGTCATAGATCAATCTTAGAGAAGTCTTTTTCTCCCTAAAGTCAATCAAGGAGTTCCTCAATCCTTGTAATTGGATACGTGTCCTTGACTATCACTTGCTTAAGGCCACGATAGTCAATGCAAAGGTTGAGGGTCCCATATTTCTTCTTCTAAAACATGATTGGGGCTTCCCAAGGTACATTGCTTGGTCTAATATATCCTTGATCTAGAAGTTACTTGAGTTGCTCCAATTCAATAGCTTCGAGAATGGACATTTGGTATGGCTTCTTAATAACTAGATCAGCTCCTTGCACAAGCTTCGTCTCATAGTCAACCTCCCCTTGGGTGGAAGTTCTATTAATTCCTCTAGAAATACATCTTTGTCTCTTTTAGCCAAGATGGTTCTTCTTTAGCTTCATTACCCTAATCAATCTCATTAAGCTTAATCAAATAGACAAGTAGTCCTTTACTTATTTCCTTTAGAATGTAGGAAGCTTTTTCTACTTGTATCCTAGGCTTTCCGACCTCGCCTTAGGTAGTCACTTGCTCCCCCTTTAGTTTTCAAAATATAACCTGCAACACCATATGGGGAATATGGGAAATTCCTATAAGTTTGGGACACATGGTCAAATATTTGGATTTATCATAACTTGAACACTATAACTCCAAATCGAGCACTCTAAAGCTCAATAGATTCCATTTTTCAAGTGCTTTCCAATGATAGATCACATCATATGGTTTTGAGAAACTTATGGGCATGTTATTCGGGTGCCACCTTTTTAGTATTCAAAAAATGGGAATTGGGAGATTCCCAAACTCACTAATATTGTGTCCTGCCCCTTTCCATAATGAACAGGGGCATCATTGGGAATTAGCCAATCCATTCCTAATAGGGACTCATAGACTCCCAAGTTCATAACCTTGAACCTCATATTTATCAAATTTCCTCCTAGGTTAAATTCCACCTTACTAGATTGTTGTGCAAAAATAACTTGCTTTCCATTGGCTAATTCCAGTAGAAGCTTGGACATAGGTGTAATGTCTATCCCTAACTTTCTTATACACTTTGGTGAAATGAATGAATGAGTGTCTCCACAATCAATCAAAATTTTAAAAGCTTTAATTTGGTAAGTCATATGTATGTAAATCACTAAGAATTGGCAATTCAGCCCCCTTTTGTTGAGGGTAGTAGGGATAGTCGCTCTTTCCATCTCTGCCTCCAATATATGTTCTTCATCTTCCTTCAATTCCTTAAGTGTCATACTAATAACTTTTCCCTTTCCTTTGGCCATGGCAGATCAATTTTTGCCACAAATTTGCCCTTGGCAAAAGGTCTAGTGCCTCTTGAAGTGGTCAATTTTATTGCAATGGTAGTATCTCTGAACTTCATTACTACCATCGATTGGTATAACATTTCTAGTTGCATTTATCTTCACCTTCTTCTTTTGGTCAATTTGGTGTTGGCCTTGGGCTCTTTTGATGAAGCCATGTGGTCCTTTGTTTGGAGAATCGTGTCTCCAAAATCTACCACTTCTAGGCTTTCACTTACTTTCTTGCGTAATTGGCCTTGCTCGGATATTAATACATCTTGAAAGTTAGATGGATGCATCACCTTAAGGTAGGTATCCAATTGAGAATTCAATCCATGACAAAATTTTGACACGTGTTGGGAGATATCCATGGGTGGTGCATACTCTATAAGTGACATAAACTTCGAGTAATAAGCTTCTAAGTTATTGAATGAAGAATTCCTTCATCTACATGGTCCAGTAAGCTAGCAAAAAATATCTCCTACGTACATCTTCCTTCAAATTATTTTAGGTGACGATTGACTCAAAATCTCCTTGGCCTTTACACCACTAAATCCCACCATACAACAACTTCTCTTGTTAGCTTTATTTTGGTAATCATAGTCTGATTAGAAGGAATAATTCTTGTGGTAGTGAAGTATTCTTCCATTAATCCATATTTCTACCTCACATTCCCCATTCTTTCTTTTACCATCATATTCGAGTGGTTTGATCTACTTGAGAAGGAACGTCTTCTTTTGTGCTTTTGCAAGGCTAAGAGCAAGCATAGTACCTTGGGAATCAACAAAAAATTACATGATCCAATTCACATACATCATGCTAAAATTTTCTCTTAGACCGAATATTCATGATACAAGATCCCCAAAAATTTGTGCTTAAGAACATAAACTTAGTACTACGAGTATACAAATTTGAAAAAGTAAATAGAGATTATTTCATTAATGTTGGTTGTGATAATACTAGCCAACTCTATTACATCAAGTATGTGAAATCTTTTTTGTATGCATTTTAGGAAGGTAGATCCTTTCTATGATTAGATTTCCATAGCCTAATGTATTCATTGTTCTTACAAGGTTCCAAGGATGATAATTAGATACATTGATATTGTAATAGGATGGTTGTTTGCCATAGACATCCATGAATCTATATTTTAAGAGGTAGGGGAGACATTCTATGCAATAGCCACAATGACAAGAGTGGCTCTAAAAGACCACTCTATCAATTGGGATCACCTTTGTCACCTCATCTAAATGTAGTGATTCTAGAGAAGTAGACCCTTTTTATGTTTAGATTTACATAGCCTAAGGCATTACATTCCTCTTACAAGGACCTAGGGATGATAATCAAATACATTGATATCGTAATAGGATGGCAATATGCCATCCACATCCATGAGTCTATATTGTAAGAGAAGGTTAGGGATACATTCTATGAGATAGCCGCAACAACTAGAGTGGCTCTAGAAGACCACTCTATCGGTTCGGATCACCTTTGTCACCTTATCTAAATGTAGTGATTCAGACGAATCTTCCAACTACTTGTGAACAAGGTTGGATTTCTTCTAGACCTGTAGAATAGAAAAGCCTTCACAACCTTTAGGTTTTCCATCCACTATATCCTCTTTAAGTTGGTATGGATGTAGGGAAGACAATCGACATCAATGTAGGATAATTTTCCATCCCAAACTTATAATCTCTCTTGATACAATAATGAAGGATTATATAGCCCATCCAAGAAGCACATAACTTCTCTTCAGAGTCAAAAGAATGTATCTTTGACATATACATAGCTCAAAATACTAAAACACATTCAAAAGCTTGATTATTCTATCAAATTTTCATTCTATATTATCAATGAGAAAACCTTTAAAATTCTAGCTTAGGTTAACAAATTTTTTCATATAGTTTTTAAGCATACCTACTTTTTATAATGCTTTGATACCATGTGTGACATGCCCAACTGAGAAGCTTTTGGTGACATGATTTTTTGTGGTCCATCAAGCATCCCTTCTAAGCAACATTGTTTAAGACTCCTTGGAATACCATGGAGATTGTCACATAGCTTGCTTGAGTCCACCTTGCTATATCCATTTTTACAAGGATCAATCTATATTTAGTTCCTAAAAGAGCTAAGGTCACTGAAGAGTCTTCTAGTGTTAGTCTTCAAGCATCATGCTTTGCACAAAAACGCTCGAATAGAAGTAGACCCATGTTGTAGTTGGTTCAAAGAGAGTAAGAAATAAGAAAGAGTGTAGAATGTCAATCCCTTTGCCCCATAAGGAATAGTCTCACTTTGGTCCCCTAAAAGGACACAAAGCTAGGATTCTACTTGCTTTCCTAATTGGGTAAATGTGCGATTTCCCAAATAACATAACTTTGAAAAAATCTCTTGGCTAATTGAGACCATCTAGCCTTAGAAGAAACTCATCTGGGGTTCCACCCTCCCACTTTCCTTTTTAAATGGGTGTTCTTTAGTTTTCTAATCACCTACCATATTTATGTGAACACATAAATCTTCCTTGATTAACATTTAAGTACTAGATTTGTTCACATAAATTAAATCACAACACTGAAAAAAGGAAAGAAAGCTCCATCAAATTGTCCTTTATTTACCTTAAAGATTTATTTTATTACCATATCTTTTCCCATCCATAAGGAGAAATCCAAAGGTACAATCCATCAAGTTTTTTTCCCTATCTAATCAAAGGCCTTTCCATAAGGACCATCCTGGGCTCATAGGGATTAAGTAGATCCTAGGCACATAAGGAATTGATGGCTAGGGTCCCCCTCTTCTACCCAATGTCCTCTCTATGGAGAGACCTCTCGCCAATGGGGCTTGTCCTAGCTCTCAATACGGTCAAATAAATCCCCTTAGTATAGGGTTTCTGCTACTTGCCTTGGGGGAGTCTTGGAGCGATCCATGTTAACTTGTTTGTAGTAGAAATTCAATTAGAATCCAAAAATCTTACCAATACAAACATTCCATTCATGGTGTTTTGATCAGATCTCTTAGAATGCACATTTGAAATTTGCAATCTCTCCTAGTAGGTAATTCCTATAATAGGCTTTGGTTTCATTCTCTCCCTTAGGTTTGTCTTAGGATTCCCAAGCTTTGAGTTTCATAGCTTTTCTCTTTGAGAACTAAGTCCTCTTTAAGGTCCATCTATGTTTTATCTTGGAAGTTAGTAAAACTAGTTTTCTCAATGTCTAACAACTCATTAAGAGTAAACACTGAACTTATCATGGGTTTTCCTTGTGGCAACCCTAGTTTAGAACAAGAAGCAATCCTTGCTTTGACCACGAGAACTTTTGTTGTTTAATTTATCTAAGACCCTTGAAGATCTTTCCTTAACAGAAGGGTCATTTGGAAATCTCATTAAGTGATTTCTCTAATGTTTAACCATGGATCTCCCTCTTAGAGAATTCCTATCTAAAATCCATGTTGTTTCAAAGGTAAGGTTAACTGTATCCTTCATTCAATTCTTTCAATGATGACCATGTGATCATGCTTGTTGTTGAGTATAACCTATCTAAAATAGATCTTTCACCTGATGAACTTTAAGTTAACAGGATGTCACAACTAAGTATCTAGACTCTTTTTACAAAGTTATCAAATTTATTTTTAAATGAGTGTGAAGAAAGTTAGAAGTTTATCTTACTCAATCTTAGGAAAAGGTTTATTTATTTCTAAGCTTAAGGTTATGCTAACTTACCTAGCTAAGATAAGTGTTTTCTCCTTGAATTTGATGATCTTTTCCCAACAAAGTTTCTTTAAATAAAATGATCTTAGATCTAAGAGTTATCTATCATTTCATTTCTATTTTTAAAACATCAAGTATCTTTAACTTGTTTTAAAGTTATAATCTCAATTAATGTTTCATAAAATCTACTTAGCCAAGGCAAAGGAACCTGGGATTGTGGACATTGTCATGCATTGCTTGCAACTCCATTTTCCACTCCCATGCTTATGGCCCTCGTACTCCTTCTCTTTGGTGCCATCACATTCTTGTGAAGATCCCTTAAGTAGTGTTGGATTGAGTGGAGTTTCTGATAGAGATGTAAAGAAGATAGGACTCTGAGTAGCTGAGATCCCTTGAGGATGGAGCATGCAATGATGGAGAGGAGACCAAGATGGGCCTTCTTCTTCTTTATCCTTGTGTTATCTTCCTTCAGCCCCTTCTTTCTCACTACTTTGACACCTCTCTTGTTAGCCTCACCTCTCTTTCTATAACTCTTCCATCTCTCTCTCTCTCTCTCTCTCTCTCTCTCTCATAGTATTAACTTGGCCAAAAAAATGGAAATACTTTAAGTACTAAGGGTTTACATATAAGCCTTAGAGAGGGGCTACCCCCTCTCTCTCATTACTATCATTGCCATGAGGTGTATAAATGCATGGTGGGGAGGTTGTCACATGTATGGGAGCTAGGGCAATGACATGTGATGTGGTGATGGAGTGTGTATGGCAACAAGACCGGGATGGATGGTGGTGGCAGTCAAACGTGTCACGTAAGTTAAAAGGTAAGCTTTTTAAAAAAAATTGTCGTAACTAATCCCCCCCTAAGCTCCCATTTCAAATGCAATGAGGGTTAGGGAAAACTAAAATATTATGCTTACCTTCCCTGTACATGCTTTTGAAAAGTCTTCACAACCAGTGGGTATTCTCTTTCACTCTTCCCATTTCCTTTAGGATTGTATACTGATGCAAGTGCAAGCTCAATCCCCATCCTAGGGAAGAAATCTCTAACCTCATTTTCAGCATCTCCTCTATCAGTTGTGATCTTTCCTACAACCATATTGACATATCATATCCTCCAACAAGAAAGTGCATATAATACTAGTATCTTTTGTCCTCAAAGTTGGGCCCTCATCTTGATTCGTGAGGTCCTCCCCTACAAGGAAAATATACATCATCTAGCATAAATCCATATGCATGGCTACTCAGTCCATAACCCACTTATATTACATTGAGAGTGTGTAACTAGGATGGAAATCATCATAGTGTCATAGAAGAATACATCTAGCAAGTAGTGCAACTCTCCACCTGGAGGGGGGGGGGGGTGGGGGGGACAGGGTTCACTATATATATATCCTCTATATCACATGCATTCAAGACCTATCTATAAATATCCTTATCTATGAATTTTTCCTCTATAAAAAACAACTCTTTTTTATTCAATCTATAATTCACTCATTTATATGACACCCTTCTATATGTAAAAAATGTATAATACGGGTTTTTTTTTAAAAACCCCTTATTTTAAACTCATGTGGTACATACATATATTCATAAGTGAACTCCTTGAGGTCTCCACAAACTACAAGACATCCAGATAAATGGCTTTCCACCAATATCTCTTCTTTATCTTTTCAAATGTATATCAGACTCCTTGATAACTAACCCATAAGCTTTCATGAAATTTCTTTCTAATCTATAGCAATTAAGTATCCTGATTACATATTACTCACAGTTGTATACCTTTATTATGATTTGGATGCTTCCATAGAAATCCTTTCTTTAGAATATAGCAATAGGCCTTTCCTGTGATCCTCTTGAACTCTTCATCTATTCACCTTCCCCTTATTGTCAAGGTACTCAAATATCGCCCAATTGCAATCATTCACCTTTCTATAACTCTTCTGAAAGTTTCTACTAGGGAGACAAATCAGACATGGCCAAGTGTTTCCCCTACACGTTCAGACTCTTCATCATGTGCAATCATATATTTGTCATCTTCATAACTTGATTTTGATAGCATAGCAATGCCAAGAGTGGAACAACTACTGATCATCTCAAGAAGAGGTAAACAATTAGTTTCCACAATAACTACTACTCTAATAAAATATTTCTTATTGCATTTCAAATGTATAACCACTCCCCACAATTCTCTTTTGATCTATGGATACCTTCTTTATCTTCCATTCAACACTTTCACCCAAACATTATAGCATGCATGTTTCCCTTATCATCATTCGACCCAATGGCCCAACTAATCCCTATAGGACTTGTATCAATAATGATAATAATGGGTCTTCCACTTGCATAATTTTCCTTTCTCAATGTAGGTGCCATCTGCAATAGTCTCTTTAGCTTTCTCATAGCCTTGTGTGCATTCTATCCCACTGAAAATTTTATCATTTTCTCAATAACTAATAAAGAGCATCTACAATATATGTAAAGTGAGGAATTTAGATGAGATAAAACACAAAAGGTTCCAAAAATATCCATGCCTCTAAAATTGACATGCAAGTTTCATCCATCATGTCAATAGCATTCTGGTTTTTGCTAGAGATGGTCATCTTCCATATAGATCACACATATGACCTGCAATTAAAATCTAATTTGTCCCCCCAAAAACCTAATTTTAACCTTAAGAGAGTGAGATTCACCTCTTCCAATCTAGTCAATATCTCTACATAGTCGACTATATGCTTTGTAACAAATCTCTTACATTCCTTTTCATCCAATTCTTCATCCATGTCCTCTTCTACACACCCTTTTCTCAGTACATAATTCAAAAAGGTTTTGTAAGCTATGGTATGTGATTCTACAATACTCTATTCATCATAGTCATCATGTGAGCATTAGAATTCATTGATCCCTATGCTAAATTTCACATCTTCATTAACCCTAATGGTGTTTTTATAGTAGTGATATCCCTACTATGTTTAGCCAATTGGAAGTGATCATAACTAGGATATAAGTCACCCAAAGAGTAAATAGGTCTACTTGTAGGAGCCTTTGCAGATTCATCCGCACAAATAGACCTGCCTAAAGAGGCCCTAGATTTCTAATGGGGCCAGTTTGTGAACTTGCTACATATCCCAAGTAAACTTCAATGTTTTATTTTTCCTGGGCATTGTAAACCATCTATTTGAATAAGGAGCTGAAGACAGCTCCAAAATTACCATCTTAATCTTTTCATTTAACAAGTCAATTAGCTTGGGAAAATGAGCCTTTGGCACTAGAATTGGCTACAAATTCCAAGGTAGGTGTAGAATAGTAAAAATGACCATAGGTGCAACAACACTTGGATCAATGCAACCAATTTCATGTAGCTAAAATGCAAATGCCTTACATGTCTTGGAACCATATCCATAAAACAATGATTCTCTATGTGGAAGAAACTTGACAACCAAGATTTAGGTCCTTAAGAGACTCTACTATAAATTAACGTTGCTTAATCTTTTTTGGGTCCGTTAAATTTGGTTGATGAGAAGGTAATTTAAATTTCTTCTCATTGTCAGGAGACAATCATAGTGCAACATGTTTAACCTTCTTTTCCTCAATTTTATATTTCATATCAACCCTTAATTCAACCCTTGCATATCTAAATATATACATTCATGCTTCACAAACTCCTCAATCATCTTATACATATTGAACAAACACACATGAATCATGTTGTTTTTTATTTCATCCAAAAATTTAGCATAGTTGAAAGTTTGGCAATGGTATCAACATAAAACATCCATCATACATTCTCGATAAACACTCTTCAACTTCCAATAATTCAAGCATAGAAGATTAGAGCTAGATCATAGAGAAAACTCTATGAACAGCAATGTTACCCTATTTTTCTATATATACAATAGTAAAACTACTTCATGAGAATATTTCCTTCTTATTCCTTCATAGTAGACAAGTATACCCTATAATATGCCTCAAAAAGCCTTGTTTTAGGATAATAAATAGCAATCTTCAAGCATAGAACAATGAGAACTCTCTATGGACAGTAGTGGCTTACATAGAACACTATTTAAAATAGTTCATAATAGACCCTATTCAAATCTAAAACATTTTTTCTTGCACAATTTCATACATGCCATGAATGCCCTATAGAAGTTCTGGATTGATTTCAGTCCTTGCCTTGACAAAAGCAATCCTTAAACAAGTGTTTTCTCTTGAGAATTACATTTAAACAGCCCTAGAAATCAACACAAAAGTGCCATCTATTGCGCACTTCTCCTCCTTAACCCATTTCTCATAAGGTTAAAAAAGAATGGGCTAAGTCAAGTAAAGTGCCCCCCTTTTCCTCTAATTATGGGCTTAACCTTCATCTCCACCCTCCACCTCGAGGGATGCACCTATAAGAAATCATCTATATAACACGTGTTCAAAGGGTATTAAGAAATACCCTTTCTTACATGCTATAAGGCCATCAATGACCCCTTTTACTTTACTAAACTTACATATACTTTTTAAATTGTAATTTGAAAACCCCTTTTGTAAATATAATCCTGTAAATTTTGCTAAATAAAATACCATTTCTATTGAATTTGTGTGGTATCTTATAAGTTCTATAAGGTGCACTGCCCAGGGTCCACCCACTAAGGTTCGACGACTTCATGATTATTTGGCATGTTGGATACTTTCAAAGACTCTCTGTCCTTTCTCTATATTGGTCTTATCACCTTGTGAGGCTGGGCAAAGTAGGCATACAATTAAATTCGTTGTGTAGATGGTCTTTCTTGATGTTTTCCTTTACTAAACATGTGATCACATGACAATGATGTTCAGCAAGTTAGATTTGTGGCTTTGATTGATTTTTTAGTGGTTTTTAGTGTGTTGAAAAAAATTGAAATGTTTTAGTTAATTGTCATCATATCCTAAGATTTTCTTCGTGATAATTCAATTCATAATTTCCAACCTCAATAGATAATGACTACAACTCTTATTTAATAATTTTTTTCTCTCACCTTTAGGGGCTTGAAATTATGCACTCGATATGATATATTAATAGCCTTACTTAGAGATCCAAATTCCAAGATATACCACCAAAGTGAAGGCCAATTATTTTTTGTAATATTAGAGACCATAAAAATTTTTTATATCATATGATTGAAACTTATGACAGTACACTCTTTTGTCTATCTTTATTTTGTTGACAAGTTGACCCCTATTATTGATAGATCCATAAAGTTCTAAAGTTGTTCTTGAGATGTTGTCATCTTGTACAATGATCTCAATTCTTGTCTAATAGAGTGGTAGACTTATACTCACTTGCTTTTTTAACACATTTCACTTTTGAAGACTATATCACTCACAACTTATGCATGTGGGGATCACTCGTAAATATGTAAGCATCCACATGTATTCAAAAGAATGGATTTTTAAAATACTATTTTTCCACATCTTTTTACATATAGAAGGGTGCCATATAAAGGGGTTATTCAAAGATTGAATAGAAAAAGTGTATGTTTTATTTAGGAAAAAATCATAAATAAGGCTTTTTTAAAAAAATAGGCCATGAATGCACGTGATATAAAGAATTTACATATAGTGAACCCCCAAGGACTTGTGTTTGATCAATTTGCTTTAGATTTTATACCTAAGTGGGTTGTAGCCACCACTTGGAGTAGGGAGGTTCTGATTACTTTGAGTAATAGCTTTTGGGTGTATTAAAGGATAGGAGAGTACCATGAAATGTGGTCTTTTCTTTTTCATACCCAATATGTTAAAGCATGGGTAAAATAAAATCTACATCATCATAGAAGAAAGATTACTTTACTCCTCACCTTTTTCAAGAGCTTTGCAAAACACATTGTAGACTTAACCTTCTTTTTCATGATTTTGAAGGCATTGTAGACTTGACCTTCTTTTCTCATGACTTTGTAGGCATGGATCCCTTTTATGCTACACTTGGGAAAAGTTTCATTAAGTGCCAGAGAGGTTGGGATTATCCCAAATACCTAGAGTTTTAAAAAAGATTAATCCTATTGAGGAAAACAACCCTAAAAACATTCCATCCCTTCATGGACTCCTTGATCATGCTACCAGCTTCATCGAACAAGATAAGTTTGATTTGGTCCTTGAACCCTATAGGTTTGACTCATCTCTTAGCTTTGTTTCCAAAGACTATGAACTCCCAAAACTCACAACATAAGGGTTTCACGGACTCCTCCCCTCTTTCTTGATAGACATGATTACTGATCCCTAAACATCTCTTTTCTTTATGATATATCTAACACATGGTAGCTTATTGTTACTTATTAAGAATGGCAGTAGCCTTGGTACTAAAGACTCCAAAATCCTTCTCAATGGATTTCAACCTTTTGAGAAGGGGACAATTACCATTGGGCATGCTCAAATACAATTTTCTCTAACAATTTATTTTTAGAAAAGATGGAGTTGTTTTGGTTAAGTTTTAGCTTGGCCCCACTATAACCACTTGATGGGTACTCAATAATCATGAAGATAGAGAGCACTCGACGCTTGTGTTTCATGAAGTCCCACTTGGAAAGAAGAAGAAGGAATTGATTCCCAAAAATCAAGCTTCAAATTTAAAGGGTTTCCTAAGAGTTACAACACACAAAGGACATTTGAAGCCCCTTACAAAGTGTGTAACTTAGATGAATGCCCCGATCACACTTGTCATAATAGGCAATAATGCAATGAAGATGCAAAAGTAATATCATTGAGCGGCTAAAGCCCCCTACCTAAGAGTAAGACCACTTGGCACCGCCCTTGCATTGGATTCAAGAGTTGATACCCTCCATTGGTCATTATCATGGTACACTTTTTGGTTTGATTACCTTTGTTAGTGTGTCTGTAAAACACATTGTGTGTAGCCCCTCCTTTCTAGGGACCCTTGAAAGGCTATCTGGGTTAAGCTTCATCAAAGTTTTTTTATAGCATGAAAATAATAAGGTTGCATGAGGGTGGCTACCCACCAAACTTAAAGCTCGTTGCAATAATCACAAGGTCTCTCATCTTTTTGGCTCACTCATCATGTTGGTATCTTTTCTTAGAATATCATTGACTAGTACTCTTACACTTGCATTAAAATTGTGAAAAAATAATCACAAGCTCTCTCATCTTTTTGGCTCATTGATCATGTTGGCATAATTCCTTAGAATGTCCTTGACTAGTACTCTTACACTTGCATTAAAATTACCTTTTTTACAAGGGTATGCATGGTTATGCTAGGTGGTAAGTTCAAAGAAACCCCATTACCTCCAATATTGCATAGCGCCACAAAGCTATAGTAGGGTTAAATTAGTTGTGCTCCCCTGCTACAAGGCCATGTGACTCGGCTCCAACTCTTCATTGAGCTGTTTGGAGTGCTTTGATAAATTTCTTACCATTCATTTCGAACAAAGCAGGAAAGGTGTTTGAGCCTTCAAATAGCAGGCTTGCGAATCAGAATCAGAATCCAAAGCCCAATGCCCGTAATAGGTGCTTAGTTCCTGCATCGTTTTGAAAGCAGCTCTTACTTAATCGCAGCAAGAATTGCTCGCCATGGAGTTGGGTTATGGCATTGCTAATGGTGATTGAAGGGAGGAACTGGTGATTAGATTCGGCAGAGAAGGAAGAGGAGGAGGAGAGCTGCCCCTCCACCGTTTGGCCCGATGCGGCGACAAGCTGGCAATCGAAAGAGAATTGACGGGCTATACAGACTCGTCAGATCGCCTCAGAAGTATTAATGAGAAGAGTGGTAGCAGCGGGGTGGCCCCCTTGCACCTTGCTGCTGTTCACGGGCACGCGGAGGCAGTCAAATGCCTGCTCGATCACAACACAGATGTAGACATTGCCGACAAGAATGACAACACCCCCCTGCAGCTGGCTGTGATGAGGGGAAACCTGCCCACAGCCGAGGAGTTGGTCCGTGAAGGGCCGCACCTGTGCAAGATAAACAAGGAGGGTGATATGCTGGAAAGGCTGTTGCAGCATTTCCCCAATTTCTATTCCGTGAGAGGGAAATTAGTACCGAATCAGAAGGATGCGCAGAGTTCGGTCATCGACAAGTACAAAAAGAGTATCCTCCATTATGCAGCCCGATATGGCCAGAGCTCCTGCAATATCAGCCGGTTGCTCGACTGTTGGGCCAGCTGCGGCGATCTTTTAGACGAGGAAGAAGACTACAAGACTTTCCTTGAGGAAGCTCTGAAGGCCTGCATGCCAAGCGCCACCTGGCGTTCGATTTCATGCTGGAGAGGGCGCCGGCCGTGACGGTGAACCAGTATGACGAGGAGCGCAAGCGCACGTGTCTGCACTGGGCGGTGGTGCACGGGCGGCGGGACATAGTGGAGAAGCTGCTGGGCATGAAGCACACGGCGCTCCTAAGCCCAAGCTTAGAGGACACGGACGGGAAGACGGTGCTGCAGCTGGCGTTCGAGAGCAAGCCGCGCAAGACATGAGGCGGCGGATGCTGGAGAGGGGCCCGGCGTTCAAGGCGCACGAGGAGAAGCTGTACAAGGACAGGGAGGTCTTCTGGGCAGCCAACAGCCTGGCCTTCATGCTGCCCCTGGCCACGGTCTTCGTGGGCATAGGCGCCCTCTTGCCCACCCCGAAGAAGGACGTGGCGGGTATCGTGAAGCTGCTGCGGGTGTCCCTTGTGCTGGCGGCCTTCCTGCTGGCCCTCTCCCTGGTTCTGGCCCTCGCCGCCTTCTCGGCCGCCGGCTTTGCGGCCATCCCGCACGAGAAGTACCCCATCTATCGCGGCCAGCATCTCCAGCGGCGGCGTCCTGTGCGCCGCCACCTTCCTGTCGTTCGCCTACCAGCTCTACAAGCGCCTCCCTTTCCCTCCTGTCACTGCCGCTCCGTCCTGTTTGTCGGTCGCCTCGGCAGCATTAGCCGCGAAGGCTTCCCCAGTCTCCCGGCAACTGACCTCCAGGACGCCCTCCGGATAACCCTCGACATCCCCAAACTCCAGTCCTCCGACTCCTATCTCCGCACATTCATTCGTTCTTCATCCGCCAAAACGTCTACGGTAAATCAACCCGTCTAATAATTTACTTCTCCGTCGATCCACCCAGCATTGTGCACAAATCTTGTTGGTCTGTTACCACGGATAATAGACTTCCCAGACTTTTCCCATACTATTGCAACGTCCGGCCTTTGCAATTCAGAAAGCAGAGAACATTATAGAGAAAATGGCATTGAAAATCAATCTATTCTATATTAGACTATTCTACTCTAACTACACTGTGTCGTATACTCTCTACATTCTACTGTATATTTCAACCCTATTACACTTATTTGAAGAGGCTTTTAGGTCATATGATTTGGAGGATTTGTTGTCTATGAGACTCAATGTTGTAGGGTTCATGCCATTTGCATCTCTGTGCCATGATGAAGTTTCCTACATAATCATTGGGAAAGATGAGGCTAGGTGAAGAGTCCTATAAGAGAGGCTCCCTCTCTCATAGTCACTTGGTTCCGATCCTAGAGATAATGAATTTCTTATTGGTGAGTTCCTCTTAATCAATTCTAGGAAGCTTATTTTCGAACTCCTCATTCTTGATTGCCCAAATCGGTCCCCACTCTTGTAATTCAAGACCTATTACCTCCATGATGTGAGAGGGGTGCTAGTGGTTCTTTAGACACATCTATCAAAGACATCTTTGAACTTCTCAACATGTGCACTCACAATCCTTATCGCCTCACTAAGGACCAATCTACGTAAAGGCACCAATGAAGGCTCTAATCCCCTCTTGATGATGGTGTCAACTTCATCTTGCAAAATATTAATCTCCAATTCTTTGCCAAGTAATTTGTCATGACATTATGCGTCGGCTACAACTTTGTATCGATTGCATGAGATGGGCTTGCAACCTCCTGGCAAGCACTAGTATGAACACTAGTCACTAGTAGTGAACTTGGCTATTGGTGTGTAATATGCTCTGTGTTCACAATAGGATCCGCCATACCAAGTAAGACTTAGCTAGAACTAGATTTCTCAGTGTTCCCAATAGGATCCTACAACCTCAAAGTCACACTCACACATCTTTTATTTTTAACCATCTCTCTCTCTCTCTCTCTCTCTCTCTCTCTCTCTCTCTCTCTCTCTCTCTCTCTCTCTCTTTGTGTGTGTGTGTATATGTGTGTGTGTGTGTGTGTGTGTGTGTGTGTGTGTGTGTGTGTGTGTGTGTGTGCAACGAAGATATAATGAGAGTACATTTTGTGGTGCTTCAAGTGAATATGCTACCCTGGAATCCATGATGGATCACCCTATATTAATGACTATGTCACTATATCATACACATGGAAATATCCCCCTAGCTAAATGCTAGGGCCTCTAAAATAGGCACCTTAGATGGTTAAGGTGGGCTCCCACCACCCCTATCTTTGCACATAGAATGCCAGAAACATACGCTCCACTTGCCCTTGCCTTGGTCCCCAATTACAATCCGACAATGTTAAACTAGCAACCGGGACATTGTCACCCACTTTTTCAATGGAAAACAAGTGATATATATCATTGCTTCACCTACAAGTGCCTAACATATGCGCATTGTCACCCACTTTGTCTTAATAACAATGGAGAATATACTTGGAAACAAAGATCAAGAGAAAATCCCATTAGGAGCCAAGCAATTGGGGCTACAAACAAACCTTACATCTTCATGGAATATATTGAAAAAGTTTGCAAGGTGAATAACTTTACCAATGACATTAAGCAAGTGCAAGCATTTGGATTGCACCTCGGAGAAAAGGGGAAAACTTGGTTCACCACGCTTGATGTCACTGAGAATTTCTCATTCACCAGGCTTGATGTCACTGAGAAATCCTTATTGATAGTACTCTAGGACCTTTTTATCAAATGCTTCATAGAAGCTAGTTATGGTGAGCACCTCATAGTTTGAATGATGAAACTTAAGGAGCAAGAGAAAGAGAGCATGCAAAACTATGTCCTGAAATTGAGAAGCATGTTTAGGCATATCTTGGTTTCTTACAAGAACAAAGAAATAATTTGAAATTATCACTATATGGAGGATCATGGATTGTTGTAATAAATCTAACTATGTCATGAAAGTTTGATCTTCTTGGAAAGAGATTAACCATGCACACATAATGATCCAAAGCTAGTTTGATTTAATATCCTTTTGTCATAACATAGAAATGCATCTAACCCTCCAAGACTAGAGGCTAGCATGGGTACCTATAACCATAAGACAAATGGGAGTGTCAATCTTCACACCTTGCTTTGGCATCTCCTTGTTGAAACATTTCATAGCACTATGTCCCTCATATTTCCCACCATATGACTTTATTATTATAGATCATGCCACAACATATCAAACTAGCAATCAATCAAAGATCTCTTCTGGTTTTGTGAAAAAGCCACAGTGATTATATATGTCCATCCTTTGATCTGTCATGCTTCAATTACAAAGCCTGTGACTATATTACATGCCTAGTAATGTGCTACCCTTTTAAGGCTCCATTACTAGCCTATTTTATACTATGCAATTATGTCTATATATATATTTTGATTACTATGTAATAGCGTGGTTGCAAGATGCTTATTACTTAGTATAATGTCCCCATGCCCATAGGAACCCCCCCCCCCCCCTTTTGTTTTCTTTTTTTTTCAAAAATTTTTCCCTCTCCCTTCCCCCCCCCCCCCCCCGATAGTACGTCGGGGAGAGAGAGAGAGAGGGAGTGAAGTAGGGAAAGGGGAGTGCATGCCGCCCAGCTGGCAGCGTACAGCTGCGCCCCCCCTTTAAAAGGCCACCCTCCTCCTCGTCATCGGGAGGGCTCCACCCCCCCCCCCCCCCCCTTTGCTACAGAAGCTCCCCCCGTTTGCTGCAGGCATCCCCCTGGCCCCTCCTACAGATGTTGCGCCCCCTGCTAATGTACAACCCCCCCCCCCCCCCCCCCCCGATTGCGCCCTGCTGGTCTTCTTCATGCCAACGTCTTCATAGGCAGTCCTCTTGAGCCATTTGGTATAGGGCTGCCATTGTGAGAGAAGTTGGAGAGAGAAGAGAAGAAGTGGGGGAGAGAAGGAGAGAGAAGGAAGGAGTGGGAGAGAAGGAAGAAGAGAGGAGGGAGAGAAGCGAGGAGAAGGAGAAGAAGGAAGAGGGAGAGAGAAGAGAAGAAGTGGGAGAGAGAAGGAGAGAGAAGGAAGGAGTGGGAGAGATGGAAGATTAGAAGAGGGAGAGAAGGGAGGAGAAGGAGAAGGAAGAGGGAGAGAGAGGAGAAGAAGAAGAGGAAGTGAGAAGAAGAAGAGTAAGGGAGAAAAAGAAGAGAGAGAACTGGGAGAGAGAAGGAGGAGAAGAGGGAAGAGGAGAGAAGGGAGGAGAAGGAAGAAGAGAAGAGGGAGAGCGAGGGGAAGAAGAAGAGAAAAGGAGAAAAAGAAGAGAGAGAAGTGGGAGAGAGGAGGAGAAGAGGGAAGAGAGAGAAGAGGGAAGGAAGAAGAGAAGAGGGAGAGAAGAAGAGGAAGGGAGAAAAAGAAGAGAGAGAAGTGGGAGAGAGAAGAGGGAGAGAAGGGAGGAGAAGGAGAAGAAGGAAGAGGGAGAGATAGTGGAAGAAGAAGGAGAGGAAGAGGTAGCAAGAGGAGAAGAAGAGAAGGAGAAAGAGAGAGAGAGTAGGAGAATAAGAGAAAAGAAGAAGCGAAGGAGAGAGAGAAAGAGTAGGGAGATAGTAGAAAAGAAGAGGAAGAGAGAGGGAGAGAGAAAGGAGGGAGTGGGAGTTGGTGGATAGCTACAAGGAGCCACACCCAAACCACCCTCTCGGCGAAGGGCCCCATCCAGTGGTCTTTTCTTCTGAACCTGTCAACCCGAAACCCATCAAGGTTCGGACTGACCAATCTCTGCGAGGCGAATGGCTCCCAAGAAGAAAGTCACAGGAAGTGTAGGTGCCCAAGCCACCAGTAATACTGGAGGGGCGAGCGGAACGACCAACTCAACACACATGAATCAAGCCCAGGTTCTAAGCATTAAAAATTAATTTAGGAATTATTTCTCGTGGAAGGGATGAAAGGATTGATGTCATGCATAGGGTTTTTTTAACTCTTAGAAGTAATTTGCATGCGTGAAATGGTAGAGTTTGGAATTCGCACAAGCTTTGAGGCACGAAATGATATCTTTTACACACATAAAATGATAAGGTTATCTCATTACTTTATATAAAATGATAGCTTTTTAACCAGTTCAGTGCATGAATAGTCATTTAGAATTCACGTTTCGCAATCATGGTTAAAAAAAACACATGAAATGTTAATTTCTGCTCATGAGATATACTTGCATCGTTAGACAAAACCCTAGACTTTCATAGACGCAAGTCACATGTGATCCGGGGCATTAGGAATAAGTATAATTGCCTGCAAATTGTTTTATCGATCTTGCTGTGGACTATCGCAAATGGATATGCTGCTAGCTTAGTTGCAACTGGTGACCTAACCCTAAATGGATTGTTGACCCAAGTTATGCTTTTGGCGGTTTAAAAAGGTTGTAAATCCCTTAAGCAAGTGTTTTGATATATCCAGTTAAAATTCTGATTGTGCATGCAATGGGATTGCGATGCCTTGAAGCAAGAGGTTGTGCATTCAACTGTTTGTTAATGCGGTTTTGGATTTTAACCCAAGTGGGGAGTGTTTGATGATTTCATGGCCGGGTCTGAGATGAAGACATATTACTCACAGTTGTATACCTTTATTATGATTTGGATGCTTCCATAGAAATCCTTTCTTTAGAATATAACAATAGGCATTTCCTTTGATGCTCTTGAACTCTTCATCTATTCACCTCCTCCTTATTGTCAAGGTACTCAAATATCACCCAATTGCAATCCTTCACCTTTCTATAACTCTTTTAAACTTTTCTACTAGGGAGACAAATCAGACATGGCCAAGTGTTGCCCCTACACATTCAGACTCTTTATCATGTGCAATCATATATTTGACATCTTCATAACTTCATTTTGATAGCATAGCAATGCCAAGAGTGGAACAACTACTGATCATCTCAAGAAGAGGTAAACAATTAGTTTCCACAATAACTACTACTCTAATAAAATATTTCTGATCGCATTTGAAATGTATAACCACTCCCCACAATTCTCTTTTGATCTATGGATACCTTCTTTATCTTTCATTCAACACTTTCACCCAAACCTTATAGCATGCATGTTTCCCTTATCATCATTCTACCCAATGGCCCAACTAATCCCTATAGGACTTGTATCAATAATGATAATAATGGGTCTTCCACTTGCATAATTTGCCTTTCTCAATGTAGGTGCCATCTACAACAGTCTCTTTAGCTTTCTCATAGTCTTGTGTGCATTCTATCACACTGAAAAATTTATCATTTTCTCAATAACTAATAAAGAGCATCTACAATATATATGAAGTGAGGAATTTAGATGAGATAAAACACAAAAGGTTCCAAAAATATCCATACCTCTAAAATTGGCATGCAAGTTTCATCCATCATGTCAATAGCATTCATTTTTGCTAGAGATGGTCATCTTCCATATAGACCACACATATGACCTGTAATTAAAATCTAATTTGTCCCCCCAAAAACCTAATTTTAACCTTAGGAGAGTGAGATTCACCTCTTCCAATCCAGTCAATATCTCTAGATAGTCAACTATATGCTTTGTAACAAATCTCTTACATTCATTTTCATCCAATTCTTCATCCATGTCCTCTTCTACACACCCTTTTATTAGTACATAATTCAAAAAGGTATTGTAAGCTATGGTATGTGATTCTACAATACTCTATTCATCATAGTCATCATATGAGCATTAGAATTCATTGATCCCTATGCTAAATTCCACATCTTCATTAACCCTAATGGTGTTTTTATAGTAGTGATATCCCTACTATGTTTAGCCAATTGGAAGTGATCATAACTAGGATATAAGTCACCCAAAGAGTAAATAGATCTACTTGTAGGAGCCTTTGCAGATTCATCCGCACAAATAGACATGCCTAAAGAGCCCCTAGATTTCTAATGGGGCCAGTTTGTTAACTTGCTACATATCCCAAGTAAACTTCAATGTTTTATTTTTCCTGGGCATTGTAAACCATCTATTTGAATAAGGAGCTGAAGACAGCTCCAAAATTCCCATCTTAATCTTTTCATTTAACAAGTCAATTAGCTTGGGCAAATGAGCCTTTGGCACTAGAATTGGCTACAAATTCCAAGGTAGGTGTAGAATAGTAAAAATGACCATAGGTGCAACAACACTTGGATCAATGCAACCAATTTCATGTAGCTAAAATGCAAATGCCTTACATGTCTTGGAACCATATCCATAAAACAATGATTATCTATGTGGAAGAAACTTGACAACCAATCTTTAGGTCCTTAAGAGACTCTACTATAAATTAACGTTACCTAATCTTTTTTGGAGCACGTCTCTTTGACCTTCTACTATGTTTGTGTGAATCAAAGGTGGTGTATGTAGGGTTAATGCCATCTGCATCTCTCTTTAAATGTCTATGAGACTCAATGTTGTAGGGTTCATGCCATTTTCATCTCTGTGCCATGATGAAGTTTCCTATGTAATCATTGGGAAAGATGAGGCTATGTGAAGAGTACTATAAGAGAGGCTCCCTCTCTCATAGTCACTTGGTTCCCATCCTAGAGACAATGAATTTCTTATTGGTGAGTTCCTCTTAATCAATTCTAGGAAGCTTGTTTTCGAACTCCTCATTCTTGATTGCCCAAATTGGTCCCCACTCTTGTAATTCAAGACCTATTACCTCCATGATGTGAGAGGGGTGCTAATGGTTCTTATCACAATCCTTATCACCTCACTAAGGACCAATCTACGTAAAGGCACCAAGGAAGGCTCTAATCCCCTCTTGATGATGGTGTCAACTTCATCTTGCAAAATATTAATCTCCAATTCTTTTCCAAGTAATTTGTCATGACATTATGTGTCGTCTACAACTTTGTATCGATTGCATGACATGGCCTTGCAACCTCCTAGCAAGCACTAGTATCAACACTAGTCACTAGTAGTGAACTTGGCTATTGGTGTATAATATGCTCTGTGTGCACAATAGGATCCGCCATACCAAGTAAGACTTAGCTCGAACTAGATTTCTCAGTGTGCACAATAGGATCCTACAACCTCAAAGTCACACTCACACATCTTTTATTTTTAACCATCTCTCTCTCTCTCTCTCTCTCTCTCTCTCTCTCTCTCTTTGTGTGTGTGTTTATGTGTGTGTGTGTGTGTGTGTGTGTGTGTGTGTGTGTGTGTGTGTGTGTGTGTGTGTGCGTGTGTAATCATATAGTTGTCATCTTCATAATTTGATTTTGATAGCATAGCAATACCAAGAGTGGAACAACTACTGATCATCTCAAGAAGAGGTAAACAATTAGTTTCCACAATAACTACTATTCTAATAAAATATTTCTTATCACATTTCAAACGTATAACCACTCCCCACAATTCTCTTTTGATCTATGGATACCTTCTTTGTCTTTCATTCAACACTTTCACCCAAACATTATAGCATGCATGTTTCCCTTATCATCATTCTACCCAATGGTCCAACTAATCCCTATAGGACTTGTATCAATAATGATAATAATGGGTCTTCCACTTGCATAATTTGCCTTTCTCAATGTAGGTGCCATCTGCAATAGTCTCTTTAGCTTTCTCATAGCCTTGTGTGCATTCTATCCCACTGTAAAATTTATCATTTTCTCAATAACTAATAAAGAGCATCTACAATATATGGAAAGTGAGGAATTTAGATGAGATAAAACACAAAAGGTTCCAAAAATATCCATACCTCTAAAATTGGCATGCAAGTTTCATCCATCATGTCAATAGAATTCACTTTTGCTAAAGCAGGAGTGGATTTTGGAGCTTTCATTGCTTGGTATTAGCTATCATTTAGTGTCATACAGTTATTTGATTGTGAATCATGCCTAGCAGCAGTGACAATCATCTTATGCATATCAAGAAGCTTGAAGGAGCACACAACTTTGCAATTTGGCAAAAACAGTGCTATAATATCTTGTTGCAAAAGAAGCAAGCAAAGCCGATTAAAGTAAAGGAAACAGAACCATCTGATGTAGAGCAGGATGAGCTGAATGAGCTTGGACACTCATCCATTCATGAGCTATCGATTTTTTAATCCTTGTTGTTTAACATTGAAGGGTTGGATTCTTCTTATAACATTTGGAAGTAACTAGAAGATTTGTATGCCAAGAAGAGTGCTGCATGCAAAGTCTACTGGTGAAGAAACTCATGGATTTGCATATGAAAGAGGGTACTACAATGTCTACTCACCTTAGTGAGTTTAACTCCATTTTTTAGCCAACTTGCCACTTTGAAGTTCAATATTGATGATAAGTTCAAAGCTATGCTTTTGTATACTGATGTAGAGAGTGCTATAGACCACACATATGACCTGCAATTAAAATCTAATTTGTCCTTGGTGCACAGATCGGTCGCCGTATGCGTGCATAGTGAGCATCAGAAGGTCCCCAAGAACAAAAGAACTCTACTTTTTGCACACAAATGAATTTAGAAAGCTTGCACGACATGAACAAGAGACCAATTGGGTGCTATCTCCCCCCATGCCTTGTGTGAGCACTCCACAAAGCATGTATTTCATATATTATTTATCTTCAAGCTCAAATAATAGCCCAAATTAGAAAATAGCACGTTTAGCTTTTGAGTTTGCTTTTGTGCCAATAAAGAATTAAAGCTAATGGGCACCCAAGAAGTCAGGCAGTACCCAAATACAATGTCCAATACAAATATTTAAATCGTGCGCCCAATATGCGCATACAAAAATAATAAATAAATATCAAGCGCTTTGATAAATAAGCGCGATAAAATATAGGCGCCATGCCTAAGATACGCACCCATCAAAATATTGACGATAAATTGAATACACACTATCCTCTAATGCTTCCCACTGCCACCGCTACTCGCTCTACACATCAACTGAAGCATTCACAATTGTTAGAAAAATAATACAATTAAATCGAAAAAATTGAATACCTAGCAGTTTTCAGCTACATAAATAAATTGGTTAGAAATCAATCCTAATCTTAATTTATCACGAGTGTGCACTCTAAACTCATAAACGTTTATTAATTTAAATGTGTATTTTGCGGAATCACCCGCTATGGAATCACCCATATATACATAAAATTAACAAAACGCCCAAAAAGGATAGGCGTCCCCATCGACTTCTCGCACAAAGAATCCACTTTGTGTATGAGCCCCGGTAATAAAAAAATATGGAATCCACTACAAAACCTCACAGAATCCACCGTGGCATGGAATCCACTGTGGAATATGCCTCTTGGCATGATACCCCCAGGGTGGGATAGCAATTGTCCTCAATTGCTATTAGCTCAATGTGGAGCTGAGAGAGTGGGGAAAGCATTGAGGTCTCTAGCGTGTATCCATTAGGCCTCTTCAACAGGATGGTTTTTAAATTAGACCAAATATCTAGAATATCTACGGCCAGTTCTAGTGGTCATAAAGTCAGTATCTATAATAGTTTCAGGCTCAAGGATTTCAGTTTCATCATCTAACAAAGGAGGGTTTTCATAGACAGGGTGTACAGATAATTGGCCTCTAAAAGGTCGTAATAAACTGATATGGAAAGTGTTGTGGATTTTCCAATGTTGTGGTAGTTCAAGTTTAAATGCATTGTCATTGATTTTGTGTATGATCTTGAATGGTCCATAAAATCTAGGTGCTTAGAATCACGATCAGAAATAATAAATTTTGGTAAACCATGATTAGTGAAAACAGTTTTAAAAAACAATTGAGCAGCTTGAGATGCAGTTAACGTTTTCTTGCATGGAATAAAATATGCTTGTTTGCTAAACCTGTCTACAACAGTCCAAATCATATCATGGTTAGCTTTAATGTTAGGTAAACTAGTGATAAAATCCATTGAAATCTGTTCCCATAGTCGTGATGGAATATATAGTGGCATTAGTAAACCATATTGTTTACCATGGTGTCTTTTAACTCGTTGAAAAACTAAACATTCAGATACAAAGTTAGATACATCAGTGTCCATATGTGGCCAATAAAAATCTTCAGTCTCATCAATGTACACAAAGTAGATATAATTTCTCTATGACCTTGATATGGAGGACAATGAATCTCATGCAAAACAAATGATCGAAATGGAACTGTCACACATAATCTTTTTTCATAAAACATGAATCCATTATTGTAAGACAGTGAATCAATAGGAATCCAATTATTTGCAACTAGTTTATTCCAATCAGTTTGAAAAGTAAGATCCTGATGATAAGTATCTTTCATAGGGATAAGGGAATCAAATGATATCATAGAAATATTATGAATTGCCGGTCTTCTACTCAAAGCGTCAGCTACTACGACATTCTCTTTTCCTGTTTGGTATTGTATAAGGGGATTAAAACTCTGAATAAAAGCTTCCCATTTAATGTGTCGGTCAGATATTTGTGATTGACTAAGGAGATGTCTAATGCTTTGTTGGTTAGTTTTGATCATAAATTCAAATCCCATTAAATAATGTTTCCATTGACGTAAGGCTTGTACTACAGCTAGCAATTCTTTATCAAATGTAGAATATTTAAGTTCAGATGGTTTGAGTTTACAGCTAGAGTAGGCTGTGGGATGATTATCTTGCATAAGGACGGCTCCTATTCCAGATCCACTAGCGTCAATAACTACTAAGAAGAATGATCTATTGAAGTCAGATAGTTGTAATACAGGAGCATGGGTTAAAGCATGTTTCAATAAATCAAAAGATTTTTGTTGATTGTCAGACTAATTATAAACAATATCCTTCTTTAAAAGTTTAGTCAAAGGTAATGCAAGTAATGAGAAATTCCCTACAAACTTTTTGTAAAAACTAGCTAGAAAAGAATGTAACTCATGCACATTTTTGGGTATGGGCCAATTTAAAATTGCTTCTATATTTTTAGGGTCAACTTTAATACCTTCTAATGAAACAATATGTCCTAGATATTCAATTTCTGTTTGGAAGAATTCACTCTTTTTTGGATTAGCATATAATTGATTATCTTTTAACAACTTAAAAACTAAAGACAGTGTTCATAATGCTCATTCTCATTTTTACTGAATACTAATATATCATCAAAGAATACTATGACACAATGCTGATGTTTTAGAAATATGCGATTCATCATGCGACTAAATGTAGCTGGTACATTAGTTAAACCAAAAGACATAACTAGAAATTCATAGTGTCCAAATTGTGTTCTAAATGTAGTTTTGAATATATCAGATTTATCCAATCTTACTTGATGATAACCAGATTTAAGATCTATCTTACTGAATATGGCAAATCCTTGTAGTTTATCCATAAGATCATCTACCCTAGGAATTGGATATCTATTCTTAACAGTAATTTTATTTAGGGCACGATAATCAATGCACATGCGATAAGTATTATTATTCTTCTTCACTAATAAAACAAATGCACCAAATGGAGAAGTACTAGGTCTAATTAATCCTCTGTTAAGCAATTCTTCTATTTGATTTTGAATTTCTTTATGTTCAATTTGGTTATGTCTATATGGTGCTTTACATGGTGGTTGTTGGCTTGAACATATTGACCTCTGCATAGTAATGTCCAAGTAGACCGGACATAAACTTGTGTTTGTGAGTTGCTTCAGGTACATCTTCGAGTATACGTAATTACAGTAGGGCATTCCAGAAACGTTCAGTGTATTGGAAAATAGGTTCGCGATCTCTTTGCTGTAGAAGATCCCATTGCTTGATGGTTTTTTCATGGAACTGAGGAGGAAGAAAATTCTGCAAAAACTTCTTTTGAAAAGTCTCCCAGGTAATGGAACAATCAATGCTCTTGCAGACCACAGTCCACCATAAAGATGCTTGATCAACTAAATGGTTAGTGACACATTTAATTTTGTCTTTCTCAGCATATGTTTCTTCATGGAAGTAATCATCAAATTGATTGATAAATGTAAGTACAGTCTTTCCATCTCGTATTCCATTGAAAGTACGAAATTTGAAGTTTCTTTTACTTATCTTTGTTTCTTTGCAGATGGATTGGGCTTCAAGCGTCGCATTGATGGTACGTCGTATAAGATCTTCGGGTTGCGGTCCATCTTGGTCGGTGGTAGTTCGTTGCAAATTGGCCGATTGAACTTGCAAAGCTTGTCGGGCTCTTCGTTCTTCTTCGAGCTGCATCATAATCAAATCCAACTTTTGTTCCATCCTTGGTTCGGGTAAATCACCTTCAGCCATAAAATCGTCCATGTTTTTTCAGTCATCCTGTAAAATCCAAAAGACCTCACACTCTCGAAATCTTATTAGCGGGATGCGCATAGCTCAAAGGCGGGTATACAAGGCTTGTAAATTTTGTTTGGCTTTTATGGTCTTTGTCCTTTGCGATTGCGGTATTCGTTGTCACAACCATCTTCATAGAAACGACGTATAATATGCGTATGGCCTGCGCGTATGAACTTTTGTTCTTGTTGAAACTGGTTCAGCAAGTCTGTAGGTGTGAACAGAGTCTACCAGAGAGCAATAGACGGATTCTGTGCTTCTGCGTGTGAACTGCCCCTATGAGAGTTGTTGAGTAAGTCTTTTATGGACCTTTGTGACTTGCAGGATTAGGAAGACTTGGAGAACTTAGAGGATTTAGGAGCTTTATACTTTAGGTAGCCTGCGTGATTTTCGTCTATCTGAGGACGTTGGCGGCTGTTTTGATGCCGCCCAGTGACGAATTCGTTGAATAAGATTTTTTAAAGCTTACTATTAAGCTTATTAAGCTTATTAAAGCTTTGAAGGTTTAAAGCTATGGAGTCTTATCTGTTAACTCACGACTTGATGAAGGAGATATCCACGTGGTCCTCCGCCTACACAGGCTGCTCCTTCGCGATCAGAGGGTGCAGATGGGGGTTCTTGACCACCCGGAACATGCTGGTATCGACCGTTCGCGACGAAACTGACTGTAGAGCTCGATCATTCCAGAAGCTCCACCTTCGCCCAAGATGGTAAGAGATTGGAAGCTCTCGATCTCAGCTTTGCTCTGATACCACTGGTGCACAGATCGGATGCCGTATGCGCGCATAGTGAGCGTCAGAAGGTCCCCAAGAACAAAAGAACTCTACTTTTTACACACAAATGAATGTAGAAAGCTTGCACGACATGAACAAGAGACCAATTGGGTGCAATCTCCCCCCATGCCTTGTGTGAGCGCTCCACAAAGCATGTATTTCATATATTATTCATCTTCAAGCTCAAATAATAGCCCAATTTAGAAAATAGCACGCTTTAGCTTTTGAGTTTGCTTTTGTGCCAATAAAAAATTAAAGCTAATGGGTGCCCAAAAAGTCAGGCGCTACTAAATACAATGTCCAATACAAATATTTAAATGGTACGCCCATGCGCATACAAAAATAATAAATAAATATCAAGCGCTTTGATAAATAAGTGCGATAAAATATAGGCGCCATGCCTAAGATACACACCTATCAAAATATTGACGATAAATTGAATACACGCTATCCTCCAATGCTTCCCACTGCCACCACTGCTCGCTCTACACATCAACTGAAGCATTCACAATTGTTAGAAAAATAATACAATTAAAGTGACAAAAGTGAATACCTAGCAGTCTTCAGCTACATAAGTAAATTGGTTAGAAATCAATCCTAACCTTAATTTATCACGAGTGCGCACTCTAAACTCATAAACGTTTATTAATTTAAATATGTATGTTGTGGAATCACCCATGTACACATAAAATTAACAAAACACTCGAAAAGGATAGGCGTCCCCATCGACTTCTCGCACAAAGAATCCACTTTGTGTATGAGCCCCGGTAATAAAAGTTTACGGAATCCACCGCAAAACCTCACAGAATCCACCGTGACACGAAATCCACCATGGAATATGCCTCCTGGCATAATCATGTACACATAAAATTAACAAAATGCCTGAAAAGGATAGGCATCCCCATCGACTTCTCGCACAAAGAATCCACTTTGTCTATGAGCCCCGGTAATAAAAGTTTACGGAATCCACCGCAAAACCTCACAGAATCCACCGTGGCACGGAATCCACTGTGGAATATGCCTCCTGGCATCAGTCCCCCCAAAAACCTAATTTTAACCTTAGGAGAGTGAGATTCACCTCTTCCAATCCAGTCAATATCTCTAGATAGTCAACTATATGCTTTGTAACAAATCTCTTACATTCCTTTTCATCCAATTCTTCATCCATGTCCTCTTCTACACACCCTTTTATTAGTACATAATTCAAAAAGGTATTGTAAGCTATGGTATGTGATTCTACAATACTCTATTCATCATAGTCATCATGTGAGCATTAGAATTCATTGATCCCTATGCTAAATTCTGCATCTTCATTAACCCTAATGGTGTTTTTATAGTAGTGATATCCCTACTATGTTTAGCCAATTGGAAGTGATCATAACTAGGATATAAGTCACCCAAAGAGTAAATAGATCTACTTGTAGGAGCCTTTGCAGATCCATCCGCACAAAATAGACCTGCCTAAAGAGCCCCTAGATTTCTAATGGGTGCCACTTTGTTAACTTGCTACATATCCCAAGTAAACTTCAATGTTTTATTTTTCCTGGGCATTGTAAACCATCTATTTGAATAAGGAGCTGCAGACAGCTCCAAAATTCCCATCTTAATCTTTTCATTTAACAAGTCAATTAGCTTGGGCAAATGAGCCTTTGGCACTAGAATTGGCTACAAATTCCAAGGTAGGTGTAGAATAGTAAAAATGACCATAGGTGCAACAACACTTGGATCAATGCAACCAATTTCATGTAGCTAAAATGCAAATGCCTTACATGTCTTGGAACCATATCCATAAAACAATGATTCTCTATGTGGAAGAAACTTGACAACCAATCTTTAGGTCCTTAAGAGACTCTACTATAAATTAACGTTACCTAATCTTTTTTGGGTCTGTTAAATTTGGTTGACGAGAAGCTAATTTAAATTTCTTCTCATTGTCAGGAGACAATCATAGTGCAACATGTTTAACCTTCTTTTCCACAATTTTATATTTCATGTCAACCCTTACTTTAACCCTTGCATATCTAAATATATACATTCATGCTTCACAAACTCCTCAATCATCTTATACATATTCAACAAACACACATGAATCATGTTGTTTTTTTATTTCATCCCAAAATTTAGCATAGTTGAAAGTTTGGCAATGGTATCAATATAAAACATCCATCATACATTCTCTATATACACTCTTCAACTTCCAATAATTCAAGCATAGAAGATTAGAGCTAGATCATAGAGAAAACTCTATGAACAACAATGTTACCTTGTTTTTCTATATATACAACAGTAAAACTGCTTCATGAGAATATTTCCTTCTTATTCCTTCATAGTAGACAAGTATACCCTATAATATGACTCAAAAAGCCTTGTTTTAGGATAATAAATAGCAATCTTCAAGCATAGAACAATGAGAACTCTCTATGGACAGTAGTGGCTTACATAGAACACTATTTAAAATAGTTCATAATAGACCCTATTCAAATCTAAAAGATATTTTCTGGCACAGTTTCATATATGCCATGGACACCCTATAGAAGTTTTGGATTGCTTTCAATCCTTGCCTTGACAAAAGCAATCCATAAACAAGTGTTTTCTCTTGAGAATTACATTTAAACAGCCCTAGAAATCAACACAAAAGTGCCATCTATTGTGCACTTCTCCTCCTTAACCCATTTCTCATAAGGTTAAAAAAGAATGGGCTATGTCAAGTAAAGTGCCCCCCTTTTCCTCTAATTATAGGATTAACCCTCATCTCCACCCTCCACCTCGAGGGGTGCACCTATAAGAAATCATCTATATAACACGTGCTCAAAGGGTATTAAGAAATACCCTTTTTTACATGCTATAAGGCCATCAATGACCCCTTTTACCTTACTAAACTTACATATACTTTTTAAATTGTAATTTCAAAACCCCTGTTGTAAATATAATCCTGTAAATTTTGCTAAATAAAATACCATTTCTATTGAATTTGCGTGGTATCTTATAAGTTCTGTAAGGTGCACCGCCCAGAGTCCACCCACTAAGATTCGAGGACTTCATGATTATTTGGCATGTTGGATACTTTCAAAGACTCTCTGTCCTTTCTCTATATTGGTCTTATCACCTTGTGAGGCTGGGCAAAGTAGGCATACAATTAAATTCGTTGTGGAGATGGTCTTTCTTGATGTTTTCCTTTACTAAACATGTGATCACATGACAATGATGTTCAGCAAGTTAGATTTGTGGCTTTGATTGATTTTTTAGTGGTTTTTAGTGTGTTGAAAAAAATTGAAATGTTTTAGTTAATTGTCATCATATCCTAAGATTTTCTTCGTGATAATTCAATTCATAATTTCCAACCTCAATAGATAATGACTACAACTCTTATTTAATAATTTTTTTCTCTCACCTTTAGGGGCTTGAAATTATGCACTCGATATGATATATTAATAGCCTTACTTAGAGATCCAAATTCCAAGATATACCACCAAAGTGAAGGCCAATTATTTTTTGTAATATTAGAGACCATAAAATTTTTTTATATCATATGATTGAAACTTATGACAGTACACTCTTTTGTCTATCTTTATTTTGTTGACAAGTTGACCCCTATTATTGATAGAACCATAAAGTAAAGTTGTTCTTGAGATGTTATTGTCTTCTTGTGCAATGATCTCAATTCTTGTTTAATAGAGTGGTAGACTTATGCTCACTTGCATGTTTAACACATTTCACCTTTGAAGACTGTATCATTCACAACTTATGCATGTGGGGATCACTCGTAAATATGTAAGCACCCACGTGTATTCAAAAGAATGGGTTTTTAAAATAGTATTTTTACACATCTTTTACATATAGAAGGGTGCCATATAAAGGGGTTACTCATAGATTGAATAGAAAAAGTGTATGTCTTATTTAGTAAAAAAATTCATAAATAAGGATTTTTAAAAAAAAGGCCATGAGTGCACATGATATAAAGAATTTACATATAGTGAACCCCCAAGGACTTGTGTTCGATCAATTTGCTTTAGATTTTATACCTAAGTGGGTTGTAGCCACCACTTGGAGTAGGGAGCTTATGATTACTTTGAGTAATAGCTTTTGGGTGTACTAAAGGATAGGAGAGTACCATGAAATGTGGTCTTTCCTTTTTCATACCCAATATGTTAAAGCATGCGTAAAATAAAATCTACATCATCATAGAAGAAAGATTACTTTACACCTCACCTTTTTCAAGAGCTTTGCAAAACACATTGTAGACTTAACCTTCTTTTTCATGATTTTGAAGGCATTGTAGACGTGACCTTCTTTTCTCATGACTTTGAAGGCATGGATCCCTTTTATCCTACACTTGGGAAAAGTTTCATTAAGTGCCAAAGAGGTTGGGATTATCCCAAATACCTAGAGTTTTTAAAAAGATTAATCCTATTGAGGAAAACAACCTTGAAAACATTCCATCCCTTCATGGACTCCTTGATCATGCTACCAGCTTCATCGAACAAGATAAGTTTGATTTGGTCCTTGAACCCTATAGGTTTGACTCATCTCTTAGCTTTATTTCCAAAGACTATGAACTCCCAAAACTCACAACATAAGAGTTTCACAGACTCCTCCCCTCTTTCTTGATAGACATGATTACTGATTCCTAAACATCTCTCTTCTTTATGATATATCTAACACATGGTAGCTTATTGTTACTTGTTAAGAATGGCAGTAGACTTGGTACTAAAGACTCCAAAATCCTTCTCAATGGGATTTAACCTTTTGAGAAGGGGACAATTACCATTGGGCATGCTCAAATACAATTTTCTCTAACAATTTATTTTTAGAGAAGATGGAATTGTTTTGGTTAAGTTTTGCTTGGCCCTACTATAACCACTTGATGGGTACTCAATAATCATGAAGATAGAGAGCACTCGACGCTCGTGTTTGATCAAGTCCCACTTGGAAAGAAGAAGAAGGAATTGATTCCCAAAAATCAAGCTTCAATTTTAAAGGGTTTCCTAAGAGCTACAACACACCAAGGACATTTGAAGCTCCTTATAGAGTGTGTAACTTTGATGAATGCCCCGATCACACTTGTCATCATAGGCAATAATGCAATGAAGATGCAAAAGTAATATCATTGAGCGGCTAAAGCCCCCTACCTAAGAGTAAGACCACTTGGCACCGCCGTTGCATTGGATTCAAGAGTTGATACCCTCCATTGGTCATTATCATGGTACACTTTTTGGTTTGATTACCTTTGTTAGTGTGTCTGTAAAACACAGTGTGTGTATCCCCTGCTTTCTAGGGACTCCTGAAAGGCTATCTGGGTTAAGCTTCATTCAAAGTTTTTTTATAGCATGAAAATAATAAGGTTGCATGTGGGTGGCTACCCACCAAACCTAGAGCTCGTTGCAATAATCACAAGCTCTCTCATCTTTTTGGCTCACTGATCACGTTGGCATATTTTCTTAGAATATCATTGACTAGTACTCTTACACTTGCATTAAAATTGTGAAAAAATAATCACAAGCTCTCTCATCTTTTTGGCTCATTGATCATGTTGGCATAATTCCTTAGAATGTCCTTGACTAGTACTCTTACACTTGCATTAAAATTACCTTTTTCACAAGGGTATGCATGGTTGTGCTAGGTGGTAAGTTCAAAGAAACCCCATTACCTCCACTATTGCATAGCGCCACAAAGCTATAGTAGGGTTAAATTAGTTCTGCTCCCCTGCTACAAGGCCATGTGACCCGGCTCCAACTCTTCATTGAGCTGTTTGGAGTGCTCTGATAAATTTCTTACCATTCATTTCGAACAAAGCAGGAAAGGTGTTTGAGCCTTCAAATAGCAGGCTTGCGAATCAGAATCAGAATCCAAAGCCCAACGCCCGTAATAGGTGCTCAGTTCCTGCATGGTTTTGAAAGCAGCTCTTACTTAATCGCAGCAAGAATTGCTCGCCATGGAGTTGGGTTATGGCATTGCTAATGCTGATTGAAGGGAGGAAGTGGTGATTAGAATCGGCGGAGGAGGAAGAGGAGGAGGAGAGCCGCCCCTCCACCGTTTGGCCCGATGCGGCGACAAGCTGGCAATCGAAAAAAAATTGACGGGCTATACAGACTCGTCAGATCGCCTCAGGAGTATTAATGAGAAGAGTGGTAGCAGCGGGGTGGCCCTCTTGCACCTTGCTGCTGTTCACGGGCACGCGGCGGCAGTCAAGTGCCTGCTCGATCACAAGGCGGATGTAGACATTGCCGACAAGAATGACAACACCCCCCTGCACCTGGCTGTGAGAGGGGAAACCTGCCCACAGCCGAGGAGTTGGTCCGTGCAGGGGCGCACCTCTGCAAGATAAACAAGGAGGGTGATATGCTGGAAAGGCTGTTGCAGCATTTCCCCAATTTCTATTCCGTGAGAGGGAAATCAGTACCGAGTCAGAAGGATGCTCGGAGTTCGGTCATCGAGAAGTGCAAAAAGAGTATCCTCCACTATGCAGCCCGATATGGCAAGAGCTCCTGAAATATCAGCCGGTTGCTCGACTGTTGGGCCAGCTGTGGCGATCTTTTAGACGAGGAAGAAGACTACAAAACTTTTCTTGCGGAAGCTGTGAAGGCCTGCATGCCAGGCGCCACCTGGCGTTCGATTTCATGCTGGAGAAGTCGCCGGCCGTGACGGTGAACCAGTATGACGAGGAGCGCAAGCGCACGTGTCTGCACTGGGCGGTGGTGCATGGGCGGCGGGACATAGTGGAGAAGCTGCTGGGCATGAAGCACGCGGCGCTCCTAAGCCCAAGCTTAGAGGACACGGACGGGAAGACGGCGCTGCAGCTGGCGTTCGAGAGCAAGCCGCGCAAGACATGAGGCGGCGGATGCTGGAGAGGGGCCCGGCGTTCAAGGCGCGCGAGGAGAAGCTGTACAAGGACAGGGAGGTGTACACGGGGGCACGAACGCCATCCTGGTGGGGGCGGTGCTGGTGGCCAGCGTCGCGTACGCGGGGTGGCTGCGGCCGCCGGGCCGTCAGCCCGATCAGTTCAAACCTCGCAGCACCAAGGTCTTCTGGGCGGCCAACAGCCTGGCCTTCATGCTGGCCCTGGCCACGGTCTTCGTGGGCATAGGCGCCCTCTTGCCCACCCCGAAGAAGGACGTGGCGGGTATCGTGAATCTGCTGCGGGTGTCCCTTGTGCTGGCGGCCTTCCTGCTGGCCCTCTCCCTGGTTCTGGCCCTCGCCGCCTTCTCGGCTGTCGGCTTTGTGGCCATCCCGTGTGTGCATTAATTTTCTGCTATTAATCAAGAACATAATGTAGAATACAGACAGGAGGAAGAGAGAGAGATTATTGATACACAGTAACAAGATTATTGATGAAGATTGCGTATTTACAAGGTAGGTCGCATTGAAAAGGTGCGACCCTCTTTTCCTGACTGTTCGGCTTATTTAAGTTTTATTGTTTTATTTAAGGATTTAATTGTTTTATTTTAAACTGTCCACACCCCCCCATAATATAAAACAGAGTTCAGATCTGTTCTAGTCCAGCCAAAACAGTGCAAGCAGCTGCATTCTTTGTAGTTGGAACATATTCCAACCTTATAATCTAATTTTCCACTTGTTGTCAAATGAAGTGGTTTGGAATATCCAAATGCTTCAATTTCTCCGATTGCTTTGGCTTCTTTGATGCGTCTTTCGCTGCTGTACTGTCACACTAGATTGTATAAGGTCTCTGAACTGAAATTCCCAATTCCTTAAATAAATTTCCAAGCCAGATGACTTCTTTTGATACATAAAACGCTGATTTGTATTCAGCTTCACAACTGGATAGTGACACCGTTGTTTGACGCTTGCTTCTCCATGAAATAGCTCCACCTGCAATGAGAAAGATGTACCCTCCAGTCGAGAGCCTTGTCTCATGATCTGATGCCCAATCGGCATCACAATAGCCTTGAATAATGAGTTCACCATTTAATCTCCCACCATAGGTAGTACCCACATTCTTAGTACTTGAAACATAGTTGACTAACCTCTTTATTACTGCCATATGTTGATCAGTAGGGTCATGCATATACCGGGAAAGTAAACCGGAGGAGAAAGCCAAATCCAGTCTTGTACATGAAACCAAGTATTGTATATTACCAAGTATCCTCCGATATTGTGTTGCTTCTTCACTTCTGACCCACTGTTGTGCTGAAGATCCTGTCTTTTGAAGATGTTTATGTGACAATGGTAAGGGGGTGCTTGATGCACTAAAGGGCCTGACACTGTATTTTGACAAAACATCCTCAGCATACTTCTGCTGTGACACATGAAGAGTCTTTGAAGGTCGATGACGCTGAATTTACATGCCAAGAATGTAACTCAATTCCCCCCCATCGGTCATGCAAAATGCGGCAGACAACTCTTGCTTGACCGCAACAAGAGGAGGAAGAGAAGTAGCCATGATAAGAATATCATCAACATATAGGGCGAGAATGACCAATTCGCCATCGGTAGAACGATGATAGACTGACACATCAATCTCAAGCTGAATAAACTCCGAAGTCTTCATGAAGGATTAAATCGGGCATTCCACAATCGAGGTGACTGTTTCAGACCATAAATGGAGCGCTTAAGAAGACAGACATGAGGTGTGGAAGTCTTTTGTTCAAAGTACGGAGGCTGTTCCATATATATCTCCTCATCAAGGAAGCCGTTAAGAAAGGCAGTCTGAACATCCATTTGATGAATCTCCATATCAAGTGATGCACCATAAGCAAGTAGAGATCAAAAGGTTGCTAGCCGTAATGTCGAAGAGAAGGTCTCAATGTAATCAACACCATACTCCTGGGAAAAACCTCCAGCCACCAAACGCACCTTGAAGCGCACCACCATACCATCAGAGTTATATTTCTTTTTGAGAACCCACTTACAGGTCACATGTCGCCGACCAGAAGGAAGGGTTTGAAGAACCCAAGTACTGTTGGCTCGCAAAGAGGACATTTTCGCATGCATAGCTGCCCACCAGGAGTTAGACTCTAGAGATGCCAATGCCTCATGAACAGGGATGGACCCATCAGGAGACAAGGAATCGATAGAAGAAGACGACTCATTACTGGCTTGGGTAAGGTTACCCTTCGCAAGAATATCTGACATGGTTCGATAGCGAAGAGGTCCGAAAGAGGGTGTATCAGCATCCGTTGCTGCAGAGGTTCGGAAACCAAAGGCATGGTCTCTAGGGTATGTGATGTAGAGGCCATCGTTGCAGGGAGATTCAAGATGGACTCTTCATGGAAAATCACATCTCTCCTGAAAATGAAAAGTCGATTTTGAGGATTATAAAGTCTGTATGCCTTCACCCCAAAACGCTCACCATACCCTACAAATAAGCATTTCTCCACTCTGGTTGACAATTTGTTTCTTTTCTCGTCAGGTACCAAGGCATAGTAGGACGATCCAAGATCCGTAATTCAGAAAATGCAGGTTTCAACTTATACCACCACTCATATGGGGTGATATTTGGGAGGGTACGGCTAGGAAGCCGATTCTGCACATAATTTGTTGTAGTAATGGCTTCTTCCCAATAAGCCAAGGAAACACCAGTGACTTGGAGCATGGCACGAGCAGTGTTAAGCAAGGTATGGTTCTTTCATTCAGCAACACCGTTTTGTTGAGGAGTGTATGAAGTTGTAAATTGATGAATGATACCCAGATCAAGACAATAAGTGGAAAATTCATGAGAGACGTACTCCCCTCCATTATCAGTATGAATGGCTTTAATTTTCTGTGAAGTTTTTCGTTCCACCATTGTTAAATAGTGTTTGAAATGAGTAAAAACCTCCGACTTGTGCTTAAGAAAGTAGATAACGTACTTTGAATAATCATCAAGAAATGTGAGGAAATAGAGATGATTGGTTAGGGACTGCGTCGGCATTGGACCACACAAGTCAGAGTGCACCAACTACAATAGTTGTGTGGTTTTGGTCTTTGATCTTGGAAACTTCATGTGCGTTAATTTCCCATTGATGCAGGCCTCACACAAGTCAATGGTCATCAAAGAGGGATTAAACCCATCCACCATGCTATACCTCTGAAGAGTCCGCATGGCCTGAACATGCGGGTGCCCAAGTCTATAATGCCATCGTAATGTGGATGCTGCTGGGTCCTCGGCCGCAAGGCAAGCATGCATTGAAGGTGAGGCTTTGAGAGTGCCAGCACCAAGTGGATACAAACGACCTCGCTGTTGACAAATGACCCGAATCGGTTGACCCTGCTTGGTAAGTATTTTAATTATGCAATGATGCGAGAAGAATTCAATTGAAGAGCCATTTTGTGTGAGCTCGCTAACAGATAGCAAATTCTTTGCAAGACCAGGGATGTAATAAACTTGGCGAATAGGGGTTATTTGGCATGTTGCAAGTTTCA
The DNA here is from genome assembly GCF_053477565.2 of Lygodium microphyllum. Classification (NCBI taxonomy): domain Eukaryota; kingdom Viridiplantae; phylum Streptophyta; class Polypodiopsida; order Schizaeales; family Lygodiaceae; genus Lygodium; species Lygodium microphyllum. Next base: position 47,854,733 of record NC_141158.1, on the reverse strand, counting down.
AATGAACCTCCCCAACTCCTTCAGCGTGATAAAGTCCATTATCACCAAGGCGAACAATCATCCGTGATTGTAAAGGCTCATAATTCAGCAACCAATCAAGTGTCCCTGTCATATTATGGGTAGCACCTGTGTCAAGGTACCATACGGTAGAGTCTTCAGTGGTTAAAGCCGAAGCTGTAAACATCTGAAGAGTTTGTTCCTCCTCTTCACCAAATTCTTGTTGAGATGCTTCAGTGGCTGCAATATTCGCTAGATTGCGAGATCGAAAAGAACCCCCAAATGCACGGCGATGAGTACGACAGTCCCGTATGACATGGCCACATCGTTTACAGCAGGTGCAAAAGGACGAGGGCCGAGGATTAGGCCCTGCATTCCCAAAGCGCGAAGAAGGCTGATAGGTCTGGGATTGATTACCATTCATAGGTGATTTATGCCACTGATTAACCGAATTAGGGGAATACCTTGAGTTTGGGGATGGGCGGAAGGAAGAGGACCGCCTACCCCGAGGAGGAAATCGAGGTTCTCCTGCAAGCATAGCATGTCCTGGATTCGATGTCTTACCCCTTAGTTGGTCTTCTTGATGAATCAATGCAAAGAGTTTGTTGATTGTCAGTGTAGAGTTGGTAGAATGAGTACTTATGAAAGATTGCCAGGTGTCGTTGCCAGGTGTCGGGCAAGGCAGCAAGAAGGGTAGTCACTTGAATTTCGGGAGGGAGAATTAATCCTACAAAGGAGACATTATCATTGGCTTGCTGCCGAGCTTCCAGGAATGCTTCTGTTGTTGAATAGTTTTTCATAACAACTTCTTTGAGTTGTTTGTGCAGAAGGATGCGAGAAACAACATTGGTACGCTGGTACTGTTGCTGCAGAAATTCCCACATTGATTTGGCCGTGGTGAGTTGGCGAACCAACTGTAACTGACGATCACCAAGATGGAGAAAATTCTTAGTTCGTGCCTCCAAATCTTTCTTCTGCCATATGGCTAATTCATCGACTATAGGGGCAGCTTGTCCCACTGCAAGTGGAACAGAAGATGGGTCAGGGTCGATGCCGTCAACAACACCCCAATACCCTACTTTTTCAAAAACCATCTTCAGGCGTAGACTCCAGGGCAGATAGTTCGGTCTAGTCAGTTTTTCAATGTGGTAGAATTTGGACAGAGATGAACTTGTTGATGCTGTAGTGGCCATAACTCCTGAAGAAAGTTCGAATCAATCAACAAGGAATGGCTACAGTAGAGGCTTCAATGATGCAGGTTGTCACAGAGAGAACAACAGATTTTAATATGCCACTACTGATACCATGTGGGCGTTAATTTTCTGCTATTAATCAAGAACATAATGTAGAATACAGACAGGAGGAAGAGAGAGAGATTATTGATACACAGTAACAAGATTATTGATGAAGATTGCGTATTTAGGGTGGGTCGCACTAAAAAGATGCGACCCTCTTTTCCTGACTGTTTGGCTTATTTTAGTTTTATTATTTTATTTAAGGATTTAATTGTTTTATTTTAAACTGTCCACATCCCGCACGAGAAGTACCCCACCTACCACACCTCCATCTTGGGCACCATCTCTAGCGGCGGCGTCGTGTGCGCCGCCACCTTCCTGTCCTTCGCCTACCAGCTCTACAAGCTCCTCCCTTCCGCTCCTGTCACTGCCGCTCTGTCCTGTTCATTAGTCGCCTCGGCAGCATTAGCCGCGAAGGCTACCCCGGTCTCCCGAGAACTGACCTCCAGGACGCCCTCCGGATAACCCTCGACATCCCCAAACGCCAGTCCTCCGACTCCTATCTCCGCACATTCATTCGTTATTCATCCGCCAAAACGTCTACGGTAAATCAACCCGTCTAATAATTTACTTCTCCGTCAATCCACTCAGCACTGTGCACAAATCATGTTGGTCTGTTACCACGGATAATAGACTTCCTAGACTTTTCCCATACTGTTGCAACGTCGGGTCTTTGCAATTCAGAAAGCAGAGAACATTATAGAGAAAATGACATTGAAAATCAATCTATTCTATATTAGACTATTCTACTCTAACTACATTGTGTCGTATACTCTCTACATTCTACTGTATATTTCAACCCTATTACAATTATTTGAAGAGGCTTTTAGGTCATATATTTGGAGGATTTATTTCTACGGATGAATGTATCTTCACTACAAATTATTGATGGCGTTTGTTCTTATACCAATGAAGATATTAACAACTATATTGCCCTCCAAATATCAATAGTAAACAGATAAGAATTGTGTTTTAAAATGGTGAAAGGCAATGGATTACTTCTATTTCAAAAGGTTTTAGTGCATTCCAAAACTACATCTTCTCCTACCCAAGTGCTCATTGTTAAGTGTCGACTCTACTCATCATTGTCTCTCCTAATCGAACTACGAGCCAGAAGGTATGTTGTTTTCTGTAGCACATCTCTTTGATCTTCTACTATGTTTGTGTGAATCAAAGGTGGTGTAGGGTTAATGCCATTTGCATCTCTCTTTAAATGTCTATGAGACTCAATGTTGTAGGGTTCATGCCATTTGCATCTCTATGCCATGATGAAGTTTCCTACGTAATCATTGGGAAAGATGAGGCTAGGTGAAGAGTACTATAAGAGAGGCTCCCTCTCTCATAGTCATTTGGTTCCCATCCTAGTGATAATGAATTTCTTATTGGTGAGTTCCTCTTAATCAATTCTAGAAAGCTTGTTTTCGAACTCCTCATTCTTGATTGCCCAAATTGGTCCCCACTCTTGTAATTCAAGACCTATTACCTCCATGATGTGAGAGGGGTGCTAGTGGTTCTTTAGACACATCTATCAAAGACATCTTTGAACTTCTCAACATGTGCACTCACAATCCTTATCGCCTCACTAAGGACCAATCTACGTAAGGGGACCAATGAAGGCTCTAATCCCCTCCTGATGATGGTGTCAACTTCATCTTGCAAAATATTAATCTCCAAATCTTTGCCAAGTAATTTGTCATGACATTTTGTGTTGGCTACCACTTTGTATCGATTGCATGAGATGGGCTTGCAACCTCCTGGCAAGCACTAGTATCAACACTACTCACTAGTAGTGAACTTGGCTATTGGTGTATAATATGCTCTGTGTGCACAATAGGATCCGCCATACCAAGTAAGACTTAGCTGGAACTAGATTTCTCAATATGCACAATAGGATCTTACAACCTCAACGTCATACTCACACATCTTTTATTTTTAACCATCTCTCTCTCTCTCTCTCTCTCTCTCTCTCTCTCTCTCTCTCTCTCTCTCTCTCTCTCTCACTACAAGGGATCGGGCTCATACCCGCGCTCCTGGCCGCACAAAATGACTTGGGAAAAAAAGTGTCGGGCCCGTGTAATAGCGCGTGTATCATCGCGGCCAGAGACATGCGTGTAAAAGCGCGTGTACAGTGACAGCCAGTCGCGCGAATACACGACCCCATACACGCGTTCTGCGCAGTTTTGCTGCAAATTTACACGCGAATCTAACCAGACTATCCGCGCAAATATACGCGATTTTGACAGATGACACGCGCTTATACACGCGATCGTAGAGGGAAAAAAAAAATCCAGAGAGTGCTTTTGGGTGCCTGGATGCTGTTCCAGCATCCAGCCACCCAAAGGCACTCTCTGGATTTTTTTTTTGGTGCATTGTACCATAAAAAAAGAGCGATTTAGATTTCAAGACTCACTCTCTATGAATACACGATTCAATATTACTATCTAAAACTTAATACACGACTCAAGACTCACGATTCAATACATTGTCAATACATGATACATTTGTGTACAAGGGAGTCCATATGTCAAAATAGCCCATGGCTTTAATTAGAAACAAATATATACAAAGTCAAACAGGGAGCTGGGTGCAAAAAAGCCCATGGCTTCAGTTACAAAATTTTTTTGTACAACCAGATCCTACAGTATTCTGAAAGCTAATCAGAGGATGATGAGGACCCTGTGCTCTCTCCATGATCAGAGGAGCTCGCATCGGTATGTTCCGATGAGTGGTGCTCGCCTCCACCAGGAGCAGTGGCACGAACATCAGCAGTGGCGGCTGGATCATCAGGGGCAGGAGCATCAGCAGCTTGTGCCTGTTCAAGAAATATACCGTATGTAAGTATACATATATATGCAATTAAATAAACCGAAATCATTCATTTAGAGTTTTCAAGTACCTGTCGACCGTATGGTCTCATGGCCGTGTCAAACTGCGCATCCGTAATACGTCCCTCGTTTCTGAAGATGGCCCACGTGTCACGTCTGCTATTGCGGCGAGCATACCCAGTCTCGTGGGCTGTGGGCCCTCTCCCCATAACCCGTCGCTGTAACATAATCAAGATAGTTTGTAAGATCAAAACAATCATAGAATCAATGAATTTGGCAAACAATCAAATAAAGAGGCAAGTTACTTACGAACTCTGCCTCCCACGACTCGACGCCGCCAGATCCGAAATGCGACGATCCAATGGTCTCCATCTGGATTCGTCGTGCCTCCACATGCTGCCTGCTCTTCACGCCTCCCTCTGCGCGCTTCTTTGCCTCCTTCCACTCGCGTTTGTGGGCAGTGGCAGGTTTCTCACAAGGATAGCCACCCGCAGCTACATTCACCCCATCATCGTACGCGAGTTTCTTAAGGTGAGATCTTTTATTACTTAAGATCTCCCTTATTCGCGTCCTTCCCCATACATCCGAGAATGTCGCTCGTGGGGGATTGGGGTACCGACTATGTACACTATCTAGGACCTCCCTAACTAACCGGCTATCCTGATCTTTAAATTTTACAAAACAGTTTCTATACATGTTTGAAACTACCCCCCGCATATACTCCATCACCTCTTTCCCTCTCGCATCCATGACTACCCCGCCCCTATCCGTAACATCGTAGAAAATCTCTCCCTCCACCTCTCTCGCCTCCTCCGACTCCTCACTGTCTCCTCGTACATGCCTCCCTCCATGCCCTCTCTCACCGCGTGCCCTACTACCACCCCCACCAAAGCACCCGCCGCATAATCCTCCACTCCCGCTCTCCCTACTGCGGCGTCGGCTCTCATCTGTACTGCGGGAGTAGCCATGACTAGGGGTGGCTGCACGTGACTGTGTACGTGACTGTAGCTGTGAGGGAGCACGTGATGGTGGCCGTGAGCCCTCACGTGACGGTACAGAGGAGGGTGTGCGTGAGTGTGTCCGTGCAGGGGTGTGTCTCCTCGGTGAGCGTGTATGCGCAGGGGTACGTCTCGTCGGACTCGCAGGCGTAGACGGCAGTGGAGAGGCTTGTGTACTTGGGGGCGTGGTGTGACCTGGGAGTCTAGGAGGAGGATGGGCATACATATACTCTGTCAGCTCCACTAGATTAGGATGGCGCCCAAAATGGTTTATCATCTCCATCATCCAAGTGGCGTATGCCCACGGATCGGAGGAAGAGCCTGGATCCATGAAGAATCTGCAAAGCGTCGAAATTCCGCCTCAATGAACCAAGCAAAACATGCATATAAAAAATAAACATATCTCCTACAATATATCTCCTCAATATATCTCCTACAATATATAACCTACAACATATATCTACCATTCTAGAAAATAAACATATCTCTTACAATACCAAACATCGAATTAGTAGAAGATCATAAGCCAAAAGAAGAAGTTCATTTCGAATTAGTGACGAAATTCATGAAAAACAAAAACTCTTTCCTCTATCTTGACGGACATTGTCCATCAAGGGAGAAATGACTAAACACATACACAAGGGTTCCTTCTTCTCTCTTTCCTCTATCTTGACGGATGTCGTTTGTCAAGAAATAAATAGTTAAGCACATATACAATGTGTGTGAATTCTATCCTCTGTCGCTTTCAAGTACACATAGCACGGGTGGAAAGAAAGAAAGCGACAGATTTGCCAAAACAAACAAACGACAACCAACCTCTTTGAAAAGTCTTTGAAAAGTGAGTTCGTTGATTCTTGCTTCTCTCTCCCTTTCTGTGTTGTCTGCACCCTTTGCTTCTTTTGGGAAGTCCAAGAGGGAGAAAGAGGGCTTTTGAAAGAAAGAAAGCGACGCAGAAAGAAGAAGAAGAAGTGTTTTGAAAGAGGGCTTTTGAAAGAAAGAAAGCGGCGCGCGCGGTAGGTAAACGCGAAAAGCACGCGTGTAAAAGCGCGTGTAAAAGCGCAGCAGAATACATTTTAGACGCGCCTGTACACGCGACACAGAGCCTGTTTATACTTTTTTTAAAAACTGATTGTTCTTGTGTATCCATTGTTTTGTGCATAGGATGTGTATGATTTCACTAAAAACTGATCCTACTTCTGTATTGGTTATTTTGGACATAGCATGTCATCATCCTCTTCAAGCAGTTCTGGTGAGGATGAGACAATGCGTCATCGTGATCGCGACGTGTGGCTGGCACAAAGGATCAAGTGTACGTGTAATCGATGTCAAGGGTGCATTGTACGAGCGCGTCGAATTACATTGAATCACATCTCGATGTATGGAGAATGGATTCAAACAGGTTTAGAGGTGAGAAGATGTGAATTGAAAGTATTAAAATAACTCATGGTGTGCAAATTAATGGAGCGCGTTGTAATATATATACTGTGATTGAAGCAGGATGCAGTACCACACCCTAACATGGTGCCATACGCACGGCGAGAGCATGCAAAGCGTCGACGAGATGATGCTGGAGCTTCGGGATCTGTTGTCGGAGATGAGTGGGAAAGGGATGACAATAGCCCTGCACCCCACTTAGTTGTGGAAGAGGAAGTGTTTGATGACATGGTGCGGAATCTTTTTAGGGATGATCGCAAAGGTGTGGACGACAATGATATGGAACAAGAGCATCTCTACAACGCTTCATCGACACCGGTTTTTGAAGGGTGCACATTCTCTATTTTACGTGCTTCACTTGAACTGCTCAATATACAAACAGTTTATGGATGGAGCAATGCAAGTCTTGACGCATTATTGAAGTAAGCATTGTAACTTGCAAATTTCAGTTAGTGGTTTTTGGTTTACAGTATAGGGTTTAGGGTTATGGGCTAATTGATGATATTGGATGCAGGCTATTATCAAACATGCTTCCAAAGGGGAATAGACTACCCACCTCAAGAGACAAAGCGAGGCGCTATGTGACATCTCTTGGAGGATTGGATTATGATCGCATACATGCATGCGTCAATGATTGCATTCTCTTTCGTGGGACGCATAAGGAGGCTCGACAGTGTCCCACTTGTGGTGAAGCAAGGTATAGAACAGATGTGAAGAGTTTTGATGTACCTCGTAAAGTCTTGCGACACTTTCCTATAATTCCTCGCATCAAACACATGTTCAAGTGCAAATCCATAGCAGAGCTCATGTCATGGCATTCCTCGCATCGATCGGATGATGGCATGTGGAGAATTCCTGCAGACACTCCTGCTTGGAAGCATATTGAAGATGAATGGCCCAGCTTTAAAACAGAGCCCAGAAACTTGAGACTTGGCCTAGGTATGGATGGAGTGAATCCGTTTGGTTTCAAGAGCACCGCATACAGCGTGTGGCCGGTTGTGTTGGTGAATTACAACCTTCCACCATCAATGGCGATCAAGAAGGGACATCTTATGTTATCCCTTCTGATTCCAGGGAAACATAAAGTCAAGCATATGGATGTTTATCTTGAACCGTTGATTGATGAGTTGGAGGAACTATGGAGAGGTGTTGCGGTAGTGGACATTAGTAGGCCTCCCTCCTCTCGACACTTCGACTTAAAAGCAGTGTTGATGTGGACAATGCATGACTTTCCAGGATACAGCGATTGTTCTGGTAAGAATTCTAACTACCTCCCGACTCTAATACTACTAGCTATATCAATTATAACTATTGACTTTATTATTCTAACTTTTTTTTAATTTTAACAGGTTTGAGGACATCGGGTAAACATGCATGTCCTATATGTGGCCCTTCATTGGTACATGAGTATGCTGATGGTTTGTGTAAGACCATATTCGATAATCATCATCGATTTCTCCCATCAGATCACCCTAAATATGCTCCTAGTAAGAGGAACATTCATCCACAGACACTTCGTGCAAAAGATTGGAAGCGTATTTGGGAGTCTTCAAATGTTCTTCCTCCAGATGGCATGAACAGGTACATCTCCATTGTTTTCAATCTTGTTTTGTGTAGTCTCTAAAGTTGGAATAAAGATGACAGTCTGCAATCCCTTGTGTAGGTACTCCATTTTTTTCCGGCTACCATATTGGACCCATCTCAAGATCAACCATCTTCTTGATCCCATGCACATCTTCAAGAATGTGGGATCTAGTATTTGGGAACATGTTATTGGTAAAAGAGACAATGTTAGCGTACGGGAGGACTTGCAGGTCGCAGGACGTATGCGTCAAGCTTGGCCACGAGAGGAGGGTGGGCACGTTCGTCTTCCGCCTGCTCCCTGGATTATATCAAAGAAGGAGGAGAAGCAGGTAAAGCAAGCCATCACCACTTTGCGTACTCCCACTGGATGCATGAGATCGTTGAAGGGAGCGTTTACAACCACTAAGAAAAGAGGGGTTGAGCAACTACATGGGTTGAAGTCCCACGATTGGCACAAGATGCTCCAAGTAAGTGTTTTCCAATTATTGTAGGTTGAAATTAAATTTTGTAATGCCCTAACCCAAATATACATGTGCTCTTATGTGCGCAGTTCATACTACCTACTAGCATCAACCATTGTGCAGACAGGAGTTTGAAAAGATGTATTTATAAGATGGGCGAGCTTGTGAGGTATGTAAATCCCATGTAAGATCACCCTTCATTATACCTTGCAAAATGAATGTGCATGAGGTATAACGTACTGTGCATTTATTTTTCAGATATGTTAGTTCCAAAGCAATTGATCCAGCCACATTGGATGATGCGCATGTTATGGCAGTGGAGGTGGTTTGTATGGTAGAGGAGACTTTTCCGCGAACCATTCTCACAAGTCAACTACATCTCATTGTGCATTTAGTGGAAGAAATTGCTTTATGTGGCACTGTGCATGCCCGTTGGATGTTCTTCCTAGAGCGCTTCATGAAGACCTTAAAAGACTTTGTGAGGCAAAGTGCAAGGCCCGAAGGAAGCATGGCTGAGGGTTGGTTGATACAAGAGTCTCTTGTATATATATCAGAATTTCTTGATCAGGTGGATAGCTCTTTGCCGCGACTATGGAGCAATGAAGAGGACTTGAGGATGACGTCTATTGTGCCTCAAGGAAAAGGACAGAGCAAAGTAATTGAGAGAACATTGATTGATGATCTTAATTTCACTTGCATCCTTAATAGTGATGTGATGAGCAGATGGGTTACAAGATACGAGGATGCAAAGACAAAAAGGCAAGCAGACAGAGCTCTCTTTCGGAGGCAACATGGCTCTCGTAAGGCGTACCCTAAGCATCTAGCAACACTTCCGAATGATATTCATGTTGATTGGTTGCATGAGGAAATGGAGAGAGCAGAGAGAGATGAGGGGCTGCATATCACGGCGGAAGAATGGGAGTATGCACGAGGATGCATGTTAAAGGTACATAGAACAAATGTAAATTTGCATTCTTTGTAAGTGATTGGCTTTTCATATTTATTCACATTAATTGCTTACATAGATATTGCTTATATTTTGGTCCAGTGCACTATGTTCAATGCTATATGGTGTGAAGGCAAGCATTTTCGAACACAAAGAATAGATGAAAAGAGGAATACACAAGATTGCGGTGTCATTAGTAGCTTTGAGGGAGCCAATGGAAAAATTGATGATTATTGTGGCACAATCCAAGACATATACAGACTTGACTTTCGCCGCTTCTTTGTGTATGTTTTGGATGTCAAATGGCAAATGAACGTGGTGGAAAAAGGGCCTAACGCAACGATAAAACGCCATGCAAGTGGCTATGTAACTATTGACTCTACAAAGTTTTGGCAAACAAAGAAAGATAGGCTCGTATTGCCACAACAATGTGAGCAGGTATGCATTTTTTTACAAATGTGTTTCATGTACATATATATCTAAGCTCGCGCACCCCTTGACTTTTGATATGCTAATTAATTAATGAATTATGTGTATTTGAGTAGGTTATCTATCTGCCAATGGTGCATGACAGTAAATGGTGGTATGTCATCCCTATTGCACCACGTTCCAAAGTAATGTATAATACATTCACTGATATGGAGCATATGGAGGATGTGGCAAGCCGCAAAGAAGATGATGTCGAACATGCCAATGTAGATGATCATGATAATGAGGATGAGCGTGCCATTTCTCATGATCATGAGGATGACCCTTCCATTGAGGATGATGGTGATGATGATGAGAATGATCAAGGCATCGGTACCATTATCAATGGGAAAAATAGCGATAGTAGAATAAATTTAATCGTAGCCTTACAAATTGATCAAATGGATATTGATGTTGATCGTTTGGCAAGGATGGATCTTATTGAAGATGAGATCGAACCCTAACCAATCCATCACTGTATTGTTCCAAATTCATGACATTTCTATTGTATACTTTGTCTTTCAATAACCATATGAAGATATATTTTTCAATATATTACGTTGTTGTAAGTGCATGTAGTGGGATTTTGTAATGGCTTGTACAACACTGCAATGCACAATGACATTTTTAAAACTTAATGGTTTTCTGTTTTGAAAAGAAATGGATTTTTGTAGTTAGGCTCTGTGTCGCGTGTAACAGAGCGTGTATTATGACAGACTTAACGCGCAAATACACGCGCCCACACATGCAATTATACACGCGCTGTTACATGCATGTATACACGCGCCCGATATTGCTGTAAGTATAAACGACCATACACGCGCCCGTAACTTTTCGCGTGTAATGGACGCGTGTATGGCGGCATTGTGTTGTAGTGTCTCTCTCTGTGTGTGTGTATATATGTGTGTGTGTGTGTGTGTGTGTGTGCGTGTGTGTGTGTGTATGCAAGGAAGATATAATGAGAGTACATTTTGTGGTGCTTCAAGTGAATACGCTGCCCTGGAATCCATGATGGATCACCCTATATTAATAACTATGTCACTATATCATACACATGGAAATATCCCCCTAGCTGAATGCTAGGGCCTCTAAAATAGGCACCTTAGATGGTTAAGGTGGGCTCCCACCACCCCTATCTTTGCACATAGAATTCCACAAACATACGCCCCACTTGCCCTTGCCTTGGTCCCCAATTACAATCCGACAATGGTAAACTAGCAACTGGGACATTGTCACCCACTTTTTCAATGGAAAACAAGTGATATATATCATTGCTTCACCTATAGGTGCCTAACATATGCACATTGTCACCCACTTTGTCTTAATAAAAATGGAGAATAAACTTGGAAACAAAGATCAAGAGAAAATCCCATTAGGAGCCAAGCAATTGAGGCTACAAACAAACCTTACATCTTCATGGAATATATTGAACAAGTTTGCAAGGTGAATAACTTTACAAATGGCATTAAGCAAGTGCAAGCATTTGGATTGCACCTTAGAGAAAAGGGGCAAACTTGGTTCACCACGCTTGATGTCACTGAGAATTTCTCATTCACCAGGCCTGATGTCACTGAGAAATCCTTATTGATAGTACTCTAGGACCTTTTCATCAAATGCTTCATAGAGGCTAGTTATGGTGAGCACCTCATAGTTTGAATGATGAAACTTAAGGAGCAAGAGAAAAAGAGCATGCAAAACTATGTCTTGAAATTGAGGAGCATGTTTAGGCATATCTTGGTTTCTTACAAGAACAAAGAAATAATTTGAAATTATCACTATATGGAGGATCATGGATTGTTGTAATAAATCTAACTGCGTCATGAAAGTTTGATCTTCTTGGAAAGAGATTAACCATGCACACATAATGATCCAAAGCTAGTTTGATTTAATATCCTTTTGTCATAACATAGAAATGCATCTAACCCTCCAAGACTAGAGGCTAGCATGGGTACCTATAACCATAAGACAAATGGGAGTGTCAGTCTTCACGCCTTGCTTTTGGCATCTCCTTGAAACATTTCATAGCACTATGTCCCTCATATTTCCCACCATATGACTTTATTATTATAGATCATGCCACAACATATCAAACTAGCAAATCGATCAAAGATCTCTTGTGGTTCTATGAAAAAGCCACAGTGATTATATATGTCCATCCTTTGATTTGTCATGCTTCAATGAGAAAGCCTGTGACTATACATGCCTAGTAATGTGCTACCCACTTAAGGCTCCATTACTAGCCTATTTTATACTATGCAATTTTGTCTATATATCTATTTTGATTACTATGTAATAGTGTGGTTGCAAGATGCTTATTACTTAGTATCATGTCCCCTGCCCGTAGGAACCCCCCCCCCCTTTTCTTTTCTTTTTTTTTTCAAAAATTTTTCCCTCTCCCTCCCCCCCCCGATAGTACGTCGGGGAGAGAGAGAGAGAGGGAGTGAAGTAGGGAAAGAGGGGTGCATGCCGCCCAGTTGGCCACATACAGCTGTGCCCCCTCTTTAAAAGGCCACCCTTCTCATCATCGGTAGGGCTGCCCCCCCCCCCCCCCCTGGGTTGCTGCAGAAGCCCCCCCCGTTTGCTACAGGCATCCCCCTGGCCCCTTCGACGGATGTTGCGCCCCCCTTCTAATGTACAAGCGCCTCCCCCCCGATTGCACCCTGTGAGTCTTCTTCATGCCAGCGTCTTCATAGGCGAGCCTCTTGGGCCGTTTGGTATAGGGCTGCCATCGTGAGAGAAGAGGGAGAGAGAAGAGAAGAAGTGGGAGAGAGAAGAAGAGAGAAGGAAGGAGTGGAAGAGAAGGAAGAAGAGAGAAGGGAGAGAAGGGAGGAGAAGGAGAAGAAGGAAGAGGGAGAGAGAAGACAAGAAGTGGGAGAGACACTACAACAGAAACGAGGCATAGACGCACATGTTAGATGCGCAAAGTTGGGCGCGTCTATCATTGCATCTATATGTGTGTGTAAAAGAGCGTGTAAATAGATGCGAATTTTGTATCTTATATCCGCGTAAATAGAGACCAATATAGATGTGCCTTCAGATGGGCAATTATTTAATCACCTGAAATTGGACTTAATATAATAAAAAAACCAGAGTTAATAATTATTTAACCACTTGAAATTGATTCTTGAGTATACATGCGTGCGCATGATAAAAACCATAGAATTAAGAATACACATTGAATCATTGAATTAAAAAACCAGAGTTAATAATTATTTTTGCATTGCTCTCTAATGAATGGCAGTTTCTCCAGTTGACAAGCCTGATATAAGTAATTAGCGGCAAGCGACAGAAACCTTATTATACAATTAGTAGCAAGCATTGCAATATGTATCTCGTAATTTCTCTACTGAAGATGATAAAAAATACTTCCTTTTTATTATGGAAAATTCAATTTAGCTTTAAACTTGACTATTGATTCTTGAGTATGCACGTGTGTGCGTGATAAAAACCATAGAATTAAGAATACACATTGAATCATTAAGCAAATTAAGTATGTTACAGTGAATGATCCATCTCATCTTCAATGAGATCAGCCCTTGCTAAATTATCTACTTCTAGGTCTATGTTACCAAGAGGTAACGAAACAAATATGTCTTTCCCACTATCAGATGTGTTGCTATATTGCTCAATAACTTCATCAATATCATCAATCACATTATTGTCCTCTTCTGCATTTCCTTGAACATCCTCGCGAGGTTCATCTTGTACTATATCATGCATATCATCCATTATGGTGTCATCATGTACATCATCATTAATTGTTGGATTGTCATCTGCTATCTCTATGTCGGTAATATTACCATATATTGGTTTTGAACGATTAGATATAGGGATGACATACCACCATCGGTTATTGTTTACCGTTGGATGATACACAACCTGTATTTGAAAAAAAAAAGCAAGAAACTTAAATACTTATTATATTGTGTATATGTATCACATGTATACATATAAAAAATTTAGCTTTTGCATATATACCTACTCGCATTGTTGAGGTAGTACTAATGTGTCATTCTTGTTTTGGGGAAATTTTGTAGAGTCAATGATTACAAAACCACCTGGATGACGTCTGATTGTGCAATGCTCATCATTTGTTACCACTTCTTTAAACCACTACACATCCAGTACATATATAAAGAATCGTCTAAAGTCAAGCTTCAGAATATCTTGGATCAAGCCACAATAACTTTCCATGGTACCATTGGCATCCTTGAAGTGAGCAAGGACACCACAATCTTGGGTATTTCTCTTTTCATCTATACGTTGAGTTCGAAGATGTTTACCCTCACACCAAATAGCATTGAATAATGTGCACTAGTAGTAAAAGATTAAGATCAAACATTTCAATTATTTATATAAAATATAACTTATAGAAACAAATTAATTGATAGTATGTCTCACCTTTGATAAGCAACCTCGTGCATATTCCCACTCTTCTTGAGATATATTAATTTCCTCCTTTTTTTCCATTCTCTCCATTTCCTCACGTAACCAATCTATATCAATATGATTAACCTACTCAGGTTTACAGAAGAGTGTGCCTCCACCTCCTCCCTCTGATCTAGTACCTCCTCCTCTACCTTCAGATGAGTCAGAACCAATTGATATAGAGGATTTGGATTCTCCGCCTCCCATGGTCATATAGCACAAACGCTTGAAGCGGGTAGCGGATAAAGCTCCTTCAGTTCTTCCTTCAGTGCTCATTCCTGCTACCTCTAGCAGTGATCTCCCTAGTTATCTCACATGTAATAACCTCTTCAAAGCACACCGAGAAGGTTCGTTGGATATATCAGTGGGAGCGCATTTAGATGATCTGAAAATGAGACATTACGTCCATATCTGGTGCGAAATGCTTGTCTTTCGCTTTTTCTTCTTGCCCTTGCTTCATTATATAGTGTCACCCATTTGCTCATTACATCACTATTGAGCACACAAAAACTATTTAGCTTATGAAGTTCTTCTTTTGTTAGCACTTTACTCATTCCTTTTCCTTGAGGTATTATAGAGGTCATCCTCAAGTCTTCATCATCTTTCCATAGTCGTGGTTGAGAGGGGTCCACTTCAGCAAGATATTCAGAGATATAAACAAGGGATGATTGCACTAACCAACCCTCAGCCATGCTTCCCTCATGCCATGCTTTTTGCGTCACAAAATCTTTCAAGGTTTTCATGAAGCGCTCAAGAAAAAACATCCACCTTGCATGAACTACCCCACAAAGTGCGATCTCATCAATCAAACTGCCCCACAAAGACGAAAAAATATAGAGAACCTAACAAACAAATAATATATTATGTAAACAATTCATCATGCTAAATACTTTAAAGTCAATCGAGAGAAATATTTATAATATATTATGTAAACAATTCATCATGCTAAATACTTTAAAGTCAAGTAATGTCTTGCTTTCTCTCTCTTAGTTGGCGATTTGTTTCCTTTTGGAAGCATTTGTGATAATAACCTATATATATTTTTAAAAGTGAGTTAAAAAACCACCAACATATATTTCTGTCTGATTTCAAAATAGAACAATTAATATTATGATTCATAAGCCAAACTGAATTGATACCTACTTCAATAACTCATCCAAACTGACATTACTCCATCCATAAATTGTTTGCAAGTTAAGTATCTCGAGGGATGTACGAAGAACGGAGTACGTACAACCTTCATACAACGGAGTAGATGACGCTACGTATAGTGGATCATCTGGCTTCTTAGAGTGACCTTCTCCTTGAACTGGTTGCGAAAATAGATGGTGTACCATGTTGTTCAAAATCTCACCCTCTACGACTTGATGGGGCATTTCATGAGGGCTACTATCATGATCGTCAGTCTCCACTCTTCTTAAAGACTCTATCTCCTCACGTCGACGTTTTACAGCCTCTCGACGCCCGGGAGGGAGCATTTGAGGATGTGGCACTGCATCCTGCTCAACCACAAAAGGGAGTTTCATGTACGTTGATATATATTGAGTAACATAGACTAGCAATCTTAGTGTTAAAAAAAACAATGAATACCGGTGATTTTTCTCGGTCCCATTCTCCATACAAGCTAAGGTGTGACATTGCAACTCGACGTGCTCGAAAAATACACCCTCGGCAACGATCATACATGTATTTAATTTTTTGTCGTAGCCATGCATCTCAATTATGAAGACGTAATGTTTCATCGTCACTTGAGGATATGCTCATTGACTCATCAGCATGCACCGCACTAGGTGATGACGATGACATGATTAAACCTAATTCATGACAATATCAAAATATTTGTCATTCATATGTTTACATAAAAACTTCAAGCTGGCGTATTAATTATTCTAAGATCTCAATTTTAAATACACAGAACTCATCATAAATATATTAAAACTTATGATAAGAATTCACTATCAAAACTTATCTTAAAAACAAAAAATTATGATAAAACCTAAATGTGCGTTTATATCTGCGTTTACGTACTCGTCTAAATTAGCGTCTATTTGCACGTCTAAGTTCGCGTCTATATGCGCGTTTACGTAAACTTAGACGCACATATACACGCCAAAATAGACGCACACGTCAAAATTCAAAACATACTTAAATCATTTCTTTTCAAACTACACTTTTCCTTTCCTGCATTTTTTGCGGTTCTGAAGCTCGAATTTAGCCGACATGCAGTCTCTTCATGCCTCACCTAGTCTTTTCATACCTCACCTCCTCATGACTCACTTCTTCTTTCATTTCAAATATACAAGAAGGGAAAAAGGAAAGCCAAGGAGAGGAAGAAAGAGAGAAAAAGAGAGAGGAGAACAAGAGGAAGAAGAAGCAAAGGAAAGAGACAACAAGCAGCAAGCAAGCATCAAGGGAGAGTAACTTACCAAGGAGAGGAAGAAGGAGAAGGAAGAAGCGCCACCACCCGCCACACCAAACACCCAAGATGAGCCCTCTTTCTCTCTCTCTCTCTCTCTCTCTCTCTCTCTCTCTCTCTGTGTGTCTCTCTCTCTTTCTCTCTCTGTTTGTGTATTAGGATTTCTGATTCCATTATGTATTGCATTTTGTAAATCATGAATGGCGGTCATCGGACTAAAATCAGCCGACTGAGCGCATCTGCCAGCGCATCTACATTTCAGTGCAGACACAGGGATAGACGCGAAGAAATATTTTCTCTCATTGCGTCTAAGGCCGCGTCTCAGAGCGCGTATATTCTGTGTCGGAGACGCGAGAATACACGCGCTTTGCACAGAGGCTTTGACTTCAGAGTTGCGTCTCCAGGCGCATGTATTCTGCAGTCTACATGTGAGGATACACGCGCGCACCAGAAGCATTGACCTAGAAACAACGTCTGACAGCGTGTCTATACTGCATCTCAGACGCGGATATAGACGCGCTCTGGACAAAGGGTTGAATTTAGGGACGCATCTGAGAGTGCGTCTATCCTGCATTTTAGACATGGTTATACACGCGCCAGCCAGCTCTGATAAAAAACAAATTTCATTACCTAAACAATATATTTTTATAATGATGAATGTGAACAATCCCATGTTTATGTTTATCAATTTTCTTATTTATGAGAAGCATTGGCACTTAAGTTTTATGCTCAATGTCTAAAGAAATCTAGATTATTAGCACTTTCAAGTGCCATGAGCATCCATGTATTTTTTCTATGGGATTTCCACACCT
Organism: Lygodium microphyllum; assembly: GCF_053477565.2. Lineage (NCBI taxonomy): Eukaryota > Viridiplantae > Streptophyta > Polypodiopsida > Schizaeales > Lygodiaceae > Lygodium > Lygodium microphyllum. The sequence goes on along the minus strand of NC_141158.1, from coordinate 47,837,069 downwards.
TTGTTTCACTTAAATGAACCTTAATAAGTGCTTGCAAAATACACTTGAAGAAAATGAAAATGTGTGAGCATCAAAAGCCTTCTCTTACATAATGATTCTAGGCTCACTGAATGATTTTTCATAATTAATGTTGGATTGGATCAAGGATTATGGCTCTTTAAAAATGTTTAGGTGTGGATGAAGGTAATATATGATTTTTTGTATGCAAACAAATTTGTCTTTTTCCTATGTTTTTTTTGTAGATGTCGCATCCTAGTTCATCTAGCAATGACCTGGATTTGGATCGTATGAATGATACATTGGCCTTGTTCGGCAGGGGTGTCAATGCATTTTGTGGAGGTTTTCCTAGTAGGGAAGAATTCATGGGAGAGATGACCAGACACCTTGGCCGCTCTCCCACAGCAGAGGAGTTGTTCAGCGTCATGTCTGGAACGCCTCTAACGTCTTTGCCTGGCACTGCTTCCAAAACACCAAATGTCCAAACTCTAATTGCAGGTACTCCACGTGCAGCACCTGTACATGCATTGGCTGAAGCACAAGCGTCAGCCGACGCAAGTGCATTTGCAGAAGCACATGCATCCAGCAAGGCAGAGAGTAGTCGACAGAGAGGGAGGAGGGAGAGTCGAGGGGGAGGAGGAGGCTTATGTGGGGGTTGCCTAGGAGGTGGTGAGCGATCACCCTCACCAGAAGATCAGGTAGAGGAGCCAATACGCCAGTACTATAGAGTTACAGATACTGGTGGCTTCTTCCATGATGATAAAAAAAGGGATGTACTGGCATACATGAGGAGCTTCGTGCATGCGACGTATAAAGATTGTTTCGTTTAGTTCAAGAATCAGAAAAGCGACTTGTGGCATGAGGTTTTGAGGGCAGTCCATAGGAGGTACCCAAATCCTGAGGGTCAGCGATTCTTGGATGATTGGGGACGCACAAAAGTGAGAGATTTGCTTCACAACAAAAGATCCCATCTCATGACATGTGCCAGGGACTCACTGAGGAGACAGGAGGAGGGGCGGGGAGCCTATAGCCAACCACCTATGTGCCACCGCATATAGTGGAAGAAAGCCAAGAAGAAAGCAGTAGAGAAAGTGAAGAGTCGCCAGTACGCAGAGGCGCGACGCATCCAAATGGAAACCATGGGATTGTCGCATTACGGATCAGATGGAAGAGAGTCGTGGGAGGCAAAGTTTGTAAGTATATTTTGATTTCTAGTTTTTTAAAATTTATATTTCTTTCAATTCTTTATATAATTTGTTCTAATATATTGTGTCTTATAATTGTTTGTATATATCATGATTGTTTTGTAGACTACTATCGTTGGTAGGATACCTACTCCTAGAGAGGTAAGTTACCATCGAGGCCATAACCGTGCAGCCGCATGGCTTCACTTCTATGAGGAGGGTCTCATCACTAAGGACCAATACAATCAGGCTATAAGGATTCGACAGTTAGAGGAGGTATGTTTTTCTTACTTTCCTATTAAAAGTATAGCTAATTATAATTTTTTCTCCACCATGTCTACGTAAGCAACCTTGATCTTTTGTGTGTGTAGGCGAACTCGGATGTGGAGCATAGTGAGGAAGGGGATAGCAACGCTAGTAGCCATGGCAGTGCTAGCGAAGATGTTTCTTCTTTAGATTTGTAGAGGAGCACCATATCTCCTCTATGGCCTTGTTTTCTTGTATATGTATTATCCATCTTTGAGCCTACTTCTTGCGGCCACGCTTTAGGTCGCAAGCACTTAAACTCCCCATGTAAATGCTTTTGATGTATAATGAATACATGGACTTTTATTTTCAATTCTCGTGCTTTTAGATACATTGTCTTTTTTCCAAATGCACAATCTGATGTATGGGAGGGGAAAAAAAAAACACAAAGCAACCACATGCTCTTTGGTTTTTTTTTCCAGTTCTGTTTTGCGCGTCTATCCGCGCATCTAAATTGCAAAAAACGCGTATTTATAAGCATGTTTAAAATGCAGAGTACACGCGCTCATACACACACTAGATAATTTAAATTTTAAAAAAATAAATATCTTTTTAAAAAAATGAGATTTTTTGTTTTTCGTTCTCGTCTATGGGTGCTTGTAAAAGCGTGTCTACTGGCGTGTCTGTATGCCCGTCTAATTTTCCAGATAGACGCACTGGTAGATGCATAGAATAAATTAAGCTAGTGGGAAGATACTTCTCCAAAAGACAAGTAGTCTCTACTGCCAAGCATTTCGCAGATTCAATCGATGATGTGTGAATCTCTTTTTGGGAGACAAACTGGACCAACTAGGACAATTTGTAAACGGTTGTCCGTACCTCCGATGTCAGAGACCCGGCGATTGCGATTGGCAATACGAACTGTGAAAACCATGTATTAATATTGTGTATAAAAAAACGGAGATTCTGAAATCTAATATGCAGAATCATGCCATACGCAGCCTCATACCGTACATACCTGACACATCTTATGCCAATCATGGGAATTGAGTCCTGTCAGTTGGTCATCCTTTGTGAATGCTGTCTTGAGAGAACGCATTAGGCCAGTCGGCGTGCGAAAGGACTTGATGTTTTCCTTTACTCGTCGCACTTCATTGCCAGACAAAACCCAAGGAGCGCGTAGCAATTGCCACTTAGAGGCCAATATGGTTCCATCTTTTCCACTGCTTTCAATTTCATCCTCACTTCTAGTGTGTCTCGCTGCCCAGTGAGGTGGTCCCATAGCAAGCTACCCACATTCTTAAAAATGTGCATGGGATCTAAAAGGTGGTTAATTTTCAGTTTTTTCCAATAAGTCAGCTCATAGAAAATTGAGAAGCGTTGCATTCCACTGGGAAGCGAGTCTTGGTCCACCATCCTGCGATCAAACCAGCTCAGTGCGTTCATTCTCGCAGGAGGGCGACCAAGAAATCGTTCTCTCATGACATGACTCTCTGGCAAAAAAGCCCGATGTCCCTCAAATACCATCTTCTTCATAGATTTTGACATACGAGAATCCAATCTTGGTCCACACAGAGGACATGAATGGTAACCTGACGTGACTAGCCGTGCAGAACACACATGTACAATGAGGCATGTCATAACACCAACATCGCTCAAAGAAAACTAGCAAAATAAGAAAACACGCTTTACCAGAGCATTCTCCATAACCTGGAAAGTCATGCATGGTCCACATAAGAATTGCCCTTATAGTTGCGGATCACCTACCAATATGTTTGCTCATGTTCTCCACTACAATTCCCTCCCACAACTCCTTTAGCTCATCAATCAGTGGAGAGAGGTAGACATCCATATTCTTGACTTTGTATCGTCCAGGCACAAGCAAGCTTAGTAAAAGGTGTCCTTTCTTGGTGGAAAGCCATGGCGGTATATTGTAGTTAACAAGGACCACGGGCCATACACTATAGGAGGTGGAATGTAAACCAAAAGGATTTACCCCATCCATGGCAAGACCAAATCGTGGATTCCTCGCCTCCTTTGCAAAGTCAGGGAAAGTCTCGTCAATGTGATGCCATGCTTTTGAGTTAGCTGGTGTACGCTGTACACCATCAGTGGATTGATTTTCCGCATGCCATGTAGTCAACTTTGCAAAACTCTTGGTCCGAAAAATGTGACGAACACGCGGTATCAGCGAAAAGTGCCTCAAAACCTTCTGCGGAACAGTCTCTCCTTGCAAGTCATTTCGATACCTGTCCGCACCACACTTGGGACATGTGGCCAACAATTCAAACTCTCCTCGGAAGAGAACACAATCATTGGGGCAAGCATGAATGCAATTATAATCCATGCCTAGCTTTCGCAGCACTTGTCTTGCAAGATGTAAGATTTCAACGTTCTACAAATTGCAATGAAGCACGATATTAGAGTACTACATAGCACATTTTAATGGATTTCAATAAAGAATCATACACATCATAATATACCTGAATAGCTCTGTCACACTCGCATCGCTCCATCCATACTTTGTTTGTATGCTCAACAATGCAAGAAGTGTCTTCAAATGGGATACCCGACTCCAATCATACAATGGAATGGCAGCCTCCGCAATTAAAGGATCTTGGGATTCCGAGTCCGTCGGAAGAAATGATTCGATCATGTCCTCTAACTCGGGCTCCAAAAAAGCATGAGGATCATCCATGTCTCCAGCATTATCACCCATAGAAGGGGGTTGAGAGTTATCACCTTCTATGAGACAGTTAGTTATCTCAAACGGCATTTGTATAGACCGCGGACGAACCCGTCTTACTGGACGCAAGAGATCTGCGGACTGCAATGTATTGACATGGCCCTGACCCTATAAAGGACATTAAGGAGCTAACTTCTAAGATAACCCCAAACTGTTATACTTAAATCAATTACATGTCATATAGTAATGAGAGAGAACTTACCACATTCTCGTAATTCAAGACTCCTTGGTCGATTATCTCAACTTGAAACTCTCCATACCATTGCACATGCTCTATGGACAAACGACGTTTCTGACGAATGGCCAATTTGCATTGCGTGGACAGGGGACACGTTGATTGAGCCAAGCCTCACGATCACCACCATTGCATGGACAGGGGACATGTTGATTGAGCCAAGCCTCACGATCACCACCATGTTGGTCGTGAGTGCTAGACATCTTGACTGCGATGTAATGGAATGATAATTTAATAACGATTCTATATTGTATATTGGGACCACCATGTTGGCCTTGACTTCTTTGAAGAGGAGCTATTCTTACTTAGAACTAATTTCTCTTTCTTGTTGCAAATTGGTTTATGCTTACATTCCAACAACTCTTCAGAAGACTGATGAGACAAACAGCATGATGCCAAATGGGTATTGGACAGCAGAGGTAAATGCTGGTTGGTTACTATAATATTATAATAACAATGGAACAGATTCTAGTGTAGATTGGAGTACACGCGCCCACAGAAAATTTCATCTTAAAACAAGTAGCCTCTTGCAAAGCTTGCTTGTTTGGGCATGCACTGTATCTCTACAGTAAGGAAAAAGAAGCCTGTTTAGAATAACCAGCTATAACAATTTTGGTTCCAGAATGAAACCAGCCATATATGCAGTGCTCAAAATGAGAGGATTTTCCCACCCGTGCAGTTCACTCTGCAAGCAGCCTTGACAAATAGTAGCCCAAGTTCATGATTAGGAGCCCCATGGTGTTCATCCATCCATTTACAAGCATCCCAAACTCTTGCAAGTTTGTCTGCACTCCCAGTAACAAACACAGTACCACTAGCATTAAAAGCACAACAGAGGATTTGAGTTCCTGAGATTGAGAATTTTGTGGGCCAAAATTTGATCCAGTTTCCTAACCCTCTGACTTTGGTGCATAAATCCGTGCATTTACTGATGAATCGCGTTGTCGTAGAGTTCACGCAAAGGCTGCAGAACACGGGGTTCAAGGTACATCAATGAAAGAGACTAGCAAGAAGAAAATTGAATTGTTGAAGCCAAAGTACACTATATTTCTTGTCAAGTGAGTTACAGGAAACTCATGTACAGAAAAATCTGAAGTTTCTCTTAGTCAGCATTGCATCTAGGTGGAAGTATCTCTTAAACTGTTTACATTCAGATGTATGATGACATTTACATTGAACGGAATAATGGGCATTAACTAATAATCTAGTCAAGCATGTCCTTTAGTGCAGAGAACCTTCTGTTGCTCCACACATCTGATTTTAGATGCTTTCAAAGATTTCTATCAAATTTGGATCACATCAGCATGTACATTTTATAACCAGACCAGCAGAAGCTTTCAGCAATCCAACTCCTGTTTTTGAGTATCAAGGGTTCACAACTGGAATTGTGTATGCATAAGAATAGCCATTCTCTGTTTTCCAGCATGACCTCTATAATCAAAGATGGTATGAGTTCATCATCAGCAATCTGCTTTATAAACTGTTTTATTGTATATGATTCATGTTTCTAAGAGTTAAACACCTTGATGACACCCATAGCCACTGTTTGCCTCATATCACGGACAGCAAAACGTTCAAGTGGAGGATATTCAGCAAAGGTCTCTACAGTCATTGGCTTGGTAGGAATCATTTTCACAAACCCAGCATTTCTGCCTCTTATCACAGACAGCAAAACGTCCAAACGGAGGATATTCAGCATTGGTAGGAATCATTTTCACAAACCCAGCATCTCCATTCTTCAAAAACTTAAGCTCCTTCTCCAGCTCTTTGCCAGAACGCCGATCAATTTTTGGTCAGAATCTCAGCAAACTTCACAGCTATGTGTGAAGTGTGATAGTCAAGAACAGGAGCATATCTATTTCCAATTTGACCGGAATGTTTCATAATGATCACTTGAGACGTGAAATCGGCAGCCTCCTTAGCAGGATCGTTCTTTGAGTCCGAGTCAACAGAGAATCGAGTCGATGTAGTTCCAAAGGGAGCGTGGGTTGTCCGATTCCTCATATTGATTTGTAACTGTTTGGCAACGATCAATGTTCCAAAAGGCATAGCATCGGAACAAGGTTCACAATGGTTGCTTCTCTGTGCACCGGTCAATATGAGGGTAAAATCAATGCCCTACGGCCGGTTTGCACACAGTACCGCACCTTCCCTACGCAGCTCCTTAACCATAGCAGCCAGAGCCTCCGGATTGACCCCATGCTCATACAGAGCGATGAGGATGGCTAGGTTTTGATGATCAAGGCCCGTTTTGAGGAGATTGGACATGAGATAGGCCCGATCCAGAGCTTCCCTTGCTCTCTGCAACTTTGCGCTCTGCAACTGAGTATATCCTCTATGCGCGCTCTCTCCTTAGACGTGATTTGTGTGTAGACTTCCAAAGCAATGCAAAGGATGAAACCTCAAGACCTAAAGCTTCTGATTCTCGGGCCGTCGAGAGTTGGAAATCAACGATCAGAAACCAATTTTACTGGTTCTAACTAAGTCTCCGTAAATCCTTTACTGCACCAGCACATCGAAAGCAAGCTTTGCACTAACGAAGTGCTTTTGATACTGAAAAGGCGCATCCCAGGATCAGAGAAGATGAGCGAGAACAACTATGCCGCATAATGGATTGCCAAAAGCTTTCACTCAAAGCTTGTACTCATGCTGTTCAAATTGAGCGTCTTCTCCTTCGCATTATAGTGCCCTGATACCAAGATGGCTTGCGACGAGAGGCCATCTTTCCATTTTTCCCCCTTTGTATGCAAAGTTCCTCCCCTTGTCGCCTTGTTTTCCTGATTCTTCCTTGCTTCTTGATTCCTGAATCTCCTTAGTCTCCTCTTTTTTCTTCCCTTTTTCCGATCTCCCCTCATCTTCTGTTATTAGTTTTCTTTTCATGCCGTTCACTACGTGCCAAAAAAAACTCATTCTAGCCCTCCCGAATCAAAAACCATTCTTCCCCTCCAAAACAGCCTGCTTTTTTCCCTCCAAAAGCGGTTTAAAAACCCAAAATTAGGTTTCCCCTCTTCATCCTTGAATAACCTCTTATACCTTTAGCTTTGGCGATAATCTTTAATTCTGCCAGTTTGCTCTTTGAGAGATCCAAATGGAGATCAGTGCATGGTTTTAGATCTGAAGATTCAGCACCAGATTCATGACTCAACAACTTCTTGATGTCTGATTTAGGACTTTTCGTCGTCTTCTTTTCCCATGCATTGCCACTTCTCTTTACGGTCTCTTTCATTTCTTTCTGTAGGCTAACCTTCAAGACCCCTTTTTCTACTTTTTCTGCAGCACCATCCACCTTTGAGCCTTTCTTTTAGGGTATCTTTGGAGTCATCAATTGCCCCATTAACAGACAGCTTTGTGATGGGTGATCTACACACAAACTGCGAATTTGGCCTTGAAGATTGGATGGCAAAGTACTCCCTCGGTGCTTCACTAGCGCTTTGCTCGCTTCAGAACTTTTGAGAGACTTCCTTCAACTCTATATCATGGGAACTTTTGAACTAAGATGATCGCTTCCACAAACCTTCCTTTGATTCCATAATTCCCTGCACTTTTCTTAGAGATCGTCATTGAAATTATCAGCTTGATAATGTCCTTTGGCATCAGTTTTTCATATTTTTCTAACACACACACATCATGCATCCAAAAAAAATCATACACATGCACTAAGGGAATATATACATTGGATGCGGATTATTGTAATGCATCACACACACAATGAATCACACACAGAAAATAACACAAATGCACAACAACAAAAAAGAGGTGTATACGACTCGGATGCGCAGCAGCACGACAGCGTGCATCCCAAATGCGACAAGTGCCATCATCAGAAGTTGAGAGAAAATGATGCTCACAACCCAGACGTGGACTAAAAGCAATTGCTGTCATTGCACTTGTATGACCCTTCAGAACAGATACAACTAACCCATCCTCATGACCACGACAGCTCCGAAGGCAATAGCTTGTTGCTGTTGAGTATCTGCATATGAGAATATCATGGTCTGCAACAGTTTGTCATCAGTGTAGTACACACTAGGCCCTCTTGCGCTGCAAATCGTACATGGTGTTTTTGCTTTTCTTCAATTTCTAGACCCTCCTGTTTTCGTTGCTTCTTTTTCTCAAGCTCAGAACGAATTGCCGCTGAAGTAGCTATTTTTCTTCCATATAGAAAGCACTTCTATTGGCGTCACCAACAAGTATATAAGAAAAACTACCATGACATCTGAGTCTAGACAGGAACTCTTGCAAAAGAGATCCACACATATCAATACATTGAGATTGATTTGCATCTGCATGTCCTGAGACAATTCTGAAACCATTGAACCCACTATTGATTTCACCAATCCTTTTGGGTTCTTCCTCTAGTAATACGTAAAGAGCTACTGCCTCCACAAGCACAATACCTTCCTCCTCCAATTGCTGCTCTTCTTCCTTTTTTTGACCCTACAATACGCTCCCCTTTTACAAGAAAAGTGACCCCTCCCACAATAGCCATTCTGGGTAGATTGGGTCGGCGGTAAATAGAGCTCGAACAAAACAGATTTGAACCCAAATGGCATGTTCTCCTCAGCCGTAGAAAATATTAAGGTCTTTATAGTTCTGATGAAGGTGAAGATGAAATGATTCCAGCAATTACCCACCACTCCTATCATTTCACCATCCATGCCATTATAAAATAGAGCAAGACATACACGTTGTAGTTGAGCAGAGGACATCATATCTTTGTGCATTGGGAGACTCAACATCAGCAGTTCCCCCCAATCATATTTCTTCCAGTCATACTTTACTGGAAAGGAATAGACAGATTAGCACGCCCTTGTATAGGATAGGCTATACTGAACCTATCCAAAATGTCTTCAGCACTATCATCCCTTGTAAGCAATGCAACTCTTAAAACTCCCTTAAAATTTTGACTTGCAGTGAGGTTTGCAGACAAGTACAGACCATCAGAGCTATATATTAGCCAGGTTTGGCCATTGTTCATTGTAATCTTATGTTGATGCAACTTTCATCTGATGTAACCTTCAAAACCGCATGAATGGAGGAAATTTTCAACATGGAATACTCACCAAAGATCAATGTGACATAAGAAGACCCTCTCACAAGAGGCACTGTGAGTCGACCTAGAGGCTCAAGAGATACACTCAGATCATCATAGTATGACACAACATGCTTTCCAACAATAGTCTTTAAGCTCTCTGTGGCATCTGTGTTTCTTTCACCAGTTATAGAGTGGCAAAGCACAAAACCTAAGTATGTATAAAGCAACAAATGTCACACACACAACTTTTTGGTGGATTTTACACCTCGGATGCGCAGCAGTATGACATCCACCCCCTCTGATCCTGCGCATCCTCTGGATGGGCCAACTACCCATGATCATTGTCGTCAAGTTCCACGAATAGATCAATCTCTTCATTGACTATTTCTGGTATATTAGAAAGGTTATTTGTCATATCATCTGTCTCTTCTACTGGAGTTTCTTCTCGTTGCTCTTCTCTTGCAAATTCATCCAATGCATAATCCTCATCATCTCTTTTCTTGAAAATCTTGATTTGTTTTCCTGCAATGGGCACTCTAAGCACTCTCCCATCCAATTCTGTCAGCTCATATGTTGCATTGTCAAAGATATGTCTGACTATGTACGGCCCAAACCATCTTTTCACCATCTTCCGAAGTGCAATATGCTGATTTTCAAGATTGCTATCAAACACTAATACCCAGTCTCCCTCTTGTATTGCTCTAGGCCACAAGCGATGCCTGCTGTCAAACCTGTCCTTATTTCTTAGTCTAGCAACCTTCAACCTGTCAATAGCTAGTTGAATATCCTCTGGTCTTCTCTCCAACTACCAGATCCGAAGAGCTAAGAGCTCCTCTCTTGTCAAATCCTCCTGCCAAGGTAAAACTGACCAAGTCAGAGCACAAGTCTCAGTCGGCATAACCAGTTTCTGACCATATATCAACTCTACGAGCATATATCCTGTGGTAACACTGTGAGTCG